>NW_028292580.1:21256252-21607277 GCF_029948245.1 Actinia tenebrosa | reverse complement strand
TTATACTATTTCTATTTGTATATAACCTCTCTATCGAAACACAGCCACGAGCCCTCCTGACCCCTAACCCTTAGACCATTTTTATTCTTGTAAAAGGTAGCAAAACCTAATTTCCTGGATCAATTCTTTACTGATAAAAAAAAAAAAGAACATAAATAATAATAATAAAAAGAACAAAAACACATATGAAAATCATTCCATATATTGATATGACATTTGATATTGGTGACAATAACACAATTCAGTTCTGGTGCGCATGCTCACTGATGACCGAAAACAAGATGGCGGACCGTGTAAAACGTTTTTCTCGTCCACCAAAACGATTCATTGAGGAATGTAGTCGTAAAAAAGAACCAGGAATAAAGCGAAAGCAAAAAAACGACAAAAGTCTTTACGATGTTGAGATTGTTGAAGTCGATAGGGAAAGAAAGAAGTTGAAAATCCATTTGTTGGATATAGCGACAAGTTTGACGAATGGCGAGACTATGACAACGAAGGCGAATACTTTCCATTTATTCGCTTGGAGAAAGCTTATATTCCAGGCCAGCAGTCACTAGAAGACCGAAAGTTTGTTTTTCATGAACAGCTTTATCGCTCAATTAAAAGAGCTTTGTGGTCAGGCCGACGGGACGACCCTTCGACGAGAATAGAAATAAATGTTGAACAGGATGTCTTTTACTCCGGACTTGGAAAGATCACAAACAGTATTCTTCATAGGGGAAAGGACATTTATAAATTGGAAGACAACCGGTCTTTGGACGCTATACTAGGGACAAGGTGGGATGAGAGGATTCTTAATTGCATTGGAGATTATGCTTTTGTAGAAAAACAAACTGTACGGTACTGGATCACTAAGAAGAACCCAATTCAAGAGTTTAAGTACATTGGTGGTAATATGTTAAATCAGAAATCGAGGATTCATTTATGCTTGTATTTACGTTTGTACGAGGTGATGGAAATAGGAAGCAATATCTTAAAAACAATACATAAACATTTACCTTCAGATACTCAATGGATTTAATGGATTCCTTTTCAAGAATTATAAAGACAAACGTTTTGTTAATAGCCATGGTTATATCAAAATATCAATGATAAACATTATTGCAATTTTGTTTGTTTGTTTTGTGCATGTTTCCTAAATGCTAAACCACATACTGTAAAAAAACTGCTTTATGTCTAAATTCATAATTGCTGAAAACTCACAACTGAAAACTTGTTAATAGCCATGGTTATATTAAAATATCAATGATAAACAGTATTGCAATTTTGTTTGCTTGTTTTGTGCATGTTTCCTAAATGCTAAACCACATACTGTAAAAAACTGCTTTATGTCTAAATTCATAATTACTGAAAACTCACAAAGTGCAGCTTGGCACCCACTTATTATTCACTTTATCAAGATGACCACAGCAAACTTCAAATGCACACCTTTTGCATTTTTTGGTGCATGTCTTAATGTTGTGACCTTGTTCCAGACAGTTTGAGCAAGTCAAAGAATTTTTTTCTCGCTGGTAACCTTCTGCCTCAAGGTGCTGCACTCTTTGTTTTTTCCAGAAGAGTTGTCTCAAAGCAGATACCCCTCAGTGGTTGGATGATCTGAAATAATTTTTAGATGCCGTATCATTATATTTTTTCCATCCCTTGTTGATTGAAATGTGCAATATTTTTGTATAGCTTCAACAATTCAGGAAACATGACAGTAAAGAGTGTGCATATATGGTGTAATATCTTTACCCTGATAAAGATTAAGAAATTGTTGAAACCAGGATTTTATTTTATCTTTCAGCTTGACTGTTGATTCTTCATTATCATAGTCCAGTTTTAAATCTCCAATAATGTCCAAAAAATCACCCCAAAGTTTCTTCAAATTATCTGTGTATTCATATGTTGGAAGCAGAGTATTGAAGTCAATGTGCTGAAAAACAGTTAGTTTTTCTGGTCCAGTTAGATCCCTATAATTTTTTAGTATTTGGCTCTACCTTCCATTCAAATGTTATTCCAATGTTCTTTAAAAATGCCTCATACCCTGCCATGTGTTTGTATTTTTCCCTTTTAAACCATTTGGAAAAGTTTTAACATTTTCAATTGCATCCTTCCTCCTCAATTCTCTAATCAGAAGCTCAATGAGGTTGTCTGATATTCTTAAAAACAAGTGCAAAGTATCAATGATAACATGGTCTAGTGGAATAAAATTGAAGAGGGGTTTTGATTTGCAATTAAACCGTTTGGATCTTGAATGTTCAGTTATTTCATCATGTGTCCTTGCTCCAAACTTCTTATCAGTTAAGGACCAGGTTTTGGTTATATCACATCTAGATTCTCTGGGACACTTGCAATAAATGCATGCATAATCCTGGTTTGCTGGGCCTAATCCACAGACACATGCTAAGAATTTCCAATCACCTCCTAGGAAGTATTCAATTTTAAACTTTTGTCCTTCAACATCAATTTCATCAAAGTTTTCCATTTCTGTTTTTAAGTGACTTAGACTTTCTGCAAGATTGTCATAGGTTTCTGTGGTTTTCATTACAGCCAATAAATAATTACCTTTATCACTCATTGCAATATCCTTTTCATTGAGTATAGTGTAAGTAAAATTAACTATTTTTAATCTTTTGCCAATACTTGTTCCATCACCACTCAACTTCACCTTGATTGTATTTTCATTTTTTAGCATCCCCTTGTTTTTAAGCCTCTTGGTTTGTTCAATCAAGCTTTCCTTAAATGAAATCTGAACACCCTCTGCCTCTCCTGGTGTGTCTGTAAGCCTCCATTTGGCATTCAAATCTGATATTCTTTTATTAAGTCGATACATATTTGGCATTTCAGTTGATTTCAAGGCCAGTTCATGCCAAGCTTCATTGGAAATGTTAAATTTGTCCTTTATGTACAGCCAAAAGTTGAGATCAGTAATTTCCTCATCAGTGAGTGTTACAGGATTGTTCTCTTTGAGAGGGAGTTGATCTTTATCAACTAGCTGTAAGGTTTCATATTCTTGGGTTGCATTGTTAAAGATCTCTACTTTTGTAGCAATGAAGTCATGATGACCAAGAAAGGAGAGGGTTGCATTACATTGCTCTTTCATCTGGCCCTTTACCCTGTATTGGTGCCTTTTTGTGAACTCATGAAAACTCTTTTTCTTTGAAGACCCTCTTTGTTTGGTGTTGCTTTTTCCTGGTTCTTTATAACTTTTTTGACTAAATTTTTGAATCTCTTTTTGTAGAAGTTACAAGAGCTTTCCGATTTTTCAAGAGCAGCCTGTAGTTTTTCTTCTACTTTCAGCCTTTTTGACACTTCTTCCACAACAGTGTCTTCTAATGCTCTTTTTTGGCCTCTAAGATTACTGTTCTGTTGTTCAAGTGCACACTTGTCAATTTCTGAGTAGTACACAGTAAATTTATGAGTAGTCCCTCTCCATTTATTTTCTAATCTCCTGAGAGAGAAGCCACCCTTCCTAGCTGCAGCCTTTGCTTTGCTCTTTAAAACAGAAATCGTTTTTCCAAATACATTCAGTATACGATTGTTAATTAAAACCCCTTCGACTCCAGAATCTGTCAAAATCCTGCTCACAACCTCTGATAAAGCAGAAGTTCCACAGCCAGTACTATCCCTTTTCTTAGAGATGGCATAGATTAAATAGCTACAATAAAATGAATACAATAAAATTATTTTTTATACAATTCGGCTTCACTAATTTGAAAATAAAAATAAGAATAAGAATAAAAATACGTTTATTGAACGCTTAAATAAAAAAAAAAGCTTAATTATTCCAACTTACTTCGAAATTTCGTAAGTGAAGGTAGGAGAATTTGCCTTAAATTGATCATTTTGTTCCCTAAAATCGTCTTCTATGGCTTCTACAGTTTGACAATAGAAGATCAAAAGGACAAAGACCAGATGATGTAGTTTAGCAGCCATTTGACGTACCAAAAATCTCACAAAAGTCGACTTATAATATATCAAAACAAAGATAATTTATTCAAGATTTCAGATTTGGCGGTAAAATCATGATTCAAAGGCGGGTATTGAAGCTAGACCCAGTTATTCGCAGCTAGATAGTCGAGAATCGAGTAACGCCTTGTAAAATCGACTCTCAACGGTACTCGGAAAACACAGATTTGACGTACCGAAAAATGCCTCAAATCATTTAATATTACTACTAGTAATGGTTTACATACTGCTTTACTTAAATCCAGTGGTAAATGAAAGACAGACTCACTTAAATTCACGAGAGAGCGTAAAATAGTCGAAAAATCCGTGTATTTTCTCGCTCAACATATGAGCTTCGTACCGGAAGTGAGCTCGCCGGAATATGATATATGGCATTTGACACCAGTGATTTTCATATGAAAAACAAACAAAAAAACAAAAAACAAAAAAACATCACGATCACGGCACCTAACGCTTACGGCACTGACCTTTTCACAGTCATACGAAAACTGCACTATACTTGTTCGTGTTAGTCTATACCTTCAAAACAAAACAGTTTATTATTCGCTGAAATATTCCCCATAATCACTAAGCCTGAGGAGAATAGCTGTTTTAGTATAACTTTAGACTTGAGAAAACACCAAATTTATGTTAAGAAAACGTTTGAGTATTCCTTCCGTTCTGGAAACTTACTCCACGGTACGCCACGGTACGCCACGGTACGCCACGGTACGCCACGGTACACCAAGGTACAGCACGGTACACCAAGGTACGCCA
Organism: Actinia tenebrosa; assembly: GCF_029948245.1. Classification (NCBI taxonomy): domain Eukaryota; kingdom Metazoa; phylum Cnidaria; class Anthozoa; order Actiniaria; family Actiniidae; genus Actinia; species Actinia tenebrosa. The sequence continues at coordinate 21,602,570 of NW_028292580.1, read as the reverse complement.
CTGTACACCACGGTACGCCACGATACGCCACGGTACGCCACGGTGCGTCGCGGTACGCCACGGTACGCCACGGTACGCCACGGTACGCCACGGTACGCCACGGTACGCCACGGTACGCCACGGTACGCCACGGTACGCCACGGTACGCCACGGTACGCCACGGTACGCCACGGTACGCCACGGTACGCCACGGTACGCCACGGTACGCCACGGTACGCCACGGTACGCCACGGTACGCCACGGTACGCCACGGTACGCCACGGTACGCCACGGTACGCCACGGTACGCCACGGTACGCCACGGTACGCCACGGTACGCCACGGTACGACATCCCCCCTCCCCTATTCAATGTTTTCCCACCTCACGAATCGATGGTAGCTCCCAACATTGCTAGGGGAAGATGTGTGAAAGACTAAACTTGCTGGGCTTCCTGTGTTGTCGGGTTTCAAGGTATTTTTTCGCCATTTGTAACATGTAGGTGTAATCAGTGCAACATGAAGAGCAATTGGGCGAGGGGTTACTAGATGTTGATTTTGATAAGACAGGAATGACTCTTTATTTACATTCTCCAAAAGTACGTGTGTAAATTGAATATGCTGTGGTTACATAATTACAATGCTTGGTTTGCTTGCTAAATCATCATACAGAAACACATACTGTCTTCTAAAAATCCTTTAGAATACTCCTATATTTATATCTTACAAATCAGTGGCGGATCCAGGGGGGGGGGGGGAGGGGTCGAAGAGGTCCACGGAACGTACCCTCCTTGAAGTTTTGATCTTTTAGGTAATAGAAATATGTCCAAAAGTATCCACAAAGATAATGTTGAAAACGAAATGATATATATTTGCTGTTATAATGTTTAATTTACCTTTAAGTTCCGTTACTAGATAGTAAATTAGGTGATTAGAGCCAATTTTTTTTGTCAAACATCGACTATAAACAAAAGAGAATTATACACAGTTTAAGAAACGGAACCCCCTTTGAAAAATCCTGGATCCGCCACTGCAAATTGTACTTAAATTTTTACAAAGAATAAATGAAGTATGATAATTTCATTAATATACGACATATACTGCGGCCCTATACTCCTTTTCTTCACTTCCAAAAGAAGCATGTACTTGGTTAGCCTCTTAATAGCGTCACTCTAAATATTCACAAAAACCAAAGGTAAAGCACAGGCAGCCCAATCACGGTTTTTGTCTGTATGTATATCGCGAAAAATCTATATTTATAAATTATTTGTTGAATAGACTTTTATGGAACTTCTTGTGTCTATTTTTGTTCTTATTCTTGCGAGGTTTCTTTCAAGGTTTTTCATACATCACATCAACAAGACCTACGGTCTCGTGCAATATCAACTCTTTGTAAAACACACTCGTGTGAATTATCCCAAACTAACTCGAAACAACATGATTATTGCCTATCAATATCAGAATATTATGTTTTATTATTTTTGCCCCACTAATTAGGTAGGCTACCATGTGACCCCATTGATATACAGTCAATTCAAAAAACGTTGTCGTCGACCGGCTCAAGTACGCGACTGGACCGAAAGGAATATGGATAAAAATCACTAAAGCGGTTAAATATTCGTTCTGAATTAATTGTTCCCGCTAGTAATAAGATAATAATGGCGAGAAACAATCCATCAAATGCATGTCTTTGGGTTTAGGGAAAGAAAAACAAAGTAGTTATGATTCAGTTCACAATTTCGAATATATGAAGGCATTTAAAAAAGCGTCTCCTTCAACATTTCCCGCTCGCCTACGAAGGTTCGTGCTGTAAACCAGGCATAACTAGTCAGATAAAATTATGGAGTCAACTCGGCTTCAATGATTGGCACCCGTCGCGTCTTTGATTCAATGACGTCATGGGTTTGATTCTCAGTAAACGCCATCGATCATATGTCAGTAGTGTAAGTTGTTTCTTAGTTCACCCCTCTTGTGCTTCGGGGGTTTTCTTTCCCCTCCGCATGCATAAAACAACTTAAAAGTTTAACTTTAATCCTTGTTACCAATTTTTTAACTAACATAGATTGGAGTCTGTCCCTGTTGTAATCGTCCGACAACGCCAACATTTCCACTGTGGTGTGTTCTGGCAGGATTTGGCGCAGATAGAAAAATTGGTACATTTTGGAACGGCAAACACATCCAACTCAACATATCAATCAACATTTTCCTCAAGGAGTTATCGTTGTGAAACAAAATCGTCGCGCTCGCAGCTCCATTGGCATAGCCTAGTATTGCACTGATGTACCTAGCCACATAATCACCAGTGAAGGAAATCTTTGGCCTTAAAGTCATCATTAATCCAGTGTACAAAACAAAAACGAAGTAGGGAATGATAAACACAAATATTAAGGATATGAACAAGCTGGTTACTTTGAAGCGAACAATGTATGGTCGAGAAAAGTTTGCATTTTGCAAAGGAGCGACTCTTCTACGGCGTCGCATATACTTTAATATACGAATATTTATAAAGACCAAGATATTGCCGGGCATTATGTAAGCAACGGTAATAAAACTAATGAATAAGCTACTGTACAGAGGAAGAGTATTAGCGTATTTACAGATCAAAGTGTACGAATTTTCTTCAATCTCAAAATATATCAGCTTGTATATGGGCATAGGGACAAGTGTTATAAAAACACCTAAAACCCAAGCTCCCATAACTATTTTCTTTGATTTCCTTCGACTTGGAACACGAAATGGTTGAAATATGCTACAATATCTTTCTATTCCGATAACTAATAAATTCAGAACCGTAATGACTGGGAAAACAAGATTGTTAAATCGATTGACTCTACAAATCCAGTCACTTTTGACATAATCGATGAACATCTCAGCTGTAAACAAGGGAAGGCTGATAAGAGAACAGAGTAAATCTGACAAGGCAAGGCTATTGATGAAATATTCTGTCAAGGATCGAGTGAATGTTCTTTGTATTGTACGGCGTCTTCTTCTGTGTTGCTTGTGCTTGAAGTACAGAATCAGGGAGTTTGCAATCAACCCATACACTCCAAACAAGAGCATGGTAGTGAATATAATGAGTTTGACACGGTGACTAACAGGCGCAAAGACATATTCTCTGCGGCTGGTGCTATTGATTGCATGACTGAAATTATCACTGCTGTTTCTTGCAAGGGAAGTGTTGATCGTTTCCATAGCTGCATCTAGAAGGTAAAAGAATGAAATGAACTGAGCATGGTAATCTATACTCGGTGGTCTTCCTTCCACTCGTATGGGCTAAGGTATGGGCATTATGCCTCTGCGCTTGAGGAAAGGATACTACAACCATACACAAAAGCCCAACACTTAAAATCCATATCCTCAAAACTCCATCCCTTAAACTCCGTCCCGTAAACTGACCGATTCCACGAAAACATCAGAAATGTGATCATCGTTTTCAGCCAACCCTTGAGCCAGAAATGGTTTCCCGTTCGACTGCACCCAGGGGATGAACCCATCAGATTCTCGCCGGGGAGATGAAAGCCTTGCACGATTCGCGGGAGCATGCTAAAAATAAAACAAAACGAGCGATACTTAAGGAAACGCAACGAATTGATGAGCAACGTTAAATTCAGTGTTGGGGAAAAAGGGATTCTGTGATCATGAAAGTTCTAGCTCTGGCGGGGCAATTACTTTTTGCTGAAGAAGTCATCCTAGTAGTCCACTTGGACTTTCATAAAAAAATTCTTTTTTTTTTTTACGAGTTCACCGTACTGGTGGGAAAAGTACGTCTGTTTAAAACAAGAACATAGATAATCTATTCGAGTTCCATTAGATACGAGCACCAAAAGAAAATCAAGAACAATTGGAGCATAATTTTTGACACACACACACACACACAAACACACAAAATTACAGACAGATGAAGCACACACACACACACATACACACACACACACACACATACACACACACACACACACACACACACACACACACATACACACACATACACACACACATACACACACACATACACACACACACGTACACACACATACACCACACACACACACACACTTACACACACATACACACACACATACATACACACACACACACACCACACACACACACATACACACACACATACATACACACACACACACACACACACACACACACACACACAAAATTACAGGCAGATGAAGTATGTCTGAACTACTTTTGTCCTTTTGCAGACCACTTGTCGAGGGCAGGAACAGTTCATATTTTATTAAAGTTTTTTTTACGAGTTCACTGTGAGACAAGGACATCTGTCTATTGCAAAAGCGTAGGTGGTCTACTCAATATTCCATTATAAACAAACACCCAAGGAAATTAACTTAAAACAATTGGACCTCCAGTTTTTTATTTCAAACAATTAGATAAGGTTAGGCAATTAGATAAATAGCGAAAAAGTGATGCACTTTGATATACCATCGCACTCCTCAGTGAGATTTTTGAACATCGCGTCTTATTTGCTCATTGCATTTCTATTCGGTGCCTATCACCCTTCTGACAATACTCTCAGTATTGATTCTACATGGGATAAGATGTGGAATGACCCGAAAATATTTCACAGTTTGAGTGCAGCTTCTTGAAGCCATAAAGGTTTTTCCATGCCATATGCTAATTCTGTGACGTATGAGGAGGCAGTTATAGTTATTTGTTGTTCCTTGTAATTCGAAACACCGTCTCCTATAGGAAAAGAGAAGAAGGGTGATAGGCACTTTAAGATATTATTAAACCCTGCGAAGTTTTAGGAAAAACGCTTTTAATTTTCCCGCAAATCTCCTTAATGGTTCTTCTGCGATTCTCATTTTATTCGCACGAGAATATCGTGAGCTTCGGTGAAAATAAAATAATACATACTTGGTAAATCTATAAAACCGTTACTTTGAAGCCAGAATCTTTGTTCCTTGATGAACGACCAAAATATGAAGCGGAAATTAAAAAAAAAAAACGCTATCGGATTTATTCAAGACGACAGCCTGCGGAATTCTTACTAAATGTATTCAAAAAACATTCTTACAAAACAAATATATGTTAAATATGATCAATGAAGTCTTTCCTAAGAAAATAATAATAATAACTTAACTATCATCACTAATGTAGTACTCGCGCACATTCAGTTGGTTGAAACCGTTATTTTTTGTGATCGTCATTTCGTTTGTTTCCGCACGTTAGTTTAGCATGGCAATTAAAGATCCCTGTCATTTTTGAAATTCCCTGAAGATGGGCCAGAGACCCGAAAGCTTGGAACAAAATTATATTTTAAGAAAGAATTATTTTCGTATTCAAGCAGTAAGCGCCAAAAACTATTTTCTTGAAGAAAGGCTGTTGTACAAGGCTAAAATCTTGTTATTCAGAAAGTTTAACTTGTTTGGAAGTGGAGATGACCGATGAAAGTGGAATCAAAGTGTTAACCCAAAGCAAAAATTTTATTCGAAAATGAGGTTTAGGCCTTCATTTGCTTATTTCCCATATATTTTCTATAAAAAAAAGCCTGACAAAGCAACATTCTAAAACAAATGCAACAAAACATCTTTGTACAATTGAAAATACCGCTTCAAACAGGCATTTTATCATAGTACATCAGTTTCTAACTGTTTAAAAAAGGTTTTGAGTGTTAACCCAAAACGAAAATTGGGATCAAAACTCATACGAAAGTCTAGTTTTTGGTGCTTTTTGCCAATATTGCTCTTATTGAAAAACATTTCCTCTTAAACGCTAATGATATCACAGAACCATATATTTTGGAAAAAAAAGTTTTTTCAGTCGCAAACCGGCTCTTGCGTTCCTATCAAGGTTCAGATAAACAGTTTATTTTTCGAAGTTTGATTTTTCCATGCATCTCGCTTCGAAACTAGAATTAATGAAAAACGTAAATTTCAATCCCGGTTTTTGGCTCACAAAACATCAAAACGTTCATTTAATTCGTGAAAGGATATTTTTAACATAACAACACACCACACAAATAACTTTAAATGGTAGCTACGATTATAGAAATAATTTCAGCTTCGCACGAATCCGTGTGAAAAACTCTCTTACTCCTCTTTTACTCCGACGAAGGACAAGCGTCCGAAACGTCAGTAAGTTTTTTCATCTTTTCACGGTGTATAATTTACTCTTTTATCATTACTGTTTCATTAGAAACACCGACGCAGTTCACACTAGTTTTTAGCTAGTTATCTCTTCTTGTGGAAAACTAAATAAACTTTTAATCCTAGCCCAGAATTCGAATTTACAACGTTCGTTTCATTATTGAAAGCTTCCAAGCAGGATGAAAATCAAACTTCGAATAATAAGCTGAATCTTTGAACCTTGAAAGCAACGCATGAGCTAGTTTGACTATAAGCATCAGTTTTCCTATCTTGTCTTAATTGTTTGTTCATGTACGTAGTTTTCCGAGACGAAGTTTGGCCATGGCGGAATTAGTGAACTACTCATGTACAGAAAGAAGAAAATATTTCAAAAATACACTTTAAAATGAAGAGTTTATTTACTTTGTGGTCTAAATAGGAGCAAAAGATTATTGACAAAGACGCAAAGCTACCACAAACTTTTCCAAAGGCCGGTACCGTTATGTGGCAAGTGTTGAGCAAGCAAGCACAAAAAATTTGTATATGATTTTTGTTTTTTCTTTATGCTGGAAACTTCAACCAAGAACGAGTAATACCAGTGAGAATTTTTTAAAAAGTTTTATATCTATATTGGAAAGGCGTTAACACATGGAAAAAAATTCATAAAAATAAAAAAATAAAAAAATAAAAACATTGTAATATAAAACCATTTTAAAACACTGAAATTTTACCGAAACATATATATATATTTTTGCGAAACAGACTTTAAAGCTAGCATTTAAAAAAAATTAAAGAAATTAAATTTTCAATAGAATTTTTTTCAAGTATTGATTGAACAAGTTTAGTTTTAATTTTATTATTTTTCTCTCCGATTCTTAAAAACATTTATGTATAAAATTCATTATTTTAAAAACTTGAACTTTCGGCTAACATCATGTTTTACTTAAACGGACTTTTATTATAATAATAAAAACAAATTAAATATTGATTGAGCAAAATTTAAGTTCAACTTCATAATTTTCCCCTCTCAAATTTGAAACATTTCTTATAGCCTCAAATTCAATAATCATACAAGAATTACACTAAACAAACAAACAGTTAAAAGCAGCTAAAGTACAATAATTTACTTTTGAACTCACCCAAAACTAGAAGCTTATTTTTTAAAGCTCAGCTCGTCCGATGTACTGTGGTACTAGACTTCACTTCTCTTCATGAATAGACTTTAAGGCGTCCTTGCTGTTCATAAGATCTTTCAGACTGACCGAAAATTATAGAATATTGTGATGGACATATTATAGGGTGGCTTTAATTTCTTCCGGATCAATATATTGTTTGATATATTTATATATTTGAACTTTGAAATATAACCATTTAGTGGTGCGGATATGTGCTGAAATTCTTCATTTCTGTTAAAAGCACCCATTTTGGCAGATAATTAGTTTTCCAGGTGCTTTTTAATATGTGATAGGGTGCCATCGCAAAACGTTCCGTTGTTTTTTTTGTTTTTGTTTTTTTTTTTGATTGAAGACTTAAGTGAGGGTGTGACACGTGACAATAATTTTGTTAACTGATTAACTTGTGGCCCTCTAAACTTAAATTTAACGTTAAACTGATTTAACGATATTTTTTTTCAAAATGGCAGCCATTTTAAACCGAAAGTGAATTTCACCAAAACAAAACACTAAAAAAATTATACTTCGTCTTCATCGGGGAAAATATTGATTAACGCATGTCATTTCATCATTTTAAAAGATGATTTTTCTAAAATTAGCCAGTAACGAAACTGAAAATAATAAAAAATCTAAGTGTTATGCCAAACAGGAAGTGAAAGTTATATTTTAATTTGTTAAAATTATATGCGTTATCAGTTTTTGAATATGCAATTGGCATGTTTGACTATTTCATTAAACCAAATGAACAACATACCATTCTCGAAATGACGTGTCAAGATAAAAGTTAAACAATGTTAAGAGCGGGGGTCTGTAAAAATCGACCATAGGTGTGCAAAATATTTTAAAAAATCGAAATTTTTCTTACTTAGCCCAAATGTAGGTCCACATGAACTATTAATGGGAAAAATATTAAAAACTTTATCAGATTTTTATTTTAGGAGAACGGCGCGATTTTCTGTTTTTCTGGCTGAGGACTACATATCAAGGCCTTTTCACCGCACCTCACAAAAAATTCTATTGAAAAATAATCTCGTAACCATAACGATACCATAACTTATCTAGGGGACTTATCTATTTCCAACACCATTGAGGGGAGCTAGCTTATTAAAGGGAGGGGGGCTTAATGATTTTCCGTTCCAAACATAATCACTATCCGGGTCTAAAAAGCAGTCTTCGTGTGAGAGCCTGGATTTATAAGTGGCTTACCGTGTACTGAAAGATATTCGAAAACATCTGCGCCGCGTCTGCACGGTGCCGGGGTATATATACAGATGTACATAAATAGATTCAGGACAGGGATATGCTGAGATAGAGCCCGATACACGTCACCGACAACCCTTCTGACAGCTGCAACTTATGAGTTCCTGGCATGATCACATGACCTCTGGTAATATGGTCCACAAAGGCCTCCACAATCTAACATCAAAGGATCCAGCCCCGATCTTGAGAGCTTGAAACAAATGGGCCCGGCATCAGGGCTTGACCCCATATATGACCTGCCTGGTAAGCAGCACGTTTATGATGTGCTCTGACAAAGCTACCCTTGTGGGTGGAATGCAGCCTTAATGGGGAGGGGAAGGGGGAAGGGGGAAGGGGTGGGGGGCCTGTGGAGGAGGGGAAAAGGGGAGAGGAGAGAGGGAAGGGAGGGAGGGCTAGGTGGAATGTTGTCAAACTACCCTCCTTAATGGATAAACAACTGCTTTTCGAGCACCACAATATGACTGTTGCCATAACATAACGTTTGATGGAAATACAAAAGACTAGGTAGAGCTAAAATGATCGAATGATCGGCACATAGATACGGCAGATCTTAGACCAGAACGATGAAAAGTTCAAAGCATCTTGTTTATTACGGTAACGTGAAACGTCAATTCACAAGCAAAATATTCTTCCAAATTTGTGAAAAAGAATCGAAAAAATCTTAAAGTGGTAGAAAAATCACAGGGAGCCCAATTTAGATTAAAGCGAATGGCGAAAATGAAATCCGAAAATCAAAATAATTAATTAATTCTTAAATTCGAGATCAAGATAATGTCCTTCATCTACGAAAGTCTGTAAAAAGATAAATAAAAAATGCACTTGAATTTTTTTTCCGCGCGCGCCTTTGTTGAATAAATATAAAACGCGCGCGCGTGCTGTGTGCTGTCATAAAGCACGCGGGGGTTGGCAGAACACGAGAGAAGTGTTAGGAGAAGCACGACGCGTAATGTGCAATGTGCTCTCATAAAGCACGCGCTCCAAACCAATCAGAACGCGACATCCATAACAGTTATTTTATAATTTCCTATATAACTCCCCCATGGTATCTGATGTTGATCTTACGTTATACACCTATTTCGAAGATCGTTGTCGCACCAAGAGCCTCATGTAACAAGCCAAGGCTCCAGAGAACGTCGGTACTTTTAATTATAATTGATTTATTCATGGTTCATGCAAGTGGCTATAGCTCTACACTAATTATCATCTCAAGCAGCCTTGCTTGGAGCAATTTGTGAAGTCAATAAAGAAAAATGCACCATGAATACACCAATTACAGCTAAAAGTACCGGCGTTCTCTGCGGTATTGGCTTGTTGCTTGAGGCTTTTGGTGCGACAACGAATTCTGAAATACACAGTCGCCATCTTTGAAAAAACAACACACTTTCAACCACGATTTCATCGTCTTTTAAATCTCGAACTCCACAAAAAACTTGATCAAAATGATCCCTATGGTGGGGGATTCATTTATTTAAAACTCTTTTGGCTCTTCCTTCCCGATGTCTATGACCGAAATTTTCGTGCGGAACATTTTTCGCCTGAAGAAAATTTTTTTCCTGCTGAAATGTTCTGCCATGTTTTGTCAAGGTTCTTATCTGCGTAGGACTCGGGCGAGAACGAATTTCGACCTTACCACTCTCCCGCACGGGATTTTTGTACCGTGTACACGACCCACCACCAGCCACCCCACTGGGCTAGTTTTGTTCTTGAAAAATCCTTCCACAAAGTCCTCTATGGTAGACATTTTTTTTTTGCTTTTTTGGTTGGTTTTACTTTGAAAAATGAAAGATAACTACAGATAACTCAACACGATATCAGGTTTAGTGAAAAATTACAATGGATGTCTTTCATTTAACTTGAAATTTTGGAGATTTCCCGACTTTTTCAGGACAAAACTACATCATTATGAAAGCTGGTAAGCAAAAATCAGGAGGGCATTATCTTGACTTCAAATTTTAAAAATTTAATTTTTGAATTTGAATTTTATTTCGATTTTATTTTACCGTTCACTTTAATCTGAATTAAATTGGAACAGAATTTCAAAAGGCCCTAAGTCCACAACACTTTCTAACTTTAAACACAAATTTCAAAAGCTAACTAATTATTTGGTTATTTTCTAGAGTTCTGGGGGAAATGGGGACGATCAAATTATTTTTTCAGTAAAATATGGCTTATTTTTGACAGCTTTCCATAGCAGTCCATCATGTCGACGCGCGTTGTTCGCGCGTTTTTGTTCTTGTTTACCGTAAAAAGGGTGAACTTCCACGCATACTGACGGCAAAACAAAATCGGGGACCCCCATATTTTTATTTTCTTATTTTACTTCTAGTAAGATGTAGTTTCATCATGCAAAATTAAAAAAAAAAAATTGGATGGGAACTTATGCCCATGAACTTCCTTAGGGTTTGTGAAATATAGGAAAACGATCCAAATCTTTCTTTTTCTTTTTTCTTTTAGTTTTTGAAAGCAGATTCACTGGTGGTATCTATGATATCATCAGTAAGATTGCCCCAAAGCTTGGGAACCTTAGGTCTGATAGACTTCTTTCCTTAGGTTACTGTGCGGAAGTTGGGGAGTTGAACTTTGTTGATTCCTCGAAGGTTGTATCATGACGTTGCGCTATTCGAAGAGATCAGTAGCTTAGATCTTTATGGACTTCTCCAAAACAACAAAAACAACAAAACCTAACTATTTAATTACTGTTGCCACGTCAGTTAAAACGACTTCACTCAAGAACTTATTTTATAATTTCACTTTGCTTTGATCATTGAAAGAATCATTATAAACCGATTGCATGTTGCATGTTGCATGTTGCATGTTGCATGTTGCATGTTGCATGCTACAAGTTGCATGTTATTTTTTTTTTGAATAGCCGTATAAAGTCAAATGCTAGCTAGTCTTGCGATTTCACTTACGTTGGCCCCTTAAAGATCTCGGAAAGTTAAATCAAGAGGAGCCGAACTTAAACTAGTGAATCTGCACTTACAGATCACGCAGAAAGACTGGACATATCCATCCTAACCATGCGTAGAATGTTTGGAGTATAGTGCCAGGAGCATGACCCGAAAAAATTAGTATTGGAAGCCTGGCATTCTGCCGAGGACAAGAGCTTTAAGTACTAAATAAACCGGCCATTTTCGAGTTCCAAATTACTGCTGTGTTCTTTCAGACTCATTTACTCAGGGTTTTCACCCTTTTTCTCTCTTTAAGGTGGCTGACTACTTTTCAACATTCGATTTGAACCCACGCTGTGCGTGCGCTCAAAAAACGCTGAATAATCTTCACGATTTTATTGAAAAACCATGTACACGTTTTGAGCTTCAAGAGGGCAAAACCCTCAAATTTTGCACGGGACTCTATCATTTTTTTGTTATTTTTCAGAATAACAGGTAATTAATTAGTCATGTTCTTCCTTATTTTTTTGTACAGAGCTTGATTTTCGCTATTTTTCTTCACAAAATTGCACAAACGAACGTATCTCAAAAACGAGCTCAGGACACCCCATTTTTCTTTACATTTTCAAAATCAGCACTAAATTTCAGGTCAAAAACGTTTTGATTTTCAAATTTCTGATTATTATTTACCAAAGAGTCAGCCACCTTAAGAGAATTTATCAAGTATTTTGAAATATAAATAAAACAGAAAAATGATTATTTAATTTATAAACAAACGTCTTATTTCGCATCAAACAATTAATTCGATACATTCAATAACCTGGTAAAGCGGCATCTTTACCGAATGCAGCTCAAAAAAACTTGGTTAAGATGATGGCGACTGACTTTTAAGCCTCACACTGGACTGAACTCATCAAGACTAATTAATTCAACCGCAGCAAATTGAAAGCAGCACAGCAAAAAATGTTATATTGTTTTTAAAAAATATCGCTTGACTAGCCACCGTTTGAAGATTTTAAATTAGTTTGTGGTCGTTCCGTAAACGTGTTCAGCTGCTTCTTCCCAAAGATTAACACAAATGTCCTTTTGTAGTCCGTCAAAGACATGCTTTTCTATCTGTGGAGCCAGCTTTTTAAACACATTTCCTTTCCTTTGAGAGTTCTTAGAATCCTCTTTGCACAAGACTTCTGCAATCTCGAGTAACTGTGTTGTTTGTTTATTTGCTTCTTCTCTGCTCCTCCGGAATATTTGAACGTAGAAATCGCTTCGTTTAAAACTTTCTTGGTCACTTCTTGTCAAACCACTGCATCCTAAAACATGTTTACTCATTGTTGAATTACGTACCAACCTAAAAAACAAATACGCACGTAAAATGACCTTTCAACTGGTAAAAATAGAGATTTGACCAGTCACCTATTTACAGTTTCTTCCAGGCTGTTGTGAGCGGCTTTTTATTTATTCGCACGTCATGATAAGTGATAATTCAGTTACTACATTACTCTATTCATACCTAAATTACTGTATTTTACTAAGTTTTGCCCGAAGCACTTTTTTAAAGACAGCAGCTTTTAGTCTCACTACAGAATCAATTGGAATATAGACAAATTACATGTATGAAACTATGAGCTTTCGATGAAGTTACGTCGTAAAAAATATTTTAGCATTGTAGCATTGATGCTAATTGTTTGTTAAATAGAGTTCATTAGTTATTTTAAAAACACCTCATTTACTTACACTTTACAAGTTGTTTTCTTTCTTACACTTGCAATTGCAATAACGAGTCTTCGAACTGAAGTAAGAAATCAAGCGATAAGTTTCTTGAAATGTTTTTCGTTGGAATATTTTGGATAATATGTTATTCCCCAGAGAGACACTTCAATCGCACTGAACAATAAAACGACCACTAAAAAGCGTTTTGGGTTTGTTATTAATTTAAATTATTCGTGGTTTACCGATACAGGCACTGGAAAATGTTTGGAAGGCCATTGGTATTTGACTGAGTTCGCGCCGAACGTATAGTACAAATTCTTCAAGACGCCATCACTGTTTTGATCAAAGTTTGGAGTAAAATGAGAGCTTAATCGCATATATTTTGCACCGTTCTTAAGGATATGTTATTTTGATCACTCGATGTATTTGAACTCAATGCTTTATTTTAGATGGTTTAAAATAGTACGAAGCTTCACTTGAAATAATAAAAAGATAAAAACTCGACGAAGTGTTCGCTGTAATATAAATTTCAGTTTCATTTCCGAGATACAGTAAAAACCCGCATAAAAGAACACCCATTTTTGGAGTTGAGGCTGATTTTGTTCTTATTTAACGGGTGTTTCTAAAAAATCAACCTGAAGGTGTTCTTAAGGTGTTCTTAAAATAAATGGTTCTAAAATATATACAGTATTACTATATAGACTACCAATACATGTAGATGATATCAATGTGTAAGTTCAAAAATGTTATCAAAAAAAATCTTGACTGACAATGATAACTGTATCAAAACAGTAGAAGAATAAATTAACCCTGATTGGTTATTTCTAATTTTGTTATAGTGTAATTATATAAATTTATAATAAAATTGAATTGAATTGAATTAAACTCTATTACTGTACTGCAAAACAGGTCTAGCACATAAATATTGATCTTATTATTTTTAAGAACACTTTTGAATATTTCAGGCTGATTATATTCTTTTATATGGTACTTTTAAAAACGCCCAAATTCAGGCTGGGTGTTCTTAACCCACTTGTTCTTTTATGCGGGTTTTTACTGTATCAGATATGTGATTGATGCATGAGCATGAGCAGTGCGTTGACGAAACAAAGTTGTGCTATTAAAGTGACCACTGACTTGTCTAGATCTGACTTCTCGTTTAAACTTTCAAACAAACAAAAATCCATTCTAATACTCACCATTATTTACCAGAGAATTGTGCATTTGTTGTCTCAAATTTACGAAGTCTGTCTTTGTCAACTCACAAGAAGCATAATCCCCATGCAAGCAGTAGAAGTTTTTTCTTTATTATTTTCATTTGTTCAACCATAAACATTGACAATAATTGTTAAGAGCTAACCTAATTATCTTACATTGTTAAAAATATCTTTTAAATAGAGCGCTTTTCGTGTCTTCATTTTTTGCGTCCCACACAACTTTGGTCGAGGCACGTTTTCTTGTTTACGGCTTTCGGCCTCTGACTGTTCGAGCGGACCAGAGGATAGAAAATCATTAGTAGAACTAATCAGCTGTATTTCCATTTTTGACCACGTGTCATTCCCTAGAGTATTATTTCTTTGTTTAACGGTTGCACATGAGAAGACATATGAATAGGGATAAAGCTCAAACAAAGAATCTTATTCTCAAGGGAATGACACGTGGTCTGTAATTAATAGATAGATAGATAGATGAACTTTATTTACCCTCGGTTTTAAAATAAGACTTGCTAGGCCTCTAGCATAGCTGCTACTGGTCCGAGAAAATGTGGAAGTTTACGCCTGACCTGGATTGCTTAGGCTTATTGACGCGAACAGAACTAGTCAAGACACAATCTGCCTCAAGAAGGTCATGGAAGTGGATGTAATATGAAAACAGCTTTAGACTAGCCAAAAGAGATCGTGGTATCAGTTTACTGTCAATGGAATATAGCTAGTGTCATTCCGATGGTAGAGAATGACGGAATCGTGGAACAGCAATGTACCACAGGCAGCCTAATCTCCGTTTTTGTCTGTATATATACACTTAATTGAAAAAACGTAGTCGGGTTCGAGAAGGTCATATCATCGAAGCTAAGACCGAAAAGGATTTTGGGTACTCCGAAATGTGTATTATATTTGCATATAGACATGTAAAAATGCACAGTAGAGCAAAGTAGGTCGACCTAGATTAACAACATGCCAAAGCCATGATGCATAAAATGTGCACAGGAAGGGGAAACTGCAATATGCATGAAATTAGCATAATTGTTTGTCTTCCCATGCTCCCCTTCGGTCTTAGCTTTGTGAAAATAACCTTTTTTTGAACCGGACAACGCTTTTTCAATTAAGTGTATTGCGAAAATTCGATATTTATAAATCATTGTTTATCTGTAACAAAATCGTTCAATAGACTTGTATGGAACTTCTTGTCTCTTTGGATATAAGGTAAGAAAAAAACTTGAGAAAGCATTTTTTGTACAAATAACAACTAAAATAGGCACAAGAAAATATCGGGAGTTGAAATTAAGGCCTAGGTGGTATTCGATGATGTAAACAGATTTTGAGGTCATATTACTTCATGTCAATTATCCCTAGAAACTTTTTTAGCTTATTTCGCAACCCCAGAAATGTCATATTCTAATTCGAACTGTGAGTTAGCCGCCCTTACTTAGATCAACCCAGAGGTTGTTTAAAACCCCGTTTAGACTGGCGATTTTTGCGGCGAATTTTGCCGCGATTTTTGTGGCAATTTTCGAAAATATGAAATTTTTTGTCTCATCCTTCATAAGAGACATTAGTCTAGGAAAATCTTGGTATCCTGAAAAAAAAACTTTACAAGTAAATTCTTTATCATTATTTATTATGGACAAAATCGCAGAAAAAATCGCAGCAAAAATCGCCGCAAAAAATAGCTAGTGTAAACGGTGCTCAAGGGTTTGATATGTGAGTTAGCCATGCGCTGACTTAGATCAACCCAGAGGTTGTTTAATTAAGGGTTCAATCTGTGAGTTAGCCATGCCCTGACTTAGATCAGCCCAGAGGTTGTTTCAGGGTTCAAGCTGTGAGTTAGCCATTGCCCTGACTTAGATCAGCCCAGAGGTTGTTTCAGGGTTGAATCTGTGAGTTAGCCGTGCCCTGACTTAGATCAGCCCAGAGATTGTTTCAGGGTTTGATCTGTGAGTTAGCCATACCCTGACTTAGATCAGCCCAGAGGTTGTTTCAGGGTTTAATCTGTGAGTTAGCCGTGCCCTGACTTAGATCAGCCCAGAGGTTGTTTCAGGGTTTGATCTGTGAGTTAGCCATACCCTGACTTAGATCAGCCCAGACGTTGGTTCAGGGTTCAATCTGTGAGTTAGCCATGCCCTGACTTAGATCAGCCCAGAGGTTGTTTCAGGGTTCTATCTGTGAGTTAGCCGTGCCCTGACTTAGATCAGCCCAGAGGTTGTTTCAGGGTTCTATCTGTGAGTTAGCCATGCCCTGACTTAGATCAGCCCAGAGGTTGTTTCAGGGTTCTATCTGTGAGTTAGCCGTGCCCTGACTTAGATCAGCCCAGAGGTTGTTTCAGGGTTCTATCTGTGAGTTAGCCATGCCCTGACTTAGATCAGCCCATGCAGAGGTTGTTTCAGGGTTCGATACAATTGATATTTTATTAGTCAGCCAGTGAACACTTTGTACTTAAGGCGCGATTACTCGGAGCAATTTTCTCTGCAACTTGTCTCCCAACAGCGTTGCGACAAAAGTTGTAAGGGTGTCTACACGGTGCAACGGAGACGCAAACGTTGCCAAAAGTTGAAACGAATTCTACTTTTCGCAATGATTGCTGCAACTTGTCTGGCAACATTTTTCAAATTGCGCTGTACGTTACACGCTGCAATGGTCCATGCAACTTGTGCACAAATTGCAAAGAAAATTAAATCGCTCCACGTAATCGCGACTTTAGATCCAGATTTAGGTTCAGTAAAAACACCTTTTACTCTATCAAAACTGAAAATTTTTCCAGGAGAAAATGTTCATTGTATATTGTCTTCTACAACGTGCTTATTCTACTGTTATTAGTGGAAATATTCAAATAAACTTGAAACCTCAATTCTTATTCTTAGATATAGATCAGTCGGTACCTTGTTTCAATACCACTCCTGCGCATGTCTAGAACTACCCGTATGTCTAACTAAGTTTCAAAACCCATCCCACATTGAGCAACTCTATTATACGAGTTTAGTCGATAGGAATCTTTTTTGCGACTGGCTGCTGGTCATAGCAAGGGGTTAATCATCTAAGGTCTAGGGGCCGACTAACCTCTCCCTTAGGTTTCGGCCGAGCTTCCTGATCAGTCATTACGGATAGCGGTGTCGGGGCCGAAATCTCTGGCGTAGCCGTAAATGCTTCGCGCTGCCATACGACGGTTCAGCACTCGATGTCTGGAAGTATGGTCCCAAATTGTAGAAAAATATAATACGATTGTACGTACCAAGCAATACAGTAGAATACTCGCCCTCTGCTGGTAAATAGCACATGATGGGCAGTGTTTGTCTGTCATTGT
Source organism: Actinia tenebrosa (assembly GCF_029948245.1). NCBI lineage: Eukaryota > Metazoa > Cnidaria > Anthozoa > Actiniaria > Actiniidae > Actinia > Actinia tenebrosa. Next base: position 21,584,943 of record NW_028292580.1, on the reverse strand, counting down.
AGGCATGTAATGAGATTCATGAGATTCATTCAGCTGATCGATACCAAGCAATAGAATACTCTCTGGTTGATAGCACATGACGGGCAGTGTTTGCCTGTCATTGTAGGCATGTAATGAGATTCATGAGATTCATTCAGCTGATTGATACCAAGCAATAGAATACTCTCTGGCTGATAGCACATGACGGGCAGTGTTTGCCTGTCATTGTAGGCTGGTAATGAGATTCATGAGATTCATTCAGCTGATTGATACCAAGCAATAGAATACTCTCTGGTTGACAGCACATGACGGGCAGTGTTTGCCTGTCATTGTAGGCTGGTAATGAGATTTATGACATTCATTCAGCTGATTAAAACAATATTGACATATTAAAAATTGACAAGTGTTTGACGTCATTTTAGTTACATTTTCTGGTGAATACCGCTGTACTCCCTGACTACAGACTCATTTTTACGGGTTTAGCTTTGTTTAAGAGCAAATAATTCACAAATATTAACTGTATAAAATGTAAAGAATGTCCGGCAACTTGAAAAATACCGATGTTTTGAATTACGACGGATTTTTAATGGTATCTGTGAATATTATGAAATTCTTGTTTGGATGATTTGTAGCGACGTCTCAGTCGGTTTTCAGAAGCCAAGACCAGGCTAAACCGGCCAATATATCTATCCGAAAGTAGTGTGATTCTTAAAACTGAAGCTAAAAATACTCGATTTGCGTTTCAGACATTATTCCATCTACTAGCATATGGCCCTATTTCGTTTAAAAGACAACACTGACAACTGGGGGGGGGGGGGGGGGGGGGGGGCGCTAGAAAATGCAGAAAAAGCAACAGAAAAATTTAATATAACGACTAATATTCGAAATAAAGTACTATTTATTCAGATTATTCTTCTTCTTCTTCTTCTTCTTCTACTACTTTTTCTTCTTCTTGTTCTTCTTGTTCTTCTTGTTCTTCTACTTTTTCTTCTTCTTCTTCTTCTTCTTCTTCTTCTTCTTCTTCTTCTCCTTAGTCTTCTCCTTAGTGACTTCTCCTTCTCCTTTTCCTTCTTCTTCCATCTTCTTCTCCTTTTCCTTAGGATTCTTCTTCTCCTTCTTCTTCTCCTTCTCCTTCTCCTTCTCCAATATCGCTAAAGCATTTAAAGTTCATTAAAAATAAAGCAATCAGAACTGATATTAATTTTTCAATGTTTGATTTGGTTTACCGTTTTGGTTTGAATTCCTTGACTTCCGATAAAACTACTTAACACATTTGGTTATATAATTAACTGTAGCTGGTTAATATAACTTAATTATCAGTGTATTCCCAATAGACTCCATGTATAACACATCATATTCTGTTCTTCAAACACATTACTCTTTAATGTCACTGCTTCTTGGCTGTTTGAGGACGAGCAAACTTTGACTAAATTTGCTAGCTTTATTTCTATCCGTTGGCAAAATTTTGTTTCTTCAAAATATGCAGTTTGTTTATACGTTTATTTTATGAATTATAGAGTTAAAGTGTGTCACATACAAAAACAACAACAAAGCTAATGAGATTTTTCTCGTGACGTCACGCTGTAGAGAAATTTGATTGATTTTACAAAGGAGTTTATGTTCAAAGTTGTCATACCGATATCAGTAAAACTGCGAAGATTCTTGAAGATAGGTAATAAACTATATTGTAGATAGGACTTTTTTTTGAATATAAAATTTTACCTAGAACTTATTATTTTTTTAATCAAAAAGAAAATTTGTTTTACAAAATAAATTTCTTTGTAAAATTTGTCAAGGTTCAAAAATTCATTCTTTCTCTGGATTATCGACAATCTTCACGAAATCTTTACTACAGTTTGGCTAATATGTATAAGATTAATTTTACTGTAATACTTTTTTTTGTGATAAAAGGAAAAATGTGAAATATTTTAAAAAGCGTAACGTCACAGTGAAAAACCTCAATGCAGTCGTTATTTTAGTAAGAAAACTAGTTGTAAAAGACGACCTTTCGCTGTCATCTCGACAAAATGTATACCTAAAAGTACCTTTATCACAGTTGTTATTAGCTGTTTTATCTGGAAGAATAATAATGGCAATTGCAATTAGGTTTTTTCTCCGCCCTACAGACTCCTAAGTTACAGTATAAGTAATAACGACCAAGTTCTTTATTTAAACACAAGCACTGAGAAGAATTGAAGTCAACACTATAGGCTAGTCGACTCTATATATATTCCCGCCTTTAATTGACAAGAGTCTTTGTGAAAAACAAAAGCTTTTGCACTAAAGATGTTGTAATTTTAAATTTACACTGCTTACAGCACCTATTGATATAGAAATATGCATTCAACACTATTTTTCTTTGCGCTTTCCCCCAAATACAGAATACTTTGTGCAAAACAAGCGCTTTTGCACTAATAAAACTGTCCTATTTTTGACACGGCTTACAGCACTTACTGATATAGAAATATGCATTCAACACTATATATCTTTGCGCTTTCCCCCAAATACAGAATACTTTGTGCAAAACAAGCGCTTTTGCACTATAAAACTGTCCTATTTTTGACAAGACTTACAGCGCCTATTGATATAGAAATATGCATTCAATACTATATTTATTCGCGTTTTCCCCCAAATACAGAATACTTTGTTGAAAACAACGCGCTTTGGCGCTATAAAATTGTTATATAAATTTTTACAGTCGGTTTTCATCATCTATCGATGCTATAAAAGTATTAACTGGTATACATAAATACATTCCCGCCCTGTCAATATGTCTTTAAGTCTATTTAGAAGAGATCCGATTGGCTTCTCAACGCTATCGATTGTATTGTTCATTATTGCAATATACTATAATTCTAATTTAAGTTCCAATACGCATCAGTATGCATAGTAGGTAAGGCTTTTGTCTGATTGCAATGCCGTTGAAATTTGCTTAAGCCAAAAAAACCATTCCATCGATAAATGTAATGATTGATGACGAAGATTAACGCCCAAGATACGTTTATTTACAGCTTTACAGCAATTTACTTTTTTTCAAGAATAGCACTTTTTTTTTCTTATTCACATTTGTATTTCCTCATGAAAAAAGTAGCTCTTATACCCGTTTGGAATAATAATTCCAAAGCGCGCTATTCAATCTATATTGCGCAATAACCTGCAAGACTTCGAACGTTTAAATCGATAAAACTCTAAGATTAGGGACGGGACCGCCATTAACGTGGTCATCCGAGCCACTTGAAGGTCTAACCATTTGCAGAAGTAATTACAAAGGCAGTACCTTCTCCTCAGTTATTTTAAGACCCTGAGTGTTGGTCCGTCCGGAACTCAAACCAGGACCTACTGCACAACATACCGACGTTCTTACCTACTGAGCTAACCTGGTGACGGTGAAGTCGCTTATAAATTCCGCATACGCCCATTAGTGCACAGCACTTAAACATGGCATGCCATCACCTAAAAAAGTTAACAGAAATCCCAAAACTTTTTTCCTCAAATAAGAATGATAAATAATGTGAAAAAAAAAAAAAAAAAAAAAAAAAAAAAAAAAAAAAAAAAACCGTACTGAAAACGAACGTTTAACTTTATTTCAATGGTTTCGGCTTGAGTCAGTTTTTTATAATCTTTCTAGCTTCAGTTTCACTCTTTTTCGTGAAGAAATATCCAAAATTGTCTGACATACATTCAATTCAATCATTTTTTTATTTAGTTTCAAGTTAACCCGGACAAATCCAAAGTACTACCAATATTTCATTTAGTTTTAAAGCTAAACAAACTGCAATTATTATAATAATTAAGAGCCCAACGGAAGAGCTTAGGAATACAATTAATACCCCTCCCTTGACATTCTTTCACAACACTTCTGTGTCTTACTTCGCAGGAAAACAAAAACTTGAACAATGCTTCATGTAACATTGTTTGTCTGACTGTTGTCGAATATCGAAATGATTCAGTTTACATTTAGAAAAAAATCGAAAAAAGGGCAAATCATTTTTTTGAATCAGCTTTTGAACCAGCGAGGCAGCTTTGATAAGCCATTTTTCATCTTTTTTGTTTACTCTTTGATTTTTCCAAAGTTTTATATTGAAGTACAATCTACATAAGCTTTACGACACGATTTTTGAATCGGAGAGTCAGTTGGGTGATCAATGTATACGCTCTTTAATAATATTTAGCTCCAGTTTGTTTAGATATTTTACTTCCAAGGTTTAAAATACATAAAGATACATTTGAAAATAAATCAAATGACATAATAATTTGTTTTTTAACTTTCGAAAAAGCTAGCCGGAGAGATGAGTCTTGTTATTTTTCCGAAGTTAACAAAGTTCACGCATATAATATATTATAAATAAAAGAAGTTTTGAAAGTTGGGTATTGAGGTCTTCGAAGTTTTCTCGAGCTATTTCTTCACCGATTCGTAAGGTTTTTTCTTCTTTTTTTTTTGGTTTAGCTGGACTGCAAAAATCTTCAATTTCTGGTACCAAAGATTGCAAAATGTCGACAGGAAACCTTAATGAATTAATCAACATCCTTCCTGCTTAACTGGACAACTCAATGACAGCTTGTAGACAAGTCATTGACACAATGGCTGTGGCCACACTTGGGCGTTTAACTATAGTTTAGCAGTAGTTTAGCTTAGTTAAATGACGTAATACAAACTATAGTTATACTCTTTCATATATGGTTAAACAACTTTGAGGTCACACATGTGAGGTTTAACCATAGTTACACCAAGAACGACTCACACTTCTGTGACTTATCAGTCAAAACACGAAAATGGCTGACAGAAGAATCTTGAGGATTATTCTCCTGTTATTCAAGCAAAAACGAAAAAGGACGAAATTTTTTATTATTTAAGGGTTATTCAGTCATCACGGCGATTTAGATTGCTTACTATTTCAGTTATCGCACCTTTACTAAGACGTAACCGATACTCGCAGAGTGTGGATCCTTCCAAGACCTCAGTTCTGGTTCAATTCTATGCTAAATGAGTGTGTGTATGAACATGATCCGTATTGGCAACAGCAATTTCGAATATCAAGAAGTCCAAAAAACCTATACCTTAAAGAAAAATGTGAAATTAAAGGAAAACACAGACTACCGTGTGCTACGTATACGTTTTGGAGGGACTGATTTAATTGTCCCTTTATTGGCGCGACATACTTATTCCACTTACACAAAATAACCGAACCTAATTGGTCATTTTTTTCTTAATAGAATCTATACCATGGGTTGTACCTTAGTTTAACTTGGTTTAAGTTCCATTGTTTTACCTTGACGACCAGCATAGCAACTAACAATAGTTAATTAAACAGAAGAGAGGTCACATTGGTTTTGAAGTTAACAATTGTTAGAATTGGCTGAACTATAGTTAAACGCCCCAGTGTGGCCACAGCCAATGAGTCGAACAATACAATAATGAATTAACTACAATCCACGCTTTCATTCAACACCATGTGCTAATTTTCTTACCAAAGCACGATAAAGAAATGTTAATCGCGCCTATTGACAACGTACAGGGGAAAGGATTAAGCTTAAGAGTGGCTGTCCGTAACGGTCGAGAATGGCGGGACAGCGAAGGAATTTTCAAATTTCTCATATTTTGTCAGAAGACACCCTTTGGTAAGCTCTTTTAAAAAATCCAGTTTAAAACTTCAAGCGCTTTTTTATTTTGGCGAATTTTACGAAAATCTAAAACTCGACTTCCGGTTTGCTCTGGACCGGTGTGAACAGCCCAAAATATTACCCATATTTAAGAAGGCCTCACTCGTTCAAAAATACTCCTATCGATCTGATACTTTTTCAACATTTTAACTAACTATCAGACTCCAAAAGGGATAAATAATATTTTTGGGAAAATATTTTGTTCTCGCTTTTTGGGATTTTTTTTCGATGGCATTTCAAGCAGCTACGACGCGAAGCAAATTTTAGCCTAAGTTGAATGCCCTAAATCATCACCTGGTATATATTTTATTTTCACTAATACTATATGATCTGAAAGCTTGTTTATTGTACTTCTTTTCCTGAAAGTATTAGCCTTGGAACGCAAATACGTCCTCGCGATTAATCGACTCTTCTATGTAGCATACGGCGGTCTAATTTCGGATTCAGAATCAAAGCGCCTGCTTTATAAATACTCAAAAACTTTCTTGGATCACCCAGAATGAACATTTTAATCGTAAACAACATTAGTTTGATGACTGTAAACTATACTCCAGCTATATATTATTGACTTATACTTTTGTACTGGAATATTTTAGAGAGTAAGGACTTAAGCGTACGAATTCTAAGTTAGAAAAAAAACCTTTAGACCCCATCAAACGCAGGGTTTTTTTATTTTTCTCTTTTCTTTGTTTTTGTTGAATATACTTGCTCAAAATCCTCCCAAATTTCAATTAGTTCCACGTTATTCGTAGAAAAAACAAACTCATTTTTGTACTTTCTCAAAATTAATGGAATAAGTTAGAGGACACTATGATTGAATAAACAAACTGAATTAGTTGAGAAGCGTGGCACGTGAACGTCGATCACTTGTACCTTTCTTGAATTATATGAACTAAACAAACAACCTTTATGTTTTGTATTTTTTGTCTTTATCTCTTGTCAAAATTAATAATAACTAGTGACTAAAGTGCGTGCAGTTGCTTTCGTACTATTTCATTTAAGCCCCTTTCCCGATAACGTCACACATTTGATTCGCATCAACACTGCCTACTCTGTTTTTTATAAATCGTCCTTGTTTTAAGAGAAGTCAGTGGCTAACAAACCTGTTTCCTTTCTTATTCATTCGTCTAGAATGAACTGTTTGACAGGAACAATTGTATGGTTTCTATCAATTACGGCCGCAATCGTAAACTACATTCAAGGTATTTGGTGCTTTGCTCTTTTAGGGGAACAGGAACATGTAACTCTAGAGCCTCACAGAAAATCTGCAGCATTGTTACCTAGAGAGTTTTTAAGTCTGTCATTTTTCACCATTGGAACATATATCGTATTGGTCGTAAGTGACAGGGTGCTGTAGTTGGCAGGGCCGTAACCAGGGGGGGCACAGGGTGCACGTGCACCCCCACATAAAAGCTTAAGGTCCGCCGATTTTTTTATTCGATGTGCACCCTCCTTGTAAAAGTTCTGGTTACGGCCCTGGTTGGAAAGTCGAGATAGCTGCTTCTACAGTATTGTACTGGGAAAATTATCATCTTCCTCTATTGCGTTTGGGGAGATAGCAAGGTCTTCAGGGACGGTCTGGCCGAGTACTTGAAAAGACGCAAGCCGTCGGGACCTCGAGCACGTCTCATGACCTTTTCTACAAATTCTGGGTTTAACTTTCTTCCTAAGGTTTACTCAATGTTGAGCTTGTTGACCAAGTAGGTTCTCTGTTTTTTGATAAAGCGGTCAGACTTTTTATTTTCTTTGAGAGCCCAGCCTCTTCAGCAGATAAATCCGAGGTCCTCATATTACTAGACGAGAATTTTAGGGTCGGTAGAAACCCCAACCCCCTCTTCCAAGCTTTGTATTTGACGGCCTTAGCAAGATCAAATAGCGATTGTTTCTCAAGAGATTTCGACCATCTCTCAAGAGAAAAATGCTTTTCAAGAACAGAGAATCTTCGCACTCGCACGCAGCCGCCGCCAGAGCACCATACCTTCATTTAATTAAGAATGTAGTTTACTATTGCGGCTGTAATTGATAGAAACCATACAATTGTTCCTGTCAAAATGTTAAAAAAAAGAATAAGAAAAAGAAAAAAAAAACCGGCTGCTCAGCTCGACGATTAGCTTGCCTACTGAGCAGCTATTACCTGAATCTTGGCTATAAACATTAATGTTGTAAAGCATAATTTGATATATATATATATATATATATATATATATATATTTAATCAAACTCATAAATAATTCATGAGGAAAACACAATAGAAATCACGACCATGAAGGAGGTTTTATATCTAATATAGATTCGTCTTCATTTGCATAAACTTAAACTTGGATTTTCTTGGCCAGATTCACTTCAATTTTGAAAATTTTAGTGAAACACAAAGGAACTAACCTAGACGTTTGATAAGCAATCTACAGTATGAGTGGCCGTGTTGTATTCGATATACAATCACTCGGCTACGCCTCGTGTTTGTATATCGGATACAACACGGCCACTCATTCTGAAAAAAACGTCTGTCTGATGAGTGCGTAAGCACGAAACTCGGAGTTACAGTGAACATGTCTCGTCTTTAATCCAATCTTTACTATATATCTGTTGCTCTGCATCCCTACGCATCGAGCACTGTTTCACCAGTATAGACCACATTACATACTTTGTTATATATATATATATATATATATACAGCCATTTGCAAAAATTATGGCCGTTTCAAATATAAATACAACTATATCGAAAGTATATCAGACAGGGCGGGATATCATTCTTGATATTTTTTTCCAGAAAGCCCTAATGATAGACAACTTGAAAAATATATAGTGGAAGATATCCCATAATACTTGATATGCTTTCGATATACTCGTATATGTATTGGAAGCGGCCATAGTTTTTGCAAATGGCTGTATATATATATATATATATATATATATATATATATATATAATATGTTATTATTATTGGTAAAAAGATACTTGTTGTTCCTGTCAAACAGTTTATTCTAGGCGAATGAATAGGAAAGGAAACAGGTTTGTTAGCCACTGACTTCTCTTAATGAAACAAGGACGATTTTTGGCTTTTTCATTTAGAATCAAGTTAAATCAATCAATTCTGAAACCCCATATAAAAACAAGCAAAAACAGCAACAAAAGAGAAGGGAAAAAAAGCAGAGTAGGCAGTGTTGATGCGGATCAAATGTGTGACGTTATCGGGAAAGGGGCTTAAATGAAATAGTACGAAAGCAACTGCACGCACTTTAGTCACTAGTTATTATTAATTTTGACAAGAGATAAAGACAAAAAATACAAAACATAAAGGTTGTTTGTTTAGTTCATATAATTCAAGAAAGGTACAAGTGATCGACGTTCACGTGCCACGCTTCTCAACTAATTCAGTTTGTTTATTCAATCATAATGTCCTCTAACTTATTCCATTAATTTGAGAAAGTACGAAAATGAGTTTGTTTTTTCTACGAATAACGTGGAACTAATTGAAATTTGGGAGGATTTTGAGCAAGTATATTCAACAAAAACAAAGAAAAGAGAAAAATAAAAAAACCCTGCGTTTGATGGGGTCTAAAGGTTTTTTTTCTAACTTAGAATTCGTACGCTTAAGTCCTTACTCTCTAAAACATTCCAGTACAAAAGAATAAGTCAATAATATATAGCTGGAGTATAGTTTACAGTCATCAAACTAATGTTGTTTACGATTAAAATGTTCATTCTGGGTGATCCAAGAAAGTTTTTGAGTATTTATAAAGCAGGCGCTTTGATTCTGAATCAGTAGTATAGGGAATGGGGGTTCCAGCGCAATCTCAACACGGGCAAGACCCGTGTCAAAAATCCACCTACGGAAACAACCCACTCCAAGTGTGGTTGGGGGCAACAGCGCAAATATGTTAGTCTATATATGGAGTGCGAAGAATGTAAGAGAACTTTTAAGAAAGAAGCGGATTTGAAAAAGCATTTGAAAATGAAGACGAAGTGTATGAGCAGTTATGATTGTGGATGTGGTAAGAAGTTTGAGACTAAGGTTAAATTGTTTTGGCATTGTCAGGACTGTGAGTACGACTACGACGACCTAAAAAGTGCTTGGTATTAGGTATAAAATATTTCCTATTATATAGATGGAATCCCAAGCAACTTCAGCACGGTGTCAATACCCGGTAACGGTGAGATTGACGTTAGACAGTTTTGGCGTCAGTCAGAAAGGAAGGTTTAAAAGGACTCTCCGAAAAGGTATAGAAGAATTAGGAGCCCTGAAAGCGAGCATAATGGTAGAAGTAAGTTTGTCAAAAGACGAGGTAATGACGACAGCAATGTTGCGATCAAAGTCGTTAGTGATATTAGAATCCACGAATCTGGATAGGTCACTCAGTGAAGCCTTAGAAGCAATAATGGAGTCGCTGTCTAACTACACGAAAGAAGGATCGGGTTGGACAGTAGAGGAGGTTGAAGGAATAGAGATAAGTATAGCCAGGTACGTACCCATACGAGGGGGGAGTTACGTACCGCTACCAACGTGGGTAGAAAGGAAGAAGGCTATTGTAAACGTGAAGAATGAAGACAATCGATGCTTTATGTGGGCAATCAGGTCTGCACTGTATCCAGCAGAGAAGGATCCCTGTAGGACAAGTAAGTATCCCACAGATGATTTAGAGTGGGATGGTGTGGAATTTCCCATGCAGTTGATAGACATCCCCATATTTGAGGAAATAAACGATCTAGCAATTAACGTTTACGGAGTCAGAGAGCAGACGATAGTACCGTTAGTTCTGTCAAAAAGTAAAGGAGAGCGCGTACATTTATTCTACCACGGCGGACACTACTCATGGGTTAAACACATTAGCAGACTATTCTACAGACATACTAAGCACAAAGGCAAAAAGTACTTCTGTGACTGCTGCTTGCTGTCATTTACATCCTTAAATACCCTAAAGAAACACGATGAGATCTGCCGCGGAGTCGAAGAAGTGGCGCAACGGATCCAGATGCCCACCAACAAAGAGCTTTCATACGCAGACCATCAAAAGCAGATGCAAGTGCCTTACGTGATATATGCAGACTTCGAAGCGTTGATAACTAAGGAAGAGCAGAAACGTGGCGCCACGAATAAGGTAGGATTACACGAGATCTGCTCCTTTGGTTACATAGTAGTCAGATCAGACGGTAAAGCAAACCCTCCTGTGATTTACCGAGGTAAGAACGCAGCTAATGAGTTTCTAGAAGCATTGCGAGAAGAGGAGGGGGAGATTAGAAAACAATTAAGATGTCCAAAGAAGATGGAATTTACCAAAGAGAACCAGGAGGCTTTTAACAAGGCAAAAAAATGCCACATTTGTCAACATACGCTTCTTCAGTTTGGAAGACGAGCCAAGAAAGCGTGGGATGAAGATGGAAAGTATCTAGGAGAAGCTCATTTTAAATGCGGGAAGTATGCTAAGAAAGGTGAGAAGCCGGGAAAGCCCTCCACGCACTGCATTCACTGCCACAAAGCATTTGTTGAGGATTTCTATGTGGATAAGGTTAGGGATCACTGCCACATCACGGGTAAATACAGAGGAGCGGCTCATTGGAAATGCAATATAAACTTCAAAGTAAATCCAGACATGGAGATTCCGGTGTTCTTTCACAACCTCCGCGGTTACGACTCCCATTTGCTACTACAAGGAACAGACGGCTCCGACGTCAAATGCATACCCAATAACAAAGAGCGCTACATGTCCGTAACTGTGGGTAAGCTAAAGTTCTTAGATTCGCAGCAGTTTATGGCGGACTCCTTAGCAAACCTCGTAAAGTATAACACCAACTTTCCCATTTCCAGCCAATACGGCGCGGAAAGGAAAGGAGTGTACCCATACGAGTACATGGACTCCTGGGATCGATTCGAAGAACCCCTACCACCCAAAGATCGCTTCTACAGCACCCTAAACGAGTCCGGCATAAAGGATGAGGAGTACCAGCATGCGTTAGACGTGTGGGAAAAGTACTCCTGTGAGAACATGGGGGACTACCACGACATCTACCTAAGGTCTGACGTAGTGCTGCTTGCAGATGTTTTCCAAAGCTTCAGAAAGATGGCTATGGAATATTACGGATTGGATCCCGCTAATTTCTACACGGCTCCTGGGCTCAGCTGGAGTGCTTTGTTAAAGAAGACAAATGCGCAGTTGGATCTCCTAACGGAATACGACATGTACCGCTTTATGGAAGACGGTATCCGCGGCGGCGTATGCGGGCCCAGCCGACGTTACGCCCGCGCAAACAACCCCTTAGTAGAGCACGACCCAGAGAAACCAACCACATACATTTACTACCTGGATGCGAATAACCTTTATGGTTGGGCAATGTCACAGTACCTACCTGTGAGAGACTTCGAATGGGATCCAGTGAAGCCGATAGACTTCTACATGCAGGTAGGAAAGGAGGAAGACAAGGGTTACGTTTTAGAAGTGGATCTGGAGTACCCAGAGCGCCTGCACGACGAACACAATGAGTTCCCCTTAGCACCAGAAGCGATAGAGATACCATTTAAGCAGCTAAGTCCGCTGCAAAAGCAAATGTGCCCTGGTTACAAACCGTACAGGAAACTAACTATGAACCTGATGGATAAGAAGAAGTATGTGGTACATTACCGCAACCTGCAGTTCTACGTGCGACACGGAATGCGCGTAGAGAAGATCCACAGAGTCCTAAAATTCACGCAGGAACCCTGGATGCGCCCCTACATTGACTTTAACACGCAAAAGCGTACCGCAGCGAAAAATGACTTCGAGAAAAACCTCTTCAAACTGATGAACAACAGCGTGTTCGGAAAGACAATGGAGAACATCCGCAAGCGCGTAAGCGTAAAAATAGTCAGCACCAAAGAGGAAGCAGAAGCATACGTGTCACAGCCAGGCTTCGTTAGATACGTAGAAATGCTGAACTTCTACGTGATTCACATGAAAAGGGCAAACCTCTTACTAAACAAGCCCGTTTACACAGGCTTTACGGTGCTGGATCTATCGAAGCTGCTTATGTACGAGTTCTACTACGATAAGCTTAAGCCAAAGTACGGAGACCGCTGTCGCCTCCTGTACACAGACACCGACTCCCTAATTCTAGAAGTGCAAACGGAAGACGTTTACAAAGACTGCCTCCCCGACATAGACGAGTACGACACCAGCGGTTACCCGAAGGAGCACTTCCTTTACTCTGCGAAGAATAAGAAGGTAATTGGGAAGATGAAAGACGAAATGTTAGGAAAACCCATAGTAGAGTACGTGGGTCTGAAACCAAAGATGTACAGCGTGCTAAAGTTAGACGGTGTAGAAAAGAAAGCTAAAGGCGTAAAAAAGTACGTGGTTAAGAAGGACATTACGCACGAGTCCTACCTCAACGTATTACGAACACGGAAGGAACAGCGGCATAAGATGAACAGCCTGCGCAGCTATGGTCATCAGATACATAACGTCACGCAGGAGAAGGTGTCGCTGTCTGCATTTGACGGTAAGCGATGGATGTGTGATGACGGAGTGCATACGATAGCATTCGGACATCACACGATAAGCAGTTCTTCTTTGACGAACCCACGCGTGGGACCATCATGAAGATAATACAAGATGGGCTGACCCTTCTTAGCTATCGCACTTCGGATCTGGTAAGTTTCCAAAGACCAATTAGGATCCGTAGCTCTTTTGGATCCTCCTTCTAATTCACCCGGCTCATAGAGATATCGAACCGTGACATTACCTAATTTCTTTTCATGGGGGAAGACCGCCCTCGAACTTCTGATGAAGGACTTGTGTTCCACGTGTTTCTTTTTTATGGCATCCCTGGGTTTCATTCCCGTAGCCCTGGCCGCCTCGTTGTTCGAAGCTGCGACGACCTGGGGGAGCCTCTGAGTCCATTCCCTATTGCGTTTGGAGGGATCTTCCAGCTCTTTCCAATACTGGTATCCAAAGAGACGCTCGGCCAGGGTCTTATTGAATCTTTCGACAATGCTTTGACCCCTGTGGTACTCTGCTTTAGCTCTTCTAATTTTAGTGTCGTGGTCTTTCAGGGTCTTGGTAACCACGCCCATAAACTCCGTCCCCGCATCCACTTGCAGCAGCTTAGGCCATTTCAAGACGCGCTTATAAACCCTACCTAGGGCTTCTGCGACTTCCCCAGAATCCTTGCTGGTTATAGGTTCGGCGTCCTTATATCTGCTTGCGATATCAACTACGGTCAAAGCGTACCTATAGGTCTTCTTTCTCACCTTATCGTGCGGCAAGAAAAGCAAATCCGCCTGATGAACTTCATTGGGGGTATTTACGGTGAAGCTGGGCCTGGGAATGTACTTAGGCACGGGAAGATAAACCTGCCAGAGGGTTTGTTTTTTCAACCAGTTCTTAGCCGTTTCGTCTGATACCCTGGCCGCGGTCGCGAGTTTCTTGATAGCTGACGCTCCTCTCCAATAGCCTTCCGGCCCATAGTAAATCCTTTTAAGTTTGTCCTCTACGCGGCCCATTATATGAATTCCAAAACAAGATTGATCTTACGTCCGTTAAAATCCACCGTCTTTCCGTCCACTTTAATGGTGATGTTTATGCTTTCTACCAAATTAGACAAGTCATAGCTCAAAGAAATGGGAGTGTATTCTACTGGGTCAAATGGATTACCTTGGGGCAGAAACTTGGACATAAGAGAAGACTTTTCTCCATTGTTGTAACTATGAACCAAGTCGCAATAGACTTCGTAAGAGGATGCGACTTTCCATTTCACATCATATGTATTGCCGCTATTTATTGTGGTACTAGTAAGGCCCAGGAGTTCTACCAATGAACTGTCCTTTAAATTAGCGCTCCCATTATTTTTCTTAAATGTCATTTCATGGGGTAATCCTGTGGTAAGAGTATATCCATGCTTTGCTAGCTCCTTAGCCAGTGTTATGGGGGTGTAATGGGAATCTGGTATTTTTGGTTTGGTGCCGGAAGTTCCGATGACAAAGCCATTAATTAAATTATACCAAGAATTGTACAAAGAGCAACTAACCAACCGAACCTTACAGGCTTTGATGGGAGGATTCAAATACGTGGTAAAGTCATTCTTGTCGCTTTCCAAAAAGACGATCATTATATTAGATACGCCAAAGCCACGCCTCCGGCCAGCCCTGCGACTCCTACAAAGACCAATTCATTGTCTTTTTGTTTCTTAGAAGGCTGGTAGTAATTCTTGAACTGAGGCTTTTTCATTCTAAAGTCGGGGTGTGCTTGCGCATAAAGTTTGAAGGCGTAGTCTGTGTTTTCGAAGTTCTTGTCTGCCTGCATTTTGTCTTGGTAGTTCTTATCCAACCAATCCCTGTAAGCTTGTCTTTTTTCATTCCAAGCTGCAACGTCCCTTTGATATTTCTCCAGCGCTAAGTCGTGTCTCTTTCTTTCGGCGGCACCGCTTTTGTCGCCTCTAACTAATCTATCCAAATATTGACCACCATAATTAGCCCCTGTAAATGCTAAAGCTGCAATGACTCCACCTGCGACTAAGCTAACCATTATACATTAGGTAGGTACTTTTCCTTCCGTAGGTAATCCTTTACCATGATAGCCCCGCCTACGGCAGCGGTCATCTTAGCAAAGTTAGCGAAGCTCTTGCTTGGGTCTTCAGTAAAGTCTTCTTTGAGCACTTTCTTACCTACCCAACCAATACCCGCAACGATGGAAGTAATGATAGCTGCCTCTTCAACAGTTTTCAACAACGCGGTCGACATTATATTACAAAGCGAGAAGGAAAATCTAGATCGCCACGGTACGTGGTGATAAATCTACTCCATTTCAGGGATCTTACTTTTTCTAACCTCCACAGGTGCGTGATACGTTGGTGGTTCTACCTTTTTCGTTGCCCGCCATTGTAAGTAAAGGCTGCCTGCTGCTATAGCGACTCCTAACGCGCCAATGACGTACCCAGGATTAATGAAGGATTCCTCTTCCTCCACCTTTTCTTCTTTCTTTGCTTTGTTCTTCCTGTTCATCTCCGCGAGCTTCTTACCGGCAGCAACTCTGCCTGGAGATTTAGCCTTGGTGATTCGTTGCTCCTCTACTTGAGGGGTTTCCTCCGCCTTCGATTCAGCTTCACTCATTTATATCTAAGGACTTGAAGGAATTGATAAGTACTTAACTAGGTACTTGAGGCGACCTGGGTAATTCCCGCGAATGACTTGACTAAGTACTTGATAAGTCACTTGCAGGTACTTGACTAGGTACCTCAGCAAGTGCCGCCTGGAAGACCTTTTCGACTTCTCTGTCCTTCTTGAAGTCCTTCCAAGATGTTCCGAAGGAACCTAGTACCTCCTTCAAGTCGACATGCTGAGCTACGTGCAAAGCCGCAGAGGCGACTGCCATTAACTTACCGCACTTCAAAGACAACCACCCACAGGTTATCTTAAGTTCTTGGGATATGACATAGTCATCTCTTATGTCCTTCTGTAGTTGCTCCACGTCGTCTATGGGCAGTGCAAGTCCAAGCAATTTAGTGGCAAGTCGGATAGCGGAGTCTGCTACGGCGTCCGTGGTCTTACTTGCAAGGGCAGCCTCGTACCTCTTATGGAACTTCTTAACCTCCTCTTCTGACAGCTTATTAACCTGCTCATGGGTAAGTTCCTTACCTATCATTTCTTTACACTTCCCAGATGACACCAGGATGTTAAGTTGTTCCTTGAGGTTACTTTCATCTAACTGTGTGGGGACTTCATCTATGAGCTGCTCAATGTCCATATATGTTAACGTCATACGGAAACCTCAAAGAGAAGATCATCTTGGAATGTTGGTGCGTTTTTAAATGCCGCATGTATTCGTGCAGCTGTTCCTTGCTTATCTCACCGCCGTAGTCGCTTAAAATGGTTTCCAGGTCAGACTTGCTCGGAGTATAAAATACTACGAGAGAGCCTATGTTTTCCCTAAAGGGCTTAGAGACGCTGGTAAGCTGCTGGGAGAGCAACCAAACGCTGATATTGTCGTGTCTACCGCTGAAGGCGAGCTTCACTAATTCGGAGGTGCGCCTTTTTACGTCGTCCCCACAGGCAATGTCATCCAATATGAGGAGCGTCTGTGTATCTTTAGGGAATTGCTTGTGCCAGAACTTCAAATGGCTGGATAACTCGTTAGGATCTAAGATATCTACGAAGAAGTCGTCATCTTTCACTCCTATGCCTTCCCAGGTGCGGTTATTCACGTAGGTGGGACAAAGCAGCACTATGTAGTCAAAGCGGTATCTAAAGGATCCTAATAGCTGCTCCACGATGAACTGGGTCTTTCCGCAGCCGGTGGGTCCTACTATCAGAGCGTTACAAGGCATGTGATCTGGGTTCATATATAGATGGAACCAGTGGAAGCAGTAAGAAGGATTACCGCCGACGCAAAGGATAAAAGAGACACCATAGAAATGCAAAGGGAAGAGATAGACCGGTTAAAAGAGCGCGTACAGGAATTGTACGATGAAATGTGTGGTCTGAAGCGTGCAGAACGGTTTGGCGCGCTTTTGACAATGGCGGGCTGGGCTAAGGAGTCCATTAAGGACTTCATTCGATATCCCCCATAGATATATGGACTGCATTACGTGCGAACTACCTGCTGACTGCATCATCGTTACCCCTCCGACGCCTCGTAAGAAACACAGCTGCTGTCACTGTAATAAGGTATTCTCTGAAGAAGACTTCATTGGACATTGGTGTCCCGCGGATACTAAAGCACAAAGGACTTTAGACGACGTTCGAGAAGAGTAAGAGGTCGCAAAGAAGATCTTACTAAGCCCCAGCAAGAGGAATTAGCATAGGTCTTTCTTTTTTTATCGTTATTTTGTTAAATGCTGCAAAGAGGTCTCAAGTAAGGGTCTATCTTTTATTGTTATTTTGTTAAATCATCACGATCGAAGAATGGTTAACATGATTATCTTTTTGCTGGTTTCAACAATGAGAAAGAATGATACCTCATCTTTTAATGGGGGCTTAACAAAATAACAATAAAAGATAGACCCTTACTTGAGACCTCTTTGCAGCATTTAACAAAATAACAATAAAAAATAAGGTGTATATAATGGAGTGCATGCGATGTAATAAATCTTTCAGCAGTAAGCAGCGACTGCAATACCATCTTTCCAAGAAAGTCTGTCAGAAGACCGTAAGTACCCTTTGCGGTGACTGCGGTAAGGAACTGTCCACTGTACAGGCCCTACGATATCACCGCGAGAACAGAGTCTGCCTCAAAGACCGTTGTCTCCGTTGCGATGAACCTCACTTCGAGGAGAACTGGCATAAATACCGCTGCCGGCGTTACCACCTCGAAGAAGTCGTCTGTGAAACCCACGGCGATTTAGCAGAGCGATGTTGCCCCCTTGAAACCAGCCGGGCGCTCACGCGACGTAAGAAGGAAATAGACCAAGATTTCGTATGCTTTGACGACTACGAAGGAGTAAAATGGGAGAACCGAGAACACTGGGACGGCATCTGCGATAAATGTGGCTGTCAACGCAGCGGTCAACATATTTGGTGCTGCCTGTACGACGGACCACGTCCTTTAGACCATTACCTGGCGGTACGAAAGGCTTGGAAAAATGAGAAAGATATATGATTCCTCAAATCGCAGCGTTCATAGGAGGAGCCTTGATTACCGTATCCGCTTACCAGATAACAGAAAAAATGAGGTCCGCCGAAGCAGACCAATATCTAATCAATCACATAATGGATTAGCTTCCGGGCGACGTTCGATGTCAAACTTCCATCGGCCGTTAACCTTACCATAGGTACGCAGGTGTGTATATTCTTCACCTTGCAGTACGTACCGTACGCAGTCGGGAGCCCATAAACTGTACTCTTGGCTGCCGTCTAAGAGGACCAACCTTAAACGGTTAATGTCCTCGAAGACGACGTAATTTTTTATTTCGTATGAAATGCCATGTAGCAAGTCGCGCCAGTGAGTTTGTTCAAGAATCATTATATCTATGAAATATCTTTTGGTGCGTTCGTAAGTTCTCATGCGATTTGAAAGCCTTAACACACCAAGGGCAAGGTATGCGAATGCCGTCGACGTAACGGTCGATTTCCCTGCAGATCAGATCGTAATCGTTGCTTACCATCGTTAAGTATCCATTCATTTCATATTGCGTCAATACCGCTTTTTGTTTGTCGGACAATACGCCGTTACCCTTTGGCGTCTTCAGTTCCAGACAGAACCCATTGTATTTCTTATGGGAGTTAAGAATTAGGATGTCGGGTTGACCTGCCTGGTAGCCCTTTTGCCAGCACTTTATCCTTTTACTGGTGGTATCTTGCAATTCCCCGAGTCCAGGCGCTAATATCAGCGTAGGGTAAAACCTGCGTATCTTATCGATGACCTTCTTATGTAAGTCGAACTCATCCTCGATCTTGAAGGTCAACTTATTTGGACCATCCAACGAGTATTTCCCCGTCTTCCTTAACGTAGGTAGGACGTCTTCGAAGACCCAATCTTGGAACGACTCTGCCGTTGGCAGTTTGGAGCTGAATATCAATTGATACAAACCAGACTCCGTCACATACAGGGATTGCGGGTGCGAACCAGAAGGGAGGCGATTCACCTCCAACTCGTTAAGTCTCTTCTTATGCTTGTCCCGCACGTGGGCTTTAATAGCATCTTTGGTGTCTGCATAACCTAATGCCTTTGCTACCTCCTTTGCTTTAAAGTACAGCTTATCGCCTTGCACTATGCATTGCAGTTTAGTTTCGTTGTTTTCGAATACGCGGAGCATATTATACGTAAGGAATATTTTTTATCCTTTCGCTTGGCTCAAGGAACGCGAGCCTAGTAGGCAACGCTTTTTAGCTGATTCATTTCTACACTCAGTTGCGCGTCTGAGACTACGAAGATATATGCGTTGATCTTAGTAGCGTCGCTGGCGTCTTTGGTGCGCTTGATCTCCAACGTAATGCCGTCCTGGGTATTTACCAGCCGCAATCCCTGTCCATGTAGGTCTTCGTCGTTCGTCGTGCGCATGTCGATCCACAGCGCGTACTTATCCTTAAAGAATTTCTTTGGGTCAATTTGGTCGCCAAACTTACGTGCGACTTCCCGGTACATATCCGCGGGCTTTATCCCTTGTGAGTAAACCTTATTAGGCACTCCGTTGATGCTAACACCTACGTTGGTAATGTTAGGATTAAAGAACGCCTCGGAGTCACGCAATCCTGCCGTGTATGTCTTTGCGAACAGCAACATTATCCCTGTAAGGCTGCGCCTGGGAAGGTTAATGCTTTGGTTGATGACCTCTTCGACGTTATTTGTAAAGCTGAACGTCTTGTACATCACGACGTGATCGTAAAGGAAAGCCTTCCCGGAGCTGTATTCCATACCGGCGCTACGTGCTAAGTCTTCGCTGTATACCGTTTCATACTGCAGCTCTAAGTTAGTAACGGAGTATGGGTGGACGGCTGAGGAACTTACGTCCTTTCCCTGTAGGATGTTCGTAGTGTCTGCTAGGGTTACTTCGAACTGCAGCTCGCTTAGCTGCCTTGGGTAGTATGCACCGTGGTTCGTGATAACTTCGAAATCTAATGGAACGACATATTTAGTGCCATAAGCCGTCTTTATTTCGTCTTCTCCTGAGGCGCCAGAGGTTGCGCTTCTTACCTTGCGTATGGCATCACTGGCGATTCCCTGCTCTATCCTTTGCGCGCGGTCAAATGCAGTCAACCATAAGTCTTTGTACGTGGTATACAGATCGTACCTATTTAAGTCCAAGAGGGATTCCCCTGCGAACTTCACCCGCATCTTTGAGACAATGTTGCGGCCAAGGTCGTTGACAACGTGACGCGCGTCCGCAGTGCTTGGTTGTATTGCTAGGTCAAACCTTAGCGCCAGGGTGCCAGGAACTAAGACTAGGTTATCCGTTAGGCGGGGCACGCCTACGTACAGCGTTTCTCCAGGTCTAGCGCTGCTGGGGGTAAAGGTGACTCGGTGAAAGGTGCGTTCTGCTTTCAGTCCGCCAACCTGCTTAGGTAATACGTTGGGGTTTAACTTTGAGCTTATCATATATAATGGAAGTAGAAGGAACGGATTTTGACCCCACCACCGAAGAAGGTCAAGTAGACATTAACGACGAAGAATACGACGCATGGACTAAAGGCGCGGAAACCGACCCCCTAATCTACGATATGGCTCTAGAAAACAAGTATGGTAATAGATGGAAAAGCTTCAAGGCCGCCTTGAATCGCATGTGGCAATCAAAAAACCACGGCAGCCCCGTCCCTGAGTACTTGGAGCTTCAAAACATAGAGCAGCCTGGGGCAGCCGCGCGGGAAACTGTAGAGTGGGCAACGCAAGAGCTAACGCAGCGCTATTCCCACTTCGATGCTGACGACGTAAGGCTCACAGAACGCGGAAACAAAGTCCTCATAAGCGTTCAAGACCTGAGATTTCCTGATAAAGACCGCTGGACAAAACCGCAGCCCCTCTTTGACGAAAATGGCGAAGTTAGGGGTGACGTAGCAAGATTAAAAGGCTTCCAGCGTGCCACTAGAAGCATGTTAGAAAGATTGGAAAACATAAATGAAAGGGTTGCGTTAGAAAAACGCGTCGAGGAACTGCAAGAAACGTTGGAAGAAAGGGAGGCAGAATACATGAGGCAAAACCGACTACTTCTCGATGCTCAAAAGAGAGAAGTTGATGACAAAACCCAAAGAATAATAGAAATTAGAGGACAAAGAGACAATGCCCTACGCGATAGAGACCAATCCCAAAGGGCTTTCGACCTCGCCTTACAGGAGCTAGACCTGACAAAAGAGGAAGCTAAAAACTTGCATATCATCATAACCGGCTCTTTAGAGGAACGGCGGCAGTTGGTTGCCGAAATTAACACTAAGGAAGAACAAATCCGGCAAAGAGATCAGGCCCTCGAAGACCTGGAGGGGCAAATAGAGCGGCAGCAGGAAATAATCGAGGACCAAACTCGTACCGAGGAAGAAAGGGAAGCAGCTCAAAGGGAATCAGAAGCCCTTCAGGAGAGAGTTGCGGAATTGCGGGCGCAAAAGGAAAACCTGGAAAAGGAGCTGGGGCTTACCACCAAGGAAAAGGTAAAAAGAGCCCTTTTGAAGTATGGTCTTCCGCTGGCATTCGCGATTGCTATTTCGAGCGTAGTAGGAGTTATCCTATCCGCTCTTAAGGCTACAGGCGCGGGCGTAAAGAAATTAGGCAATGGGCTGACGGACTTAGGGAAAAAGATGGCAGCCGGCATTCCTGGGCTGCTTGGTAGTGTTCTTAGTCTGGCGCTTAGGGCCGGCGGAGAACTGCTAAAGTTTGTGGGGAATAACATTTGGATATTAGTCGTAGCTATTGGAGTGGTACTCCTGAAGAAGATGAAGGGTTGATCTTATCCTCGTGTATTACTGGTGGCTTATCGTCGTCAGACCTTCGAGGCGTCCTCGACTGGGGATAAGTAAAGATAGTATTCGCGCCGCCTTGGTAATTCGGAACTAGTGGTATGGCGGTCATGGTGCTAATGGGCTTATGATTCCAAATAGCATCCGGTGGAGAAGGTCCCACAGTATTTATTCCTATGCGACCACGAGTTGCTATGGTCTTACCTCCATCGCTGGGACGAATTTGCAGCTTTGCATATTGGCAATTGGCTATCATATGAAAAGTCGCCGGCCTTTGATCTTCTCCGCTTACTGGAGGGGGCTCAGAGGAAAAATGAACTGGGTTCCTATTGTTAATTTTTTTTCTGTAAGGCAGTAATGGATGGTCATTCTCATCAACGATCCTAAACCCAGCATTGCACGAATACCCCGTATTAAGGCTAATAGTACACACAAGTAATCCCACGCCTCCAACCTTCACCCAAAGATCAGTGTCAAACCATTCATCATTTACGTACTCCTTCTCCTCTAAGTAATAAAGAAACCAATCTTCCTTTACATGTGGGTTCATATATTTCAGCAAACATAGTTTGCTTCTAGAGACTAAGCACCGTAAAAGTGCTAATGGTCTTGTGGTTATAAGCCGTGTCTCTTTGATTTTCTATGCCATTCACGCAAACGCTCCCAGAATCGTCTACGCGTATTTGCAGCTTTACCTTCCCATGGCAATCGGCGACCATGTGGAAAGTCCAAACCGATAGATTTTCGGCGCTGCCGGGGTTGGGCTCTACGGAGAAATGCGCAGGCTCCCTGTTGTTCGTCTTCGCGCGCATAGGCTGCAGTACGCCATTCTCATCCAGGAACCTAAAGCCGACGTTGGCATGGCTGCTCGTGCCAATGCAAATACTACAAAGGATCAATTTCTTTCCTGAGTAGTTCAAATTCACGGACATCCCCGTGACATCAACCCAAGATGCCTGGGTGTATTTTTTCTCGCCTGTGTAAGTCGTATAAACACAATCTACTCCAGCTACGTAGGGGTTGTTCATCGCCATATATAATAGCTCAGACCAACACCCGCGGCGGCTAAGCCGGCTTTTAGTAAGTTATGGTCATATTCCTCGGTAACCTTCTTTACTGGTTTCTTTGGTGGCACGTACGCCTTTTTTAATGGTTTTTCTACCTCTTTTTTTGGTTTCTCTACGAAGTGAGTAATGCCCTTGGTCATGTCAGAGTTCACGTCATTCACCCCAAACTTCATATCCTTAGTAGCTCGCTGCAGCTTGTTGTTATAACCCACAACGGAATTGGTGTTAATAACCAAATTACTTGGCATTAACCAACAACCAGGCGACAAAGCGTAATCCAGTCGCACTTTAGACTGCTGCACCGCTAATTGATATCTCTGCACCGATTTAGATATGTCATTTTCTATTATTGCAGACTCAAATAAAGTTAGGAATTCTTGTTGCGTTTCCTGTGAAGCGCCTTGGGATCCAACAATGGGGTTGCGGGTATTTACCTGCGCTCCCAGGATGCAGTACACGAATGCTTCAATGCTACGGTTAATCCTGGCTAGGTTCCTTAAACCTTTTCCTTTCATTAACACAAATGGATCCCAAGTGCCGGGGTAGTTCGTTTGAATTCTAGTAATTAATGAATTATTACCCTTATTACCACCCATATCACTGAACTCTAACTCATTACTTGGGTATTCCTGATGTCCGTAGTCAGCCGGCTTCTCACCATTGGCACCCCAAACGTAAACTATACCCAGCCCATGCGTCTTACCCTCCTTATAACGAAAGTCTTTTTGCTGTGGTTTGAACTCATTAATTAACCTTTCCAGGGCTGCGGCGTCATATCGGTTATTCATTGGATTAAATGCTCCATCTCCTGGTAGGGGTGCGTTAAGCTCCTTCAACAACCTCCTTACCGTAAAGGCAACGTGAAACTGCATAATTGGAATGTGAAACATGTCCGCGGCAACACCACAACCTTTAGTGGCAGCCCAAATAGCAAAGTCTAACTGCTGCGGCCAATACCGCATATTGGGCCCTGCTAACCATTCCCTGGCCTCTTTACCCAACGTATGCTTCAACATCGTATTCTTATAGATATTTCTTAGTATTACGTTAAATGATTGTTTACCCACTGAAATCTTCAGGTGCGTTACCAGCTTTTCGAAGTTGTTTACACCACCTTCAGCATCGTAAAATGGGTAATCTTCCGTGGTTAACAATAAGTTTCTAGGAAAATTAGGTGCTTTATGCTCGGGTTTTGGTGGCCTTTCTTTATGAACGGGGCGTACAATCGTCAATCGCTGCACCTGATCACCTACTTGCTCCAAGTCTGCATTGCTGTACATTCTGGAGCCGTTATAGTAAATCCCATCGGGTCTTCTTTCGAACTTACTAGGGTCTGCATGTGGAAACATCTTCCTAAATGCTCTCCAATTCCAGTAATCCCGGTTGTCATGATGTGGCTGCTCCTCAATATCATTCCCAAAAGCGTCGTACATTAGTATATATAATGGATGTTATACCATCAGCACCTCAGTTGTACCCAGATGTTCCCTATACTACACCTAATGAACTAAACGCCGAAAACTTTCGTCTGAATAAAGCGAACTTAATCCTGGCTTACTTGGAAGGGCAGGCAAAACACTATGAAAAAGTTAGAAAAAAGTACGTTAGAGCCCGGAGTACGCTACATAAGATTGCGATAACTTCAGGATCCATATCTGTTGTGTTAACGGGCTCTGGCGTTGCTACTTCGCTTACTGGGCCGGGAATAATCGTTGGAGTTCCTTTGGCCGGCGTTGGGGCAGCCTGTGGTATTATCTCGGCTGTTGCTACGGGCATCATGAAACAGTTGTCAAGCAAAATATCAAAACACGATACAACAATAGCTCTGTCAAGGGCTAAAGTAAATACGATCACTGACCTTGTCTCAAAGGCTTTGCGTGACAGAAAGATAGACGACGTAGAATTCTCGCTTATCTTAGCCGAAGAGGAAAAGTACGAGAAATTAAAGACTGACATAAGGAATAAAAAAACAGTCGTAAGAGATCTTTCCGAGGAATCTCGCAAAAAGATCTATCAAGAAGCGAAAGAAGAGCTTCAAAGAAAGCTTGCTCAGTAAACATCTGCTTCGAAAAGAGCGTGACGGGATTCTATTTACATATCGAACGTCAGTCTAGAAATTATGCAGATTAAATATAATAATTTTCACATACATAAGCGTCCAGATGTGTCTGGCGTTCGCTCGTGATCGTGGGACTTTGGAGCTGGGGAGGCCTAAAGTCCCGAGTTCGAGCCTCGCTGTAGACGCATTTGGACCGGTTGCTGTGAGTGGAAAAAAAGCCTCCCCACACTCACAGCAACCGTGGGGGGAGGGGTAGAAAGTGCGATTCAACCCCGCGATGGGGGGTTTCGTGAGGAAAAGTTGGAAAAGTCAGGGGGTGTCTCGGGACGCTGTCCGGAGTTCACCCTCTGGTGGGTCGTAAGAAAGATATATGTGTACGTACTAGAGGGCCTCTGGCGCGGGATGAAATAAGCCCCGTAAGCCCAAAATGCAAAAAACCCCACTGGGGATAGCTTGGTGTTCTGCGCGATGCATTCCCCAGTGGGGTTTCTGGCAAAATAAACGCCAGTTTTGCATTTTTATTTTCTCGGAATCCATCCTAACAGGGGGTGGTTGGGGTCTATTTTGTAAAATATTTCGTAAATTACATCAGGATAATAAGGAATATCCTTATTCAGCCGACAAAACATCCACTCGGCTTTTGTCATATCAGAAACCTCGGGAATAGACTTACCGGTAATTTCAGACAAAAGATAGGGAATAGCTTTGTAATATTTCCCTAGTTTTAATTTTTTCAATGTCTTCCGTAGACTTTGTGGGGTTGGCTCTTCTAAATGGTCTATGATTTTCTTCTTTACTTCGTTGTCTAAATATACCGGTCGATAACCTTGGATATGACTCATCCAGTCCCTAAAGTATTTTATTCTTTTGTATGGCGTCTTCTTACGACCTCCGTTGGAATAATATTGTTCCCTGGTAGCACAAGGCACGGCATTACGAATATTTTTACCGCACTCGTAACACTGTGCTGACGTGTCGTCTTCTATTTGCATTTTCTTACCACAACAAATATACTTATTTGGTTTAGTAGGTACAAACTTGGGTTTCAAGCACTTTACACAGAAATCATAAACAAACTCTTTACAATCTTCGCACTCCATATATAGACTAACATATTTGCGCTGTTGCCCCCAACCACACTTGGAGTGGGTTGTTTCCGTAGGTGGATTTTTGACACGGATCTTGCCCGTGTTGAGATTGCGCTGGAACCCCCATTCCCTATACTACTTGAATCCGAAATTAGACCGCCGTATGCTACATAGAAGAGTCGATTAATCGCGAGGACGTATTTGCGTTCCAAAGCTGATACTTTCAGGAAAAGAATTACAATAAACAAGCTTTCAGATCATATAGTTTTAGTGAAAATAAAATATATACCAGGTGATGATTTAGGGCATTCAACTTAGGCTAAAATTTGCTTCGCGTCGTAGCTGCTTGAAATGCCATCGAAAAAAAATCCCAAAAAGCGAGAAAAAAACATTTTCCCAAAAATATTATTTATCCCTTTTGGAGTCTGATAGTTAGTTAAAATGTTGAAAAAGTATCAGATCGATAGGAGTATTTTTGAACGAGTGAGGCCTTCTTAAATATGGGTAATATTTTGGGCTGTTCACACCGGTCCAGAGCGAACCGGAAGTCGAGTTTTAGATTTTCGTAAAATTCGCCAAAATAAAAAAGCGCTCGAAGTTTTAAACTGGATTTTTTAAAAGAGCTTACCAAAGGTTGTCTTCTGACAAAATATGAGAAATTTGAAAATTCCTTCGCTGTCCCGCCATTCTCGACCGTTACGGACAGCCACTCTTAAGTGTCCTTATTTATTTGGTGGGTTATTTACCTCAGACAATGTGAATAATAATTTTCTTTATTGTCATTGCCCCAAAGGGCTCACTAAATGTAACTTGTTTCATTTTTATATTCTAATATTATTATATAAAATATAACTATTTTCTTATGTCATTGTTCATCTATCGCTCATTGTTATAATGAATAGAAAAAGATGAACGTTTCTAGGCATGTCGTTTAAGGCCATAGTCTACATTGGTTGTTTTTAACAAAGAAAGACGCCTCCCATGCAACAACAACAGACCCCCATGCAACACTGGCTATTTAAGATAACTTTTTTATGTTTCTGCAACTCTGCGAACTTTAGATGCGGCCCATTTTCTCGCATTTTGAGTTCCATCCATCATATATCCAATGGTCTGAATTAGCATATTTTTGATTGACAGAAGCCGAACTAAGACGTCTGGAAGTTGTGGAGGTCACGGAAATATGAAAAGCCCTCTAATGTAAAAAGTTCGTCTCGGATTTCGTCAGCAATTCAATGTTGGGCTGTGGGGTACACCACATGTTTTGCTTGATGATGACGCATTGGGATCTTGGAATTAGTACCTCAGTAATCCAATTTTTTCGTCTATAACATTATGCCCGGTGTACAGTTTAAAAAATCAACCCACTTGCAGAACTTGAGGAACACCATAATTATAAACAAACTGAATGGTTCAACAAATCAAACACATCCATCCAGAAGAATTATTGCTGGTTGCCATAATTTCTAATGCCTCGAAAGATGAAAACCAGGGCAAGCCTTTGATGGATTACGTACCCCGAGTCCTACTTCATCAGACAGCAAGATTGGGACATAATGAAAAACCCTGACTAGGATCTTAAAAAACTATCTTGAATGTGGTCCAAGATTAGAACCTTGTGGCACACCCTTGGTTAGATTACCTGCCAAGAGGTTTACTTTTAACTTACTGTTAACTAGAACGAGCCAAAAAACTATCTGTTTTCCAAATGATATCCTTTCCAGCCTTGCCTTTATATAAAATCACTGTGGTTTGTCATTCCACGAATCATGACAAGACAAGACATGGGTATTAGTCACTACGACCTGTCGCCTCAATGGATTTCTATCGTCAGTGAACAAGATGGTAACACCAGACATGTCTTTAGTGTAGAACTCCTTGGAACTAAAGGCACAGTTGCCAAGCAATTACCTTTAAAAATCCAAAGTATGAAACTTGATAGGCGACATATTTACAGTATGTTAGTACAGACATGGCTTCCAGAATTGAAGAGTCCTAAGAAAAAAAAAAAAAACAGTAAACGTTTTGTTCTATTCTTCAGAACGGCTTGCTCACCAAAATATCCTATTAAGTTATAAGCCCAGTTCTGGAATTTGCATTTATGACACAAAGAGATTGAATTAGAACACAAGTAAAACAAATAACTTGTACATCCTAAACTTTATTATTATTCCTATTTCTTTGGGTTATAAGCACCCTCCCCCATTTATAAGCCCGAGCAAAACTCCATTACAAATGAGTATAAACCCAAAGGTTATAACGGGGATTTTATGGTATAAAGTATGTTACTCTGTTATCAAATCAAAACTGTAATAAACGTTATGCCTTTATAATAGTCAAAGGCTTTTTTTGTTTTTAACATGTGAGCTCACTGGTCAACATGAAATACAAGACAAACTCAAACCACTAACGATTGGTATCAATCAGCTGAATGAATCTCATAAATCTCATTACAAGCCTTCAATGAAGAGCAAACACTGCCCTCCCATTTCAATACAAAACTTGCTATTCAGCTTATACAATTCTTACGTTATAATTTGATGTTTTCGCTTGAGTGGCCCTTGTAGGATTTCCTTAAATATTACCGACCACTCTAGAATTTCATGCACTGAGATAAAGATTGCCTGAAGTGGAAAAAGAAAAATACAATTAACAAAAATACATGGGATGCAGTTGCTAATCTGGGGCGGGCCCAGAGAGGGGCAAAGAGGGGCTGTAGCCTGCCACCTTCAGCTATAAATAGGAAGAATAATTTGAATATTTTCCCCAAGTTCTGTAGTATCATTAACAAAATTCAGAATTCAGTTAATTCCTCCCCCCCCCCCCCCCCCCCCATATTTTTGGTTGCATCCCCACCTGGTAGTCCACGTTCGACCACATGAGTGGGAAATAGTCAGTACTTATTTAAGAAGGAAAGAGCACCCACTTGTTGACGTCAGCTTATTTGTCTGTCCTCTCATTGATGATAAAAAATAACCAATCAGCGTGCGAGAAATTTGTAAGTTGGGAAATATTTGATTAACGGTAGTCTATTGCCCATTTACCTGTTGTGAGCATTTGTCTCGATCAGCGCGAAGCAATGAAAATATTGGTACGGTTACAGCAAAACAAAGTATGATTTTATGGTGTTGCAGTTTTGCGTCCCGTGAATTGCTCAACAGATGTTGTCCAGCAGTGATGAGACTTTTCAACGTCCAGGGCGCGAAATTAACTTTTAAACCCTTGCTAGTAAGTTCTGTTCTCAGCAAAAATTTCAAACTCACTAGTAGTCGGATGCGGTGAATAACAAATGTTACTTGATGCTGGTTCTAAACTTTCCAGTCCTTCATTTTCTGGATCGTGGTCAAAACTTAGCTTTTTTGTCACTCGCTAAATACGAAATTCCAGCCGCTTTTTGCGAGCGTTAATTTTGTGCCCTGAAATCAATCTTTTGTTACCAGACTTTTTCACAAACCTTAATCTCCATGAGCCACCTTCCCAGTTCCTCCCGTTTATTGTAACTGACAGTGTTCCTCAAATATTTCTGTCAAAAATAAAATTGGTCAAAATGGATTGGAAACTGCGATACATATTTTACTAATCTCTTTATCTTTTATCAATATCCACAGGGACAACAGCTGTACAAAGGCTAAATAAGTTGTTTTACACAACCTACGTTTATTACCCCAGGGTCCGGGTGCTAATTTTAACTAACAAGACTGAATCGCCCATCGGTCTAACATCCTCCAATTGATCTAGTCTGGGTCTCCTTATAAATGGACAGAAGTTCATTCCATAACACTTGATTGGCTTTCCATTGTTATTCTCTGATTGACAGCACATGTGGATAATAGGGACTTTAGGATTTCAAATTCTACAGTGGTGACGTCAACCGGAAGTGTTAAAATAATTTCTCTTCGGGGTTCTGCTCATTGGAGACTAAACTCATCCACAGGGAAGATAAACTTTGAAAGGTTGGTGCATCCGGGATTGTAGATTTTGAAAGTTTTAAAATCTCTGTTATCCACATAACTTCAGTAAAATAAGGTATACAGGACTTTGATAATTCAGGGTTTTTTTTCTGATAGAGGAAATGAGGCCTTTTTAAAAGAAACTATCAATCTTATTCGAGAAAGTACGTGAAAACTATTTCCAGAGAATTTCGTTAAACTTGACTGAATAACAAAGGAGTTATGAGAAATCAAAAATAGAAAGTTTCGCATGTATTTATCACTGGAGGCCTTGGTGGCCTCATAATGGCAAATTTTCAAAACTTCTTCAACAAATGCTCTTGTCAAGGATTTAATATATATTACTCCAGCCATTACAAACTCACATATATTATCTAAAACAACAAGTTCAATGATTAAAAATGATTTCACTCCAAAAACTTTAATTTTCAACTTTTATGCAAATTAGCAGCATGCTACAGCACTAGGCCCATATCAGTCATACGAAATTTGCCGGTCCGAGGAAAAGATGTTCAAATCTCTGTCCTCATAATCGTCAACATGAACACCATTACCATCGGCACCATCATTACCACATTCATCATCATCATCACCAACATCATTGCCGTCATCATTTTCATCGTCACTGTTGTTAATATAATTATTTCATCAGTTACCTGAGTCCTCACTATCATCAACATGAACACCATTACCATCGGCACCATCATTACCACATTCATTATCATCATCATCATCATCAACATCATTGCCATCATCATTTTCATTATCACTATAAATTGTTAATATATTTTATCAGTTACCTCAGTTACAGTATCGATGGCTTTCTTGATGATTGACATGAAAAGGACTCTGCTTATAGAATGAAACATCTTAACGCACTTGCTTACTTGATTAGGAATCTGACGGTAAAGAATAAAGTTAAAAAAAGTGTCAAAAGCAATTGTATTAAACCTGTAACTACGTATACCAACATCTCAGTTTGTTCACAGGAAAAGATGTTAAAAATGATGTCTTATAAAAAGTTTGTCTTTCACCAATGCGAGTCTTCTTCACCATTGTGAGTCTTCTTCACCATTGTGAGTCTTCTTCACCATTGTGAGTCTTCTTCACCAAGTGAGTCTTCTTCACCAAGTGAGTCTGCTTCACCAATGTGAGTCTTCTTCACCATTGTGAGTCTTCTTCACCAAGTGAGTCTTCTTCACCATTGTGAGTCTTCTTCACCAAGTGAGTCTGCTTCACCAATGTGAGTCTTCTTCACCATTGTGAGTCTGCTTCACCATTGTGAGTCTTCTTCACCAAGTGAGTCTTCTTCACCATTGTGAGTCTTCTTCACCAAGTGAGTCTGCTTCACCAATGTGAGTCTTCTTCACCATTGTGAGTCTGCTTCACCAATGTGAGTCTTCTTCACCATTGTGAGTCTGCTTCACCATTGTGAGTCTGCTTCACCAATGTGAGTCTTCTTCACCATTGTGAGTCTTCTTCACCAAGTGAGTCTTCTTCACCATTGTGAGTCTGCTTCACCATTGTGAGTCTTCTTCACCATTGTGAGTCTGCTTCACCATTGTGAGTCTTCTTCACCAAGTGAGTCTTCTTCACCATTGTGAGTTTTCTTCACCAAGTGAGTCTGCTTCACCAATGTGAGTCTGCTTCACCATTGTGAGTCTTCTTCACCATTGTGAGTCTTCTTCACCATTGTGAGTCTTCTTCACCAAGTGAGTCTTCTTCACCAAGTGAGTCTTCTTCACCATTGTGAGTCTTCTTCACCAAGTGAGTCTTCTTCACCATTGTGAGTCTTCTTCGCCAAGTGAGTCTTCTTCACCAAGTGAGTCTTATTCACCAAGTGAGTCTTCTTCACCAAGTGAGTCTTCTTCACCAAGTGAGTCTTCTTCGCCATTGTGAATCTTCTTCACCAAGTGAGTCTTCTTCACCATTGTGATTCTTCTTCACAAAGTGAGTCTTCTTCACCAAGTGAGTCTACTTCACCAAGTGAGTCTTCTTCACCAAGTGAGTCTTCTTCACCAAGTGAGTCTTCTTCACCAAGTGAGTCTTCTTCACCAAGTGAGTCTTCTTCACCAAGTGAGTCTTCTTCACCAAGTGAGTCTTCTTCACCAAGTGGTAGTGAGGTTGGAGTTAGTTCAGTAGTATTAGCCATTGGCTAGACTGAAAAGCCGGCCTATTACAACAATTCTATATATTTTAACACTACTTACAGGTTTTGTATATTGTCTAAAAGAAGAACTGAAACTTGCTTGAACGAGAGCGGAGGACACATAATCCTTCAATGCCTCAGCCAATGACATGGCCTTATTCTTGTCTCCCATTCGTTTCACCTCTTCTAGACTTGTATTAATCTAATAGGGAAGACAAATACATTCACTTTTAAAGCTGCTTTCGACTAAAACCTTGCCAAAGCTACATTGCGCACTGGTCTAACAAGATTCCCAGAATTCGCCTGGGACTGACACGTGTTTTGGAGGCAAAGTTCCTGCCCCCTGTGCCCCATTGTCGCTATCCCCACTAACTAGTCCAAATTTGGAAAAAAAGCATATCTTAAGGTGTTGTTACACCAGGCAATTTTTCTTGCAACTTGTCTTCTGTTGTGTGATGAATAACCCCCATGCAATTGCACATACAGTTGGATGTTACACTAGCCTAGGTAACGTTTCCTGCAACTCGCCTCGCAACAGCAACCGAACAGCGATGGAACTGGGATGGTAATTATTTTACGTAAAACGGAATATCATTGGTCGCAAGACAAGTTACAAGAGGGGTGTTACCGACACTAGAAAATATCTCTCAATTGTGTTGCAGACAATAGAACTCAGCTCTACTTCTTGCATCAGTTGATACAACAAAATTGCGAGACATTGGGCATGCTACTGTAGACAATTTCTCGTACAACTGGTATAGCAACAAAATTACAAGACTACATGTAGTTGCCAGGAAAATTGCCTAATTTTATTACCTGGGAGAAGTTTATCTCGTAACCATTATAACCATCGGTCACCCCATTCAAGCACTCTAGTAAATCTTTATACATTTCTTGTTTGACAAAAATTTCAATTACAGCTTCTTGCAAAAACCTGAGAAAACAAACAAAAATTCCGTAAATTTCAGATCGCCCAATAGACGTTCTCGGCTTGAGCGGGCTAGAGTGTGCTCAAGCATAATGTTTTCCATGTTTTCCCTAAATGTTTTTATTTTAGACCACATCTCATTTCTTAGAGTATGGTTTCTTTGTTTAACAGCTGCGCTCGGTTGCACATGAGAACAGGCATGAATATGGATACAACTCATTCTCAAGGAAATGACATAGGTCTGGAATAGGAAAGCATTTTCAACATGCTGAGGTCTATTCAAATCTCCGACCGACAATGTTTTTTGAAATAGGTATATAACAACTATAATACCAAAACAAAAAGCTTGAAAAGTTGAAATATTAACCCCATTACAACATCACATGAGTGGCGACTGAAATAGACCTCTTCACCTTGGTTGTATGTTTTCCCACTTCAGACCACGTGTCATTCCCTTGAGTATCATTTCTTTGTTTAAGGAATGCATGTGAGAACACACATGAATATGGATCAGCTAAAAGAAAAAACATTCTCAAGAGAATGACATGTGGTCATCTACCAAAAATGGGGAAACATTATGCCCAAGCTAAATAATAATTAGATAATTAATATTAATATAAGTGTGGCTTATATTGCAGAGGAAAAATACTCTAAAACTGCACCAATATGCTTCTCCCCTTGGCCCAACCCCTTATCCCCCGTTTAAGTGCTTCACATTGTGTTACAGCTCACCTGCCATTTTTCTTTAGAAACTGTATAAGAATATTTTGTTTTTTAAGAAACTCCACTTTGTTCTGGCTGCCCATACTGTTCCTTATGGCTTCCAGGGCTTGAAAACTTGGTTTGTAGACAAATTCAATCTCTAGTTGCTCCCATGTAGTGATTGGAATACCTAGTTTTTTGGCTGTGTCACTTGGGAACTACAGTATTAAAAAAAAGAACATACAAAGGTAAATTACGAGCCTTGTATGAAATGACTGAAGAAGAGGGCCAATGGGCCTTTCACATTTTCAAGTTGCGCAAAAAATGAGCCAGCTCAACTAGAAACCATGGACAACTGTTTTGGCCTGTATTGGGCCTTGCTGGCCCAGTGTATCTAGTGAGCTCATAGAATTCCACGAAAAAATAGTACATGAGAGATGAGGTGGTAAGCCATGTGGGATGGGCTCGGAAATCATTTTTAATTCTTAAAAGAACATGCATGATAGGTAAAAAAAAATAATTGAAGTACGAATTAAGTAGAAAAAGAAGCCAGAACTTGCTACACTGCATGCTTAGTTGTGTTTTTCTAGTCTTGATCTTGGCTGATCAAAATCAGGAAACTTCTAACACACAGATCTAAATGGGATTTAACTTGTCAGGTTTTGCAGAGAGATGGAAACCATAGAACTAAAAGAACCCTTGCATCATGGAAAAGAAAAAAATGTACTACATGTAAAAAGATGCGGCTGTAATGCTGACAATCAATGCATTGAAATGGTATTCAAGGGGCCTTGAAGTAAATCACCCAATCGCCAATGATACAGTTACCGCTATGGTATAGCAACCACGTCAGGTATTATTATTATTTTCATCAAGCCTATTGTATCTCACCTTTTCCTGCACAGCTTTGAGATATCTTTCAACATTAGACCTATCTTGGCCATAGGAGTGAATCAGTATTGATTCTGTTAACGTCTGGGAGAGGATGATGGCTTTTTTCTTCAACGCTACGCCTTCCAGTCCTAAATCAGTCCAATAATTGATACAGGATAACATTCTGGTCAATGTTGCGTATACCAAATTTACTTGTTCAAGCACCACTTAAGTGCAATGGAGCTGTGATTAAACTTTTTGGGTTTGATATGCTGCCTTAATTCAGGGGCAGTGTTTATTTTAAAAAAGCATACATAATGCGTAACCAATGATTTAATACGAAGTGAATACAAACTTTTAAAAAACTCAAAATACCAATGTTTTTTGTATGAATATAAGCGTCACTTTAAAAAAAATGACTGTAAACCCTTATTTGGGGGTGGTGATTATTTGAGGCTAGAACTCATTAATAAGTTTGGTCTTGGGCTTGGCACTTATTTGAGGGCGGCATTCAATCAGGGGTGGTACTTAAATAAGTAAATACACTAATTTGACTCAATATCGAACTTCAAAAACATGATTCTATTATTTACTTTTCGTATAAGTCAACCCTAAGTTTTTGCTTTAGATCTAGCCAAGCAGGGAAGGAATTCTATTGGTTATTCGAAAAAGAGGAAAAATAATGCTGCTGATTGTGGTGGAATCTTGCAAAACGAAAACAGAAGTCTCAGGGCCATACTCGCAAGGAAAAACTTAGATCATGGTTTTCAGAAATGCTATTTCCCGCATTCTGGGGCTATTTTGGACCAAAAAAGGTATAAAAAATTAATTGTCAAAAGTATACAGTATAAACTCACCTTTCCTTTTACTTCCTGTGTTAAACATGTCACGGACAAGATCAAAGAGAACATTAAAATTAAAAACGGCATTGATATTAGTGATCCACCTGGAAAAATAATTGCAAGATGATTAAGATAGAAGAAAAATATTAAGAAAGTCATGAGCAGTACTCTATGAGCTATAAGGATGCATTCCATATAGTATACCGAACCCAAATATGGTGACCTACTTCAACGATAGGCCAGCTGCTGTCTTGAATAGCAGGGCATTACACGGCATCCAGAGTGGAAAAAACGATGTTAGTCAGTCCAAAACAATAGATATTTAAATGAACTACTTTGACAATATAGCGGCCATCTTGCCACCAGGAACAACGAAACAAAATAATGAAAAATACATAGAGTTTGGTGTGTTCCTCCTTTTTTATGGGTAAAGGTGATCAAAGGTGGCAAAAGAACCTAACAAGAATATAACAAGAGAATAACATTGTGTGAAATGGGAAACAGTATGCCAAGCCGGCGTCTAATAAATAATGGATTGGAGAGTTTGATAGTTGATAATGATTATTTGTTATTTATTATTATTACTTTTTGAAGACTTCGTCAGGAATGGCACCGCAGTCTGTTTTTGGAAGGATGATCTTGGTAAAGTATGTTACTACTTCTGGCTGTAAATATGTGTCTTGTACTTGAGATGAGGAGATGAGGGTCTTACATACCCAGTATAATTGCTGGATACAATCATACAAACATTATGTAGAAAAAGTAATTAAAAAAAATTATTAACTGTGCTACATGCTGTACCATGAACATTTCTACAAGTTTTAAGACAGTGTTCTTTTTACCGCTAACAAATCACTATTGGTGCTTCACTTTCATTGATGTTTGGATATCATTACATTGAATCAGATGTAAAAACTCCCCCTATCAAAACATCAAGGTGAAGCGCCAATGTCTTATTGGTTAGCAATAAAGTTCAATTTTTTACTAAAATTCGTTAAAAATATCAAAAAGTTGTTAAAAAGAAATAGTGGATCGAACCGAATTGGATGTAAGCGATCTTTTTAAAATGTGGACTCAAATGACCTGGATCGAAATTACTGTTGCTCAAAAAGACTGGATATCCAATTGTATTACTTACTAACTGCTCAAACATTTTGAAATGAATATCCAATTCTGCAATGTGTAATTCCACAAAATATCCATACCTACCATGAAGAAAATTGGAAATTCCCGAGGGGTGGGGGAACCTTTTTTCAAAGTTCCTCCATGGGGGTATGTAAATTTTCTAAGAACCACAGAATCTGTAACAATTTGGTTAAAAAAGCATTTGGTTGGATTACAAAAACCATCTTGAGTAAGAAAGTTACCTTTTTGACCAGAGACTGTAGGCATTTGAGGACAGAATACCTGGCTGAGGCAACTAGGAGTAGTATCTCAATAACATAGACCTAAAAGGAAGAATTGAAGATCTCATTAAAGTAAGTATCTCAGTAACATAGACCTAAAAGGAACAATTGAAGATCTCATTAAAGTAAGTATCTCAATAACATAGACCTAAAAGGAAGAATTGAAGATCTCATTAAAGTAAGTATCTCAGTAACATAGACCTAAAAGGAACAATTGAAGATCTCATTAAAGTAAGTATCTCAGTAACATAGACCTAAAAGGAACAATTGAAGATCTTATTAAAGTAATACATGCTCAGCTTGACAAGTGGATGAGAGGTCAAAATTAATCTAGGACTTCTTGCATGGCCCAGGTTTCATACTGTCAAGAAGTTACATGTTTTGTAATAATCAACCTATTTTATATATAAACTATCGTGTAGTGTAAACCATTAAATTGAGTAATAATGTCCCTTATGACTGGATGATGTTGTATTTTAAATCATTTATATTGTTGTG
Source organism: Actinia tenebrosa (assembly GCF_029948245.1). Lineage (NCBI taxonomy): Eukaryota > Metazoa > Cnidaria > Anthozoa > Actiniaria > Actiniidae > Actinia > Actinia tenebrosa. The sequence goes on along the minus strand of NW_028292580.1, from coordinate 21,547,391 downwards.
TTAGAAGTTGGCATGTTCAAAATTTGCATTTAGAAATATAAAAATGCTAGCGCAAATCTTCTGCTTTAAGAAGCAAAAGCCTTCCGATTATAAGCCCCTCTGAATAAAGGCCCCTTCCAAAAGTATAAGCCCCCGAAATGCTTTTTAAAATTTTATGGTAATATGGTCACAAATAAAAAGTTTAACCACATTTTCTATCTAATAGACAACTTGCACTAACAAACAACTGTCAAAATAAATAACAATCAAAATAAAAAACAGAAATGAAAAGAGCATCTCGGCATTAGTAGGGAGGCGGAGTTTCAGCTCATAATAAGCTAAACAGGAGAAATGGCATTAGATATAAAATTGAATGTTTTATAAGGATTTGTATGGGAAAATGCACTGGATGGCAAAAGCTTACCAGCCAACACTTTTCCCGTACAAATCCTTGTAAAACATTTGATACTATATTTAATGTCATTTCTCCTATAGTCAACATTTTGAGATGAAACTTCGCTGTCTTACTAAAGTTGAGGTGCTCTTTTCATTTCTGGAGTTAATTTTGCCTCATCTGCTTGTTTCAAGGGGAATGGGGTCACGTGACCCGTTAGTGCAAGTCGTCTATTCTGGATCAGTACTATTTTTAGATGAAAATAACTGGACATACTGGTAAAGGAATATTTCTTGGTGCTTTGATATCTTCTGGCTGGAACTGCTTGTTGCCCTTTTTGACTATTGTATCCAGAAAAGTTGAGGCAGATTGCTGTACATCCTGTAAGTATATGTTGATAATGATATGGTTTTTCTTTCACAGGAATAGTAAGTAAATGGTAGTAATTAACTTAGCAAAAGAAAGTGTGCAAGGCATTCTGGTAGTGGTAGTACTAGGCCAGTTGTACGAAGGGTGGATTAAGTGCTATCCGATTGATAAATCCTACAGTGGATAAATTTATTGCATAGCAGCATAGACTTAGGCCTAGGGCAAACATCGAACTTTCCATGCACCGAACTTAATTACATCAAAGAATGCCGCCTCATTATCACCTGATATCCATTGTTTTTAATGAGTTCGGTGCATGGAAAGTTCGACGTTTGCCCTAGGCCTTATCCACTGAATAAAGATTGTTGGTCGTATAGAGCTATTCACCTTTAGTACAACTACTGTAGACCATGGTGTATCAATAATTCATCATGCAAATTTATGCCAATAGTAGCAAATGTTCAATGAAAAAACAAATGGATTTACCTTCCTCACAGCTTCACTGGTGTATTTATAGACCCTGTGCTGGGCACTGATCTCTTCAAATAAAAACTCAAAAAACTCCTAAAAGTTGAAATTGATATCAGTTTAATTTTACCCGTCCCATGAAAAAATAGTAACTAAAGTATAATAATACATGTGGTAGTAGTTTTTGACTGTCTAAAATACAATTGCAAAAGGAAATGCAGGATATGAAAATGATCTTTGGCACCCAACCTGCTGCAACAGTGGATAGGAAATGATGATGATGATGGTGTTGGTGATGATGGTGATGATGGTGATAATGATGGTGGTGGTGGTGGTGGTGGTGGTGGTGATGATGGTGATGATGGTGATAATGATGGTGATGACAGTGATGATGATGATGATGGTGATGGTGATGATGATGGTGATGATAATGGTGATGATGATGATTTTGAGAAGACACTAGCTCTGTGCTTTTCTTTTGTTTTACATTTAATTGACTGTTAGTCACTAATACTCCATTTTACAGTTCCATTCAGTGACCATGAATAATAGTTCCAAGCTGAGGTTGGAGTTGCCATGCATGATAAAACGTATAGTTTTGCTATGCGTGGAAACTCCAGCCTTGATCATGACTTGGAGCTCGACTTAGATTAGCTCAGAGGTTAACCACCATCTTAGGGTATCAAACAAAATTTAAAGGTTTTATTTGGTGCATATCTTACCAGTGAATTGAGTTTCCCATTAACATATAGCCCAGGAAGAGTAATCGTCATTGCATTCCTAAGTCCTTCCTGAGAAATACTACTTGAAGCTTTCCCATTAGAGTTCTTTGTTGTTTTTGGCTTCGCTAGGCCCAAGAACAGATTCTTGAAGGTATTAATGGAAATAGACTTCATTGGGGTGCAACTGAAGTTGAATGTTTTCCCTTGAAATTAAGTGAAAAAAAGGATAATTAAAGTAGCAGAAGTGTCTGTCCGTCTGCCTGTCTGTCCGTCTGCCTGTTTGTCTGTCTGCGGCCTGTCTGTCCGTCTGTCTGTCTGTGATAAAACCAGTCATTTGCTTGATATGTCCATTAGTTTGCAAAGGTAAAGGCATAGTTGGATTTTTTTGTTTTTGTTTTTCAGGCTCATTACAGAAGAGGGCTTAATCCAAATAACCTGTAAAAAAAACTGTAGCCCCTCCACCCTCTCTGGCTGTCATGTCCCTTATGATGTGTAGTGAAACAAGATGAGCATCTTAACTGAAGTTCAAAATATGAAACTAGGTTCAAGCTAGTACAAGAAAAATTTGGAGAAAGAAGCAGCTAAATTGTCAGACTACAGGAAGGAAGTGTAGTCAGGACAAAAAATAATGGCTAGGTCAGTTAAGGCCAAATTAGTTTTATGCCTTGTTTCTGGCCCAGCGTTACTGGCCAAGCAAGGAAAAGATTTGCCTGACCAGCAAGGCAGAGATGTGACTTTCCAATTCGGGGCAGACATTGTCTGATGCAGGTTTTCCCCCCCAGGCTTTTTACTTTAAGGGTTCTGCCTACAGCAAAAATAATTTGTTTAAATCATGACCTACTTACCATTGGAAGTTTTTTCCTGTACATGTAAATCTGTAGGTAGCTTGTTTGAAAAGTGGGTTTTACACACAGTCAAAGCTTCTTGCATTCTTCCTTTTGTAATAAGTAGATCAACCAGTTCATCTCTGAGTTCATGATAATCACACAGCATGCTGTTGACGCCAGGTGTTTCAACTCCAAGGATATAATTGATAGCTTCAGAGATCCTAATAATTTAGAGCAAAAGTAGAAGTAAATTGAACTCTCATGAAACCTTTTAATATAATGACCAAGGTATTTAGAGAAAACCGTACATGCTGATTGGTTGCGAACTTCAGATTTCGAACTAAGTATTTCACAATATTTCACAATAATCACGTACAGTTGAATATAGGATTACATGCATACTGTTTGTTGATGAATGCTGCTTTCAAAATATGAAATCAACTGTACATGTATCTATTTTCTATCACCTCATTGCTCATTGAACATTCATCGATAATCACTAAATCTGAGGCGAATGGTTGTCAAATAAAACAGGTAATTTTTATTTTTTAAATTTAAGTTCATGCTCGGGAACAAACTTGCTTTGTAAAAGGTGCTGTTATATGATCCTACCCTCCTATGCAGATGTCCTTAGGGTTGTTATGCAATACTTCATCCCCTCCCCCAAAGCAATGGATGATGACCCTATGACATCTGAATACTAGGAGGCCAATATGATCTAGAAAAACTTACTTATTATTTGCCTTGAAGTACTGTAGTCTTACTTTAGTAACCTCGTAAGATTCTTTCAAACCACTACTCCCCTTGTAGTTTTTCATTAGGCATTTTACTACGAGGGAATCATCATATGGCCTCAACTCTGATAAGATTCTGTTAAATCAGAAACAAATAAGATTAGAGACCAATTATTTCAATATGAATTTACTAATAGTGTACAATTAAAAATACAGCCAATCAGAATGTAGGAAGCTGTTGTGTATTTGGCAGTATTCCACTGAGAGTTACTTTCCATCAGGTATTATGGTGTAGGCATTTTTCAGTGGTGTGGTATAATAGATGCTGTCTCCTCACATACAATAGAATATCCAATTCAACTTGTCACTTGTATTTTATTCACAGGTGCCTCATAATATACAGTATTCCATGGTATGCCTCTCCTTATTTGCTGCACAATAATAAGTGACCCTTGCCCTGGTTGTAAAGGCTTTCCTCTTCAAAATTATCATGCCTCTTGGCATTACTCAGTACTGAAGCCAAACATTAAAGTGTAATTTTATTTGTAGTGCAATAGTTAATGCAGATATAAATCTTTTAGACTGCATTCTTCATTACAAACAACACCAAATACACTGTAAAGCACAAGATGTTTGCTATCTCAGAAAAGGTCAAGGTAACAGTGTAACAAATTAACTATAAATAGTTAAATAAATTAACTAAATGAATTAACTTTGGCCAGTTAGTTTCCAATCGACCACTGGATTTCAGAAGATGGTTGTTTGTCCTGCCAGCTAACAACCAAAATTTTTTGTTTCGAGTTCATTTGCAAAAGAAAGAGATCTCTTTAATATGATTTTCAATAGGTAACCTCTTTTTGTCTCTGACAATAAAGAATGCATCCTTACTCATGGATTTTCTTTGCTTCAGGGAGAAATAGCTGACTTCTGCTATCTTTCACTGATTTAGAAAGGCGTTCTTTAGCTTTGGATAATAAATCTTGGTCAGCGTCCCTATTCAAGGCAGCTTCAATCCATAAGGAAGTAAGCCTAAAAAAGATTTTTTTTGGGAAACAATAAATATTTCATTAATATACAGTACAGCCTAGATGTATGTCACAGTAGCACGCGTGTAACATGTGTGTACTCTGTTATTGTTATTAGTTATATGTTCCATAAGATATTTATGCAGCAGCGTTCCCATTATCTGAAAACCCTGATATCTCAAATCTCCTGTCATCTCAAATCTTTTTTTCTGGTCCCCAGGGGCAAGAGTGAAAAATGTCTGCGCATGCTCTATTCATTTTTATGGCATGCCACATGACATAGACAAGACTTCTGACAAAATAAAATTACATGATTGTCAGACTCCTGGATCAATATTCTGAGCAGACATTTGTTCTGTCAGGGTATTAAAATTAAAAGAGTGATGATATGTACGCATGTTTATGCGTCCACAAACTAAAAGGAGGGTTTTACTGTGAAGAGCTTAAGTTGAAGGATGCTCTTCAACCGGTGATATATTTGATTGGCAGAAATTCATTTGTGAATGGGAACAATCACGAGATAAAGGAACAGCGAAAGATGATGTCCAGTAGATTTCACCTGCAATTTCATTATCCATTGAGCGAGATGCATTTGGCAGTTCAAAATTATTTTTGCCTGCCAAGCCTTAAATTTGGCCATTGATAGGGCTCTATTTCGAGCACTGTAGTACTCAACTGTGAATAATCCACATGTGGAAAAAATTGAAATAACAAAATTTTATAGCAATACATGTACCTTGAACTATCTTTTTCTGGAATAAATATCGAGTACTTGCTGGAATGAAAAAAGCAACAACCTTATAAGTAGGGACTTAGACTAAGAGTTTTCAAGGAGTTTAAGGAGTAGCACGAACCCTGTGTGTCAAAATGTTGTGTCAGCTGTTGTGGCATGAGAGAATAGTTAAATAATAACAAGTGGATTTGAGTGTCCAAATAGACTATAAGCGATTTCATAATGACGTCATGGTTCGTTTACATCGGCTAAAATGATAGAAATTTAGGCTAAATTTAAGCTTAATTATCTTCTTTTGAGATATTTAGCGTAATATTTAGTTGTTCTTGCCTTCAGCAGCTCATAAACCAAATTTCATTGTGATTTAAGATGTGTTGTTTTCATTCCATCCCCAACCAGTGACCATGATCCCTAGCATTAAAACAATAGTTTGTTTTGATGTGACGTCATCATGAAATGGGAGGGGGGAGGGCTTGGGGTTGAGAAGCTAAGGGAAGGTCAGTACAAATTTGAATTTTCATGGAAGGTCCATTCTTCTAATTTTGGCAAAAGCTGGTTTATACTGACTTCATGGGATGGCCATGGATTTCTTACGGAGTGACTACAACCATTTTTTTTAAGTTAAATGCAAATCCCCCAGCACTCCCCCTCCCAGTGAAAATTTTAAATTCCCTAATTTACAAGTACATACCTGTTGATGTCAACTCCAAGTAGCAAGGAGGTAATTGTATCCAGGATCACAATAGCTGGATTAGGTTGTTTTCTTTGTAAATGTTTCTCCACTTCAATTGTTGCATTCGACACAATCCCTTGCATTTTAGATTTATTCTGGAAACTTTGAACAGAAAACAAATAAACAACTGTGTTTAGATATGTGTATAAAATAGAACAGTTTTTGTATTAAAGTGAAAAGCTTGTGGCACAAACAAAGTCACAGCAAGACATACTGTACACAAGACCAACCATATCAGGTTGCACAAATATTATTTTACTCTCCATCCAATCAATTAACCGAAACATGGTGCGACCATTGGTCACCGCCAAAAACATGGCATTTTCCATTTCAGTTCATGTGTCATTCTCTTGAGAATAAGATTCTTTGTTTGAGTTGTATCCATATTCATGTGTCTTCTCATGTGAAACCATTAGACAAAGAATACTCTAGGGAATGACACAAGGTCTGAAATGGGAAAACATTAGACCCAATGAATTAAAGTTTTAATTTTTTTTAAAAGTTTTAATAATTGTTCTCTTTATCGCAAACCAATAAGACATCAGCGCTTCACCTTGATATTTCGATAAGCAGAGTTTGTACATCAATGTGACGATGTCAAAACATCCTAGCGGGCAGTGGTAAAGAGCATGATTAAGACTTGTCAAAAACTTGTTAAAAAGATGTAAAAAAGAAATCAAAAACTTTTAGAAGCATTCACAGTAATGCAAGTAGCACAGTAAGAGGTTTATTGGTATCTAAAACTCTTGTTTTATTTTCCATTTGCAACTTTAAAAACTACGGACATACGTACAAGGTATATTATTATAGATCCTAACCTGAGATAGCCACGTTCCCATTTACATGCCTGACAACCAAATGGATTAAGAAAAGGGTCAACATGACAGTAGCACACATTAGTAGTACTCCCAGTATCATAACTTGAATTTGAAACCTCCTGGATTTCATCAACATATATATTACACACAACAGCTGCAGAGAAAATCAAAATATCAAAAAATCAAAATCTTTCAATTTGCAGCTGCATAAGTTGCTTTATATACTGTGAGGATTAACTCAATTTGATACATTACGACCGCAGTACAAATATATAATTCATATATATTTACATACACATATATATCTTTCCTATCGGGCCGATAAACCTACCTAATGTGTCCTTGTAAGTTTCATATGAGACTTGGTAGCTCAGTGGTTGGAGCACGGTACCAGAATTGCAAGGGCATGGGTTCAAATCCCAATCGAGATTCAGATTTTTCTGAGTGTTTCAATTTGCAGCTGCATAAGTTGCTTCATATACTGCGAGGATCAGCTCAATTTGATACATTACAACCGCAGTACAAATGTATATTTTATATATATTCTGATACAAAATCAAAATAAAGCAAAATAATAACTTTATCGATTGAGAAAATTAATCCATAAAGGCCGAAATTTGTAACATGACAAGGTCAGACATTTGGCCCAGAGTTAGATAGGTTGACAGACAGCTGTCAATATCAAACATGATACACACAGCAAATATAATTTTTAGGGATAGGGGCAGAAAAATCTTACTACTGATTTCACTGAAGTTCCTTTTTGCGCCAGAAAAGCATATCAAAGTCACACCATCAAAAGTCTATGACTCCGCCCACAAACATCTAGCTGTCAGTCAGAAAAATATCAAAAGGATGTCGACACAGAGAAAGGAATGCTGTATAATAGGGTGATGTTTGTGGGCAGAGTTGTAGTTGTGACCATGATATTTTTCTGGTCTCGGTTGTTCAAAGCCTTATTAGTGCTAATCAAGTATTAACGAAATTATTTGTAAGTATTATATTGACACAAATCAGGTTTTGAACAACTGGGTCCTGGTTTGAAAAACGACTTCAGTGAAATTCATAACAGAAGGGTTGGCATAAATATTCTATATTATTAACTTATTTTCTTTACGCAACCTCAATTTAGGAAATTCTAACTTCAATTTCCTAGGAAATTATAATCATTCAGAAGTTGAACTGAGTTCAACACGTACCACTTTTGGTCATCTCTTGATTAATTTTTTCAGGCGCAAGAAGTGTCAGAATTGGGACAAAATTAAATTTCTGAAAGGAAAATTGATTACCATTGAAATAAACTAGGTGAAAATCATCTATAATCATATGTACTTATTGACTGAGTGGAAGGGCTAGACAAGAAAAATTATATATAGGAAAATATTTTGCTCAAGGTCATGTGGAACAGACCGAGAGCAAGCCAAATATGACCCAATTTTTGTTGTAACAAAGGCTGAAAAATCCTGCTAAAATTGATGAATACAGAGCTCATAAACTAGAGAAGGCCGGACTGGTTTTTCCAGCCGGCTTACATCAATCCATCAGGCTCTCATCCCATGACTTTTTCCAAAGGTTTTTTTAGAGTATGCGAGCAGGGCCATAGGGTTAATACAGTATGATAATAATCAATAAGAACCATGCAGAACCTTAACAAGTTTAAGAGGGCTTAAATTGGAAAATATAGTAGTTTTGCCACAGGAGAAAGCCCTGTGTCAAGGTTGGGTTTCCTGTGTTAACTTTACCAGGACTCTGGCTAGTTCATTATTTTCCCCTATTATTTCAAAACTTAATGAAAACCTTGTTAGATCATTGCAAAAATATTGTGTGATTGAAAAAATAAGATTACAAATAAACCAGGTCCATACCTTTAAATTTCTCTTGTGTAGATTTCTTTCCCTTTCCCAGAATGCATGCTTTGCATATGCATTGCAATGCGGCTTTTCTTCCGTCTTCCACAATTCACACTATGGGGTGAAATAATATCAATAACTCGCATTGTGCAGTGCAACTGATAAACAATAAGAGCTCTTATTATATGGCAAGGTAATTTCACGCGCTATGATTGGTCAATTTGCGGTCCATAACTTACGGTACGGACCGAAAAATAAAATGGTTCACTGAGTGTACGTACTTATGATCTTTTAAAACATTCAAATCTTTATCAAAAAATATATATTTCTGGATGAAAATCGTCGGAAAACCTTCAATAGATAATTAAAGATAACTGAAAGTCACTGGCATTTAATGTAAAACTTATCAAACAAGCGACAGCTCTTTCATATAAGCGAAACTCTTTCAATCAAGGTTCTACAAGGCACTAGTTGAGTGATTTTGTACGACTAGAAAAAACTAGAAAAACTAACTATGCTAAAGCTAAAACTATGTCAAACTACGAACTAAAGGGTGGTGAACAGCGGCTAATTCAGTAAATGAAATAAAGATTTCAGTGAGCTAACAACGTCCAGTTTGAACTTATCTGAATCGATCGGGTGAAGAAGCCAGTAGTTTCTTTCGTAAACGTTTTAAGCAGTTAGGCTCATCCGCTCTTGAAGTATTTCCATATTTCAGTAATATTTCACCCTCACTTGCATTTGAATGTATTTTTAGACAGGAGAGTTGGCAGTACCTTTTTTAATTGAGTCCAAAGTGTGCCGTCTTCATGACTTCAGCCATTGTGAATATGGCGGCCTGCTTCAAACAGTCAAAACGTCGAAAATTGACGAAAACTATCCATGTTCAGCCAGCCGTAATTTTCCAAAGCTTCTCATTCATTTCTGGAGACAGTTTTTGAGTTTTTTCTCAAATAAAAGACAGGAAAACAAGTGGAAGGCTGTAGTATTTTTCATTTTGGTTGTGAATATCTTGAAGTTTGAAGTACGACAGTTTTCTTCTCAATCTCATGTTGAGTTCTCGAGGTCTTCTTTTGATGCCTTTTTTGCTTTGCATTTATATGTTTTGCAAAATAAAGCCTCACTTTTGTTTGAACTAGTATTTCAGAAAACTTTAAACTTTAGCTAAATTCTTTCAAAGTAAACTAAAAATTCTCTTTTTGAGCGACTCAAACACTACATGACTTTTGGCATGTACAGGAAGCCCTTCCAATGCAGTTCTTGTTTGACATGCGCTGTCAACTTTACTTTTTGTTGCTTCACCTCTTTTTGATCTCAGGGCCTTGCCATATAATAAATATCTTATTAACCTCGTTTGCTCGGTCCGTACCGTAAGTTATGGATCCTTGTTTTTTCCACTTTTTTTATGGCCTGCGCGCTACACGCTTGGGCCATAAGGCAGTGGAAAAAACTCGGTCCATAACTTACGGTACGGACCTCGCACTCGGTTAATAAGAGCTATATATACTCTGGTTTTCCTCCCTCTATAAAAATTGTTGAGTAAAGGCCTAGGGCAAACGTCAAACTTTCCATGCATCAAACTCATTAAAAACAAAGGATATCAGGTGATAATGAGGCGGCATTCTTTGATGTAATTAAGTTTAGTGCATGGAAAGTTCGACGTTTGCCCTAGGCCTAATGGAATTTAATAGTAGTAATCAATGGTAATGGCAGGATGTAATGGTAGTGCAGATGAGTGGAAGTGGCTAAATAAATATTTGTACTGAATTTTTTCACCCATTGTGTAGTTCCAGAAATTATCCATTCCCCCCCCCACGGAAGAATTTTGAATTTCCCAGGGGTGCGGGGGCCAGAGAAAAAAATTACCAAGAGTTTGTATGGAAGAAAATTTGAATTTCCGGAATAGGGGAGGTCAGGGGTTACGAATAATTTCTGGAAGTACACATAAATAAAAGCGTTGGCTGAAATTAAAAGCTCACCTTGCTTGAGAGGTCATCACAGACATAACAATAGCACTTGTCACAAAATTCCTCATTGCTTGAACACTTCGTTGTCACTGAAGGAATTTGAACAAATGTTTTAGTTCTGCAGTGTTCTCTTGCATGAGGGAATTCAATTCCTTTTTTAGCAAATGTGACTGCAATCTCAGAGTCTGTTCCTACAGAAGACTTATCAATGGCTGCCGTTCTTTTCTCTTCATCAAGTTTCATCTTCTTCCTGGGAGAATAATTTTCTGGCTCAACAAAGATGATTTCATCACCATAATCTCCATCAGGGATGAATATCGATGACTGCTTGTCTTTACCACGAGATGTTTTATGTGGTTTTCTCTTGAGATCCTTATTAACCACAACATCATCATCATCACTCACGACTACTTCTGCTGACATATTAAAGCTTTCACAGGAGTGATCATCAGAAGAGTTCCATCCTTCTTCACTATATGAAAATGGAAAGATGTCTTCACTATTTAATGAATCATCGCTTAAGTTTTCTCCAAAGTCTGGTTCTTCAATAGATGAAAGAGGATCTGAACTGAATTCCTGTAAGATAAATAAACATACATATTTAGTAAAAGTCCCTTCTTGGAATATCAGCGGATGACGTCTGAGAAATGGTCCAAAAAAAGAACAGTTGGATCTTTGGGACTGTGCTTCCTGCAATGTACCTGACCATCAACTTTAGGACTTGAACTAGTTAGATGTCAAGTTTTATACTTTCATCAATAAGGAGTATATCCATTTCTCAAAAGAGAGTTTTATTCATATATCAGTTCTACATGTACATACAGAATAATTGAAAAATAAAAAGTGACAACAATCAAAAATAATCCTGTTACTAAACTTGATGGCTGAGTACATACACCTATTTCAGAAATCGTTGTCCCACCAAAAGCCTCAAGCAACAAGCCAAGACCGCAGAGAACACCGGTACCTTTAGCTGTAATTAGCTTATTAATGGTGCATTTTCATTTATTGACTTCACAAATTGCTCCAAGCAAGGCTACTTGAGATGATAATTAGTGTAGAGCTATTTAAAACCATGAATAAATCAATTATAATTAAAAGTACCAACGTTCTCTGGAGCCCTGGCTAGTTACTTAAGGCTCTTGGTGCGACATTGATCTTCGAAATAGGTGTACTGTATAACAGGTAATCCAATCCCAAACATCCAACATGCTCAAAAAAGTTTTCTTATTAGGTTCAGTGTTTTCAGTCTATATTAAGTTTAACATTAAGTTCATGCAAAAATTTGGCACAAATCAGCATTATTTAAAATTAGAAGCAATACCTATTTCAGCTTGAAAAATTAATTCATCACCAGCACACTCAGCTTCTCTTAGATAATCTTGCATTCAGAACTGTCAATCAATTAACGCACTACATGACTACAATAAGAATGAATGAATATACAATGTATGTGAGGATACCTATCCAGCTGAGTGGTGAACGCGGCGTGCAAAGCATGAGTGGACAAAATGACTGGCCCTAAGCATTTTTGGATCTTGAAAGAAAGAAGCAAACATGGTGGTAAAATGAAATTGTTTTCGTTCCTCTTTTCTATATTTCTTCTTCTCGTAGGCACGTGAATTATATCTTAGTCAAAAGAAATCAGAAAATATGCAAAAGTTGGGTTACAGAAGACTGGGAATGAGGGCCAGTGGCAAAACAGCAAAACACACTGATTGGCAGAAACAAAATTTACTGCTCAGCTGGATGTAAGAAAAAAATCGATGACTTGCTCTAACAGTTCTTGTGACCCCATTCCCCTTAAAACCAGCAAATGAGTCAAAATTTAACTCCAGAAATGAAAATAGCACCTCATATTAAGCAAGAGGGCAAAGTTTCAGCTTGAAATGTTGACTATATGACTAAATGTTGACATTTTACAAGGATTTGTATGGGAAAAGTGTTAGCTGGTAAGCTTTTACCATCCAGCGCATTTTCCTATACAAATCCTTATAAAACATTCAATTTTATATCTAATGCCATTTCTCCTATTACGCTTATTATGAGCTGAAACTTCTGAAGTTTGAGTGCTCCCCCCATTGTCTAAGGAAATGTGTTACTGCTTCTCTCTCTCTGTCTTGAAAAAAACCTAGTAGTTTTAAACTTAAAGACAGTTTGAATTAACTTTAACATTACTTTTACGCATTAATACAATTTATGCAGTTCTGTGAAGATTTAAAGCTAATAATGCGGTAGAAAAAGTCTGTAGATTTTGCAAAACACTGAAAACAAGCAAAGACAAGGCGCCACGAAAACGTCAATGTCTTTCAATTAAACGCAAATATTTCACTAAAACCCATGAATTTTTTTCTTATTTTACACCAGAGGTGGAAAGTATGAATAAAATAATGCATTCATTGTTAATTTAGATTCAATGGCCCTGATTTTTACGTGAAAACTTACCGACATTTTGCGCAAGTTTCTCCCACCATTGCGTTTCTTACTAGCTTGTCATATGATCCGTGTTTAACATTGGCGCGGGAAAATCCCAACATGCATTGGAATATATCATTAATGATTATGTAATCTTTAAAAATAGAAAGAGTTAAAAAAAACAACACAAAATAAATAATTGCTTTAAACTATTAAGATTAAGAATAAGTAGGAATATATAAGTCAACAAAAAATTATATATGTATATATATATATATATGAATAATTGGTGGGCTCCCTGTGGTATCAAATGACGTCACAACTCTCAATTTTTTTACTTTTTTCTTTTTTTCTCCTTTCCTTTAATTTCTATTCCTTTTTTTCTTTTTAATTTTTCATCTGCTACAAGCAGAAGTAACTATAATGGGCTCGATATAGATTTTAATTTCTATACATAATTTACCAATTTTTTTAAGATATAAGATTTTTTTTGACTATCTATTTATTAAATAAAGGCAGAGAAAACATTTTTTTGCTAAAATCAATCATTTTTAAAATAAAATCAGCATCGCTTAAAAGGGTAATCCAATAATGGATTGAAGATTTGACCAATGTGAATTTAGAGTCCACGATTTCTTGTTCAGCGGTTAACTTTTAAAGAATTCAAAAAGTCACAAGACTTAGTGGTTGTAGTTGCATTTTGTGAAATACAGTCTGAAAACTGCTTTTGAAATATGGAAAAATCTCTAGAAACACACGTTGAGGAATTGTAAGTGCGTGAAGGACCTTTTATGCCTTAAGGGACGATTTTATCTGTATTTATTAAGTTTTTGCTCCTTATTTTTCGTCAGAATGTTAGAACATGGAGTGATAGGTGTTCTGTGTGTAGATGAGCAAGGGCTCGCGTTAACAGGTAAAGATTATCATTTCTTGTGAATTATGTTAAGGATTGATAACGGATTAGAGCGAAGGCATTTAACCCGTGAAATAAAAAATACTAGTCAACGTGTAATAGTCAAAAAGACACAAAAGAAAACAATGGAATTAGGTTGCCTGTCTTGGGTCTAGATCTACTAAAGTGTATTTATAGTCTAACATCTATTTCACGGGTTTAATGACTTCACTCTATTGCATTTGGACATCCTAACTTTAGATATTTTCACGTCAAGTCATGTGGTACATGCTTATTTTTGAAAAAAATACCTTTTGCTCCATTTCTTACTCTCTTTCTCCCTCTCTTCCCTTCCCTCCCTCCCTCTTTCTGTATCTCTCTCCTTTCTCTTTCTCTCTCTTGTAAATTCTTTCTGTTAAGTTCTTCTTATATTAGATCTAAATCTATGACACATACTAATTTATTCGCATCAGTGAGTGTGAAAGGAGATATTGAGGTTAGCCCTATTGTGAAAATCTCCTAGGATCAAATTAGTAGTTGGTTTTTGCGGAGGGAGAAAAACCGGAGAACCTGGAAAACCCTCAAAGCACAGGAGAGAACCTACAAACAAACTCAACTTACATGCAACACCGAGACCGCCAGGAGTTGGTGAGACACAACACATTAGCAGCACACATCACCCATGATTCCGATTCCAACTTTTATTATGCATGTGCCAACCAGAAATCAGATGTCCATTCTGCTGCTTACATTTTACCCTCTGTCACAATTTCTACCCTCCCCTCCCCTAATGTAGTTCCATGCTTTGGATCACAGGATTTAAAATCTTTTTTTCTAATTTATGATATTTATAGCAAAAGGCACAGCTAACCCAGTTAATGCAGGACCAATATCAAGCTTAACTGAATCTGCGAAGAAGCTCTACCCAGAGATCGAGCCTCAGCCTGTTATTTGTCTGGAATCAGATGCCTGGTAAGCATTGAGAGTACTCTCTTAAGAAATGCATTTATACTTGCCTTTAGAGTGAAGTCATTAAACCCGTGAAATAGATATTAGACTAAGGCCTAGCAGCAGCAGTTAGGCGGAGGCGCGAATTGCCGGCATTGTCAAAAATCACAAGTCGAGAAACACCAGCCTTCCCCGGGGTTTTGGAGGTCGGTTAACCGCCCTACAGGGGGTCTTGCGCGATCCGCATGCAGCGCGAAATGTGCCTAACTGCTGCTCTGTTGGGGTCGCAAATGGAGGGAAAGATATTCTTTAGATATACGATGCATGAATGTAAGAAGTTCGTTAATGACTTCTGTGTGATTTGTTTAAGGCTTAAAGTTAACGTGCTTAAGCCAGAACCCTTTTGGTGTTGTGGTAAAAAAATGCAAATAGAAGACGACACGTCAGCACAGTGTTACGAGTGTGGTAAGAATATTCGTAATGCCGTACCAAATGCTACCAGAGAGCAGTATTACGCCAATGGAGGTCGTAAGAAAACGCCATATAAGAGATTAAAATACTTCCGAGACTGGATGAGTCATATCCAAGGTTTACATCCGGTATATTTAGACACGCAGAAAATCATAGACCATTTAGAAGAGCCAACCCCACAAAGTCTACGAAAGACATTGAAAAAATTAAAGCTAGGGAAATATTACAAAGCTATTCCCTATCTTTTGTCTGAAATTACCGGTAGGCGTATTCCTCATGTCCCAGATATGCAAAGGGCCGAGTGGTTATTCTGTCGGCTGGATAAGGATATTCCTTATTACCCCGACGTAATTTACGAAATATTTTACAAAATAGACCCCAACCACCCCCTATTAGAATGGATTCCGAGAAGATGAAATGTGCAGTCGAAATCCCCCTACGTTCTTTTCAAAGCAAATGTCTACTGAGCGAGTTTTCTTTGGAGCTCCTCTTTTGCCTCCTGGTAGATCTTTTTGCGAGATTCCTCGGAAAGATCTTTCACGATGGTTTTTTTATTACCCGACTTTAGCTCCCCGTATTTCTTTTCCTCCGCGAGGATCAAAGAGAACTCCGTGTCGTCTATGCGGCGGTCCTGCAGAGCCTGAGACACCAAGTCGGCAATGGTGTTAGCCTTTGCTCTTGCCAGGGCTATATGAGTGTCGTGCTTGGATATCTTACCGGACAATTGCTTTATAATGCCTGTCGTAACAGCGGAAACAATGCCGCAGACAGCTCCAACGCTGGCTAAAGGAACGCCAACGACTATTCCAGGCCCGGTAAGCGAAGTAGCAACGCCAGTGCCTGTTAACGCCACGGACATGGAGCCGGAAGTTATCGCGATTTTATGTAGTATGCTTCGGGCTCTGGCGTACTTTTTCCTGACCTCTTCGTAGTGTTTCGCTTGCCCTTCCAAGTAAGCCAGTATTAAGTTCGCTTTATTCAGACGAAAGTTCTCGGCGTTTAATTCTGTAGGACCTATGGTGGGAACATCTGGGTACAACTGAGGTGCTGAAGGTATAACATCCATTATATATACTAATGTACGACGCTTTTGGGAATGATATTGAGGAGCAGCCACATCACGACAACAGGGATTATGCCAACTGGAGAGCATTTAGGAAGATGTTTCCGCATGCAGACCCTAGTAAGTTTGAAAGAAGACCCGATGGGATTTACTATGAAGGCTCCAGAATGTACAGCAATGCGGACTTGGAGCCAAAGAACCCAAAACCCGAGCATAAAGAAAGGCAGCCTAATTTTCCAGAGAATTTATTACCGGCAACGGAGGATTACCCATTTTACGATAACAAAGGTGGCGCAAATGACTTTGCTAAGATGGTTACCTCCTTAGAAATCCCCGTGGGCCCTACGACTTTCAAAATAAAAGTCAGAGACATCTTTAGAGAAACTGCCATGAAACATACCTCAGGGAAAGAATCCAGAGAATGGTTATCAGGTCCCAACATGCGGTATTGGCCGCAGCAGTTAAACTTTGCTGTCTGGGCTGCTACTAAAGGATGCGGTATAGCCGCGGACATGTTCCATATTCCTTTCCTGCGATTTCATGTTGCTTTTACTATTCGTAGGATATTGTTTGAGTTAGGAGCACCGCTTCCTAGTGACACTATCTTTAAGCCGAAGGATAACAAATATGACAAAGTCGCATGGGAGCGATTAAGGAATGAGTTTAAGCTTACCAACCCTGATTTTCGCAACAAAGAGGGTGCCGCCCATGGTTTAGGAGAGACTTACACCTATGCTTCGTATGTTGGCGCCAGCATAGAAACTCCGGGTATGGGGTATCCTAGCAGATGGGAATTCTCCGACTTAGGGGGTAAAGCGTCAAAAGGTGACTTGATTTACTTCATAGAAAGCAAAGAGAAATATCCTTGGGCGCCTTTCTTTGCCGCAAAGGGCATTGGTCTAAAGAATCTCGCAAGGATTAATCGAAGCATCGAAGCCTTTGTTTACTGCATTCTAGGGGCCCAGGTTAGCACTCGCAGCCCCATCGTAGATGCCTCCGGTGCGTCGCAGGAAACGCAACAAGTATTCCTTGTCCTCTTCGAAAGCGCTGTTATCGAGAATGAGATTTCTAAGTCAGTTCAAAGATATCAACTTGCGGTGCAGCAGTCTAAAGTGCGACTGGATTACGCTTTGTCGCCTGGTTGTTGGTTAATGCCAAGTAATTTGGTTATTAACACCAATTCCGTTGTGGGTTATAACAACAAGCTGCAGCGAGCTACTAAGGATATGAAGTTTGGGGCGAACGACGTGAACTCTGACACTCTTAGAAGCGTCCCCCATTTCGTGGAGAAGCCTAAGAAGGAGCACGTAGAAAAGCCCACACCAAAGAACGTAAAGAAGAAGGTCCTGCCTGCGATACCTGAGGAATATGACCATAACTTACTAAAAGCCGGGCTAGCAGCTGCAGGCGTTGGTCTGAGTTATTATATATGGCGATGAACAACCCCTACGTAGCTGGAGTAGATTGTGTCTATACGACTTATACAGGCGAGAAAAAATACACCCAGGCGTCTTGGGTTGATGTCACGGGGATGTCCGTGAATTTGAACTACTCGGGAAAGAAGTTAATCCTTTGTAGTATTTGCATTGGTACGAGCAGCCATGCCAACGTCGGCTTTAGGTTCCTGGATGAGAATGGCGTACTGCAGCCTATGAGAAATAAGACAAACAACAGGGAGCCTGTGCATTTCTCCGTAGAGCCCACCACAACCAGCGCCGAGAATCTTTCCGTTTGGACTTTCCACATGGTCGCCGATTGCCATGGGAAGGTAAAGCTGCAGATAAGAGTAGACGATACGGGAAAGGTTACGGTAAATAGCATAGAAAATCAAAGGGATACTATTTATAATCATAAGACCATTAGCACTCTTACGGTGATTAGTCTTTAAATATATGAACCCACACGCGAAGGAGGATTGGTTCCTTCATTACCTGGAGGAGAAGGACTACTTAGAACAGCAATGGTATGACACCGGGCTGTGGGTGAAGGTTGGGGGCCTGGGATTAATCATGTGTACTATTAGTATTTCGACGGCGTATTCGTGTAAAGCCGGGTTTAGGATTGTCGATGAGAATGACCATCCATTACTACCCTACAGAAAAAAAGATAATAATAGGAACCCAGTTCATTTCTCGTCGGAACCCCCACCACCGACTGTAGAAGACTTAACACCAGTAAGTTTTCACATGATAGTCAATTGCCAATATGCGAAGTTACAAGTTCTCCCCAACCGCGTTGCCTACCTTCGGATAAATGCCGCCACAGTAAAGGCGAACCCCCCGACTGATGCTGCCTGGAATCATAAGACCATTAGCACTATGACCGCCATACCGCTAGTTCCGCATTATCAAGGCGGCGCGAATACTATCTTTACTTATCCCCAGTCGAGGACGCCTCGGGCGCCCGACGACGATAAGCCACCAGTAATACACAAGGATAAGATTAACCCTTCATCTTCTTCAGGAGTACCACTCCAATAGCGACGACCAAGATCCAAATGTTATTCCCCACGAACTTCAACAGTTCGCCGCCGGCCCTAAGTGCCAAGGAAACAACCGAACCCAGCAGCCCAGGAAGACCGGCTGCCATCTTTTTTCCCAAGTCCGTCAGCCCACTGCCTAATTTCTTTACGCCCGCGCCTGTAGCCTTAAGCGTGGATAGGATAACTCCTACTACGCTCGAAATAGCAACCGCAAATGCCAGCGGAACGCCATACTTCAAAAGGGCTCTTTTTATCTTTTCCTTGGTGGTAAGCCCCAATTCTCTTTCCAGGTTTTCCTTTTGCGTTTGTAATTCCGCCAGTCTTTCCTGAAGAGTCTCTACTTCCTTTTGGGCTGCCTCCCTTTCTTCTTCAGGGCGAGTTTGATCTTCGATTATTACTCGCTGTCGATCTATTTCGTACTCCAAGTCTTCGACGGCCTGTCGAAGTTGCCGTATTTGTTCCTCCGCCACTGCCTTGTCCACCATCAATTGCCTTTCTCTGTCAACAGACTCCATTAATTCTTGTCCTAAGCGCTGTAGTTCCGTGTCTTTTCCCGCCGCTTCATTCAAAGCAGCCCTTAGCTGATTCCTTGCGTCGCTTTTTTCGTCCAACGCCTTAGAAAGTCTATTCCTAAAGTCTACGATTTCGTCTGCATGGCTTTTAGTAGTTAGTTTATTTTGTTTCATGAATTCGTCTTCTAATTCTCTTATACGTTCCTGCAATGCTTGGTTTTCCTCTTGGACGGCTTCGAAGCGACTAGTAAGACCGCCTTCTTCCTTGGTTACGTAGTCGAGTTGTCGCGTAAGGTCATCGATGGTTATGTTATTTTCCTGTATTTCCTTCTTAAGTGCTTCCCTTTCAGCCCTTATTTTCTCTAAGTATCTCATTAAGCCTCCAGTCGCGTCGCTATCTTTTGGAAGTTCTTCAAGTTGTTTGCTTTTTTCCTCTTTGACGGTCTCTAATTGGTTGAGTTTTTCCTGGCGCTCCTCTTGCAGTCTGATTGCGGATCTGAGGGCATCTTTGTAGCCAGGGTTCGAAATACCTCTAATAAAGGCCCTTTGAGCAACTTTTGTTTCCTCTTGAGTCAAAGTGCTTAGCATCGTCAAGTTGGGCGTTCCAAGCGCATTTGTGACTCCTTTTGGAAGCTGGTTGTTAAGCAGCTGGGAATTCTTCCTTTGATACAGGTTGTGCCATTTTTCCCTACCCGATTCTCTAACTTGAACTTGCCCTTTGTCTCCTATTTGGATGTCTAAGAGAGCCAGGTTTATGTTTGGGTATCGCTCCCTTAGGTCCTCGATGATGTCCGCTATTAAGTCCGACCGCACGCCAAGGGATTCCATTTGTAAGTATTCTGGAATGGGCGTGTGGGGGTTCTTAGACTTGAATTTATCTCTTAAGGAACGCATAGCATCGCGGGCCCTGACGCCATACTTGCTCAGCAATTTATCAAAAAGGCCTCGTCCGTCTACGTTGTCATTAGGAAGCAGGGTTTCATATTCTTCATCGTTAATGTCAACTTGACCTTCTTCGGTAAGGGGATCAAAATCCGTTCCTTCTACTTCCATTATATATGATAAGCTCAAAGTTAAATCCCAACGTATTACCTAAGCAGGTTGGCGGGCTGAAAGCAGAACGCACCTTTCACCGGGTCACATTCACGCCCAGCAGCGCAAAGCCTGGAGAAACGCTGTATGTGGGCGTTCCCCGCCTAACGGATAACCTAGTATTGGTTCCTGGCACCCTGGCGTTAAGGTTTGACCTAGCAATACAACCAAGCACCAAGGACAAGCGCTATACCGTCAATAATGTGGGTAGGAACCTCGTCTCTAAGATGAGAATCAAGTTTGCCGGGGAATCCCTCTTGGATTTGAATAGGTACGATCTGTACACCACGTATAAAGATTTATGGCTAACAGCCTTTGACCGTGCACAAAAGATAGAGCAGGGAATCGGAAGCGTTATCCTTCGTAAGCTTCGCAGCGACACCAACCCGGCGCCTACTGACTCCAGCGGAGCAACCGCAGTAGCAGACGCAACAAGGGTAGTAACTGCGTACGGTACCAAATACGTTATCCCTTTGGACTTTGAAGTAATTACGAACCATGGCGTGTATTACCCCAGACAGTTATCCGAGTTACAGTTTGAAGTAACCTTGGCGAACACTACGAACGTCATTGGAGGCATGGACAGCGCAATTAGCGGGACTGTTGATCCTTATTCTATCACCAACTTAGAGCTACAGTACGAAACCGTGTACAGCGAAGAGCTGGCCCGTAGCGCCGGCATGGAATACAGCTCCGGAAAGGCATTCCTTTACGACCACGTAGTGATGTATAAGACGTTCAGTTTCTTGGATAAGACGGATGAGGTTATCAACCAAAGCATTAACCTCCCCCGAAGAAGTCTCACGGGGTTAATGCTGGTGTTTGCGAAACCCTACGAAGCCGGTAAGCGCGACTCCGAAGCGTTCCACAACCCCAACATTACTAACGTCGGCGTGAATATCAACGGCGTTCCAAACAAGGTCTACTCCCAGGGGATAAAGCCCGCAGACGTGTACAGAGAGGCCATGCGCAAGTTTGGCGATCAAATATCCCCCGAGGAATTCTTTAAGGATAAGTATGCGTTATGGATTGACATGCGCACCATTAACGACGAAGACCTACATGGCCAGGGTTTACGTCTAGTAAATACGCAGGATGGCATAACATTGGAGATCAAGCGCACCAAGAATGCCTCCGCGGGCGACAGCGACAAGATAAACTGCTACATCTTCGTCGTGTCTGACGCGCAACTGAGCGTGGAAATGAACCAACTTAAAAGTGTTGCATATTAAGGTTAAAATATTTCTTAGATATACAATGCTTCGCGTATTCGAAAACAACGACACCAAACTGCAATGCATAGTGCAAGGCGAAACTTTGTACTTTAAGGGAAAAGAGGTGGCAGCTGCATTAGGATATGAAAAAACGAGAAACGCAATCAGGGAGCACGTTTCTGAAAAGTACCAGAAAAGGTCGAGTGAGTTAGGAAGGGCCCTAAAACAGGGCGCTTCTATGCACCCACATTCTGTGTTCATATCTGAGCCAGGTTTGTATGAACTGATATTTAGCTCTAAGTTACCCCAAGCCGTTAAGTTTCGCGATTGGGTCTTCGAAGAAGTCCTACCCGCGCTAAGGAAAACCGGTAAGTATGAAAGGCGGTTTGACGGTCCAAACAAGTTGGTATTCAAAATAGAAAATGAATTCGACTTACATAAAAAGGTGGTGGACTACATCCGCAAGTTTTACCCCCAAATGCTCATAGCACCCGGTCTAGGTGAACTGCAGGATTCAGACGGCAAACGTATAAAGTGCTGGCAGAAAGGATATCAACGCGGTCAACCCGACTTAATGATCTTGAATGCGCATACACATTACTGTGGATTCTGCATAGAGCTGAAGACCCCAAAAGGCAACGGCAGGTTATCTGAGGATCAGCAACTACTCTTACGGAGGTATGAAGAAAACGGCTATAAGGTGCTCGTAAGCAGCGACTACGATGTCATTTGCAGGGAGATCACTGCGTATGCTGAACACCTACGAATTCCCTGCAGGTGGTGCTGTAAGGGCTTTAAAACCTCGGAGACTTTGGCAACACACTTAAAGATATTTCATAGAATATATGGACAAGGATAAATTTAACGAGTTAAAGTTTATACAAACGCACTGGAGGGATTTGCAGGCGGGGGAAATCTACGAGATAAAGAATTATGTGGTCTTCGAGGATTTAGACCGCCTGCGCTTGGTCTTAAAGAATAAAAAAAGAACATACACCCTTTGGGCGCCCGATAGGATAAGGTACGCCATCGAAGGGCAGGACGTTACCCATGTTATGAGTCATGGTAAGAAGGATGGCAGGTGGGTATTTGACGTGGTTAATTGGGAGCCTGAGAGTCCTCTGCATTCGTAAGGACGTCTAATAGGGTCCGCTGCTCCGCGGAGCACCAGTGGGATCCTTCAAGAAATACCTTGCCGCAATGAAGGCAGGTGTATTTTTTACGCGGTTTTTGGGTCGTAATGCAATCGGCTGGTAGTTCACACGTAATACAGTCCATATATTGAAAGGGTGATTAGGAATCCTCCCAGAAATGCCACAAAGTAGGCTAGCATATACCTTTAAAAGGGGTTTTGATGATACTTAACAAACAACAAGAAAAATAAGAATGGGGTTTGAGACTCTTTGCGTAAACCCCATTCTAAAAGGGTCTCAGAATGTTGAGTATAAGGTTGTTATATTGTTAAGGACGTTTATTTGTCGAGGCAGTTGAAGATATGTTCCTCTTCTCTGATGCAACCACAACGATCGCACTCCTGCCTCCAATACTCCCTTTTAGTCCACGGAACGCCTTCGGCGCGTTCAAAAGAGGGGAAAGTACGGACTATCTTCTTATGGTAATCTATGCGATTCCTTAAGTAATCCTCTTTATGCGGGCAGCGACACATCAAATCCGCACATTGGTAGCAATCCACGCCTTCTAGGTCATACGCCCCAAAGAGAAATCGATAGTTGACTTCATGTGTTTTCCGATGCGTTTGTAAACGTTGACGACTACTAAGTATCTTATTACAGAAACTACACTGTCTGCTTTGTTCACAGACGCCCCTTTTCAGGTGCTCGGAGGTGTTAGGGAATTCCTTATTACAGCCCTTACAAAGCCCACAAATGCGTTTGTCTTGATGTTGTCGCATCTTTTGAACGGTGCTGAATTCTTTACCACAATCCTTACAAACTTTACTAATTGGTTTCTTTGTGCAAACGCCACGACGAACGTGGTATTGTAGTCTTTGCTTGGTGCTGAACACCTTTTTACACATCGAACAGTTCATTTATACTTAAGTGTACCTTAACCACAATATAACGTATTTTTAACTTTATTGTTAACATTCTGCAGTGTCTTTTAAAACAGGTCTACGGGAGCATACAGCTGCGTTTAAAAGACACTTCATAATGTTAAAGATAAGGTTATCATATTGTTAAGGATGTCTGCACGTGCTGCTTTAAAAGACACCTCAGAATGTTAAAGATAAGGTTGTTATATTGTTAAGGATATACGTATGAGTCATTTAAAAGATGTCTTAGAATGTTAAAGATAAGGTTGTTAAATTGTTAAGTATGTCTGCACGTGCTGCTTTAAAAGACACTTCAGAATGTTAAAGATAAGGTTATCATATTGTTAAAGACTATCATCTTTTTTTTTTTAAGAAAAGAAATATCCTTGTCCTTAGGTATATTTTCTTAAAAGAAGAAATAATAGTCCTTAACAATTTAACAACCTTATACTTAACATTCTAAGACATCTTTTAAAGCAGCATATGTCTTTAACAATATAACAACCTTATAGTTAACATTCTAAGGTGTCTTTTAAACAGCACACGCAGTATATCTTTAACAATTTAACAACCATACACTTAACATTCTAAGACATCTTTTAAAGCAGCATATGTCTTTAACAATATAACAACCTTATCTTTAACATTCTAAGGTGTCTTTTAAATGACTCATACGTATATCTTTAACAATTTAACAACCATACACTTAACATTCTAAGACATCTTTTAAAGCAGCATATGTCTTTAACAATATAACAACCTTATCTTTAACATTCTAAGACATCTTTTTTTCTTAGAAGTAACATCCTTAACAATTTAACAACCTTATACTTAACATTCTTAGGTGTCTTTCAAACGACTCTACAGCGGATATCGCATAAAGTCCTTAATGCTTTCTTTCGCCCAACCGGCCATCGTCAACAAGGCACCAAACCTTTCCGCGCGCTTCAGACCGCACATTTCATCATACAATTCCTGCACGCGCTCTTTTAGCCGATCGATCTCTTCCCTTTGCATTTCTATGGTGTCCCTTTTATCTTTTGCGTCGGCGGCAATCCTTCTTACTGCTTCCACTGGGTCCATCGTATATATAATGGATCCGAACCATATTCCTTGTAACGCTCTGATAGTAGGACCCACCGGCTGCGGCAAAACGCAGTTCGTAGTGGAGCAGCTATTAGGACCCTTTAGATACCGTTTCGACTACATCGTGCTGCTTTGTCCCACCTATGTGAATAACCGCACCTGGACGGGCATAGGAGTGAAAGATGACGACTTCTTCGTAGATATCTTAGATCCTAACGAGTTATCCAGCCATTTGAAGTTTTGGCACAAGCAATTCCCTAAAGATACACAGACACTCCTCATATTGGACGACATTGCCTGTGGGGACGACGTAAAAAAGCGCACTTCGGAGTTGGTGAAGCTCGCCTTCAGCGGCAGACACGACAATATCAGCGTTTGGTTGCTCTCGCAGCAGCTTACCAGCGTCTCTAAACCCTTTAGGGAAAACATAGGCTCCCTGGTCGTATTTTATACTCCGAGCCGGAGTGATCTGGAAACCATCTTAAGCGACTACGGCGGTGAGATAAGTAAGGAACAGTTGCATGAATACATGCGGCATTTAAAAACGCACCAACATTCCAAGATGATCTTCTCTTTGAGGTTTCCCTACACGGTTGGAATCTATGATTCCTAATGTATATGGATATTGAGCAGCTCTTAGATGAAGTCCCCACGCAGCTAGATGAAAGTAACCTTAAGGAACAACTCAACATCCTTGTGTCTTCGGGGAAGTGCAAAGAAATGATAGGCAAGGAACTTACCCATGAGCAGGTTAATAAGTTGTCGGAAGAGGAAGTCAAAAAGTTCCATAAGAGGTACGAGGCCGCCCTTGCAAGTAAGACCACGGACGCCGTAGCAGACTCCGCTATCCGACTTGCGACTAAATTGCTTGGACTTGCGCTGCCCATAGACGACGTGGAGCAACTGCGGAAGGACATTAGCGAGGACTATGTCATATCCCAAGAACTTAAGATAACCTGCGGCTGGTTGTCTTTGAAGTGTGGTAAGTTAATGGCAGTTGCCTCTGCGGCTTTGCACGTAGCTCAGCACGTCGACTTGAAGGAGGTACTAGGTTCCTTCGGAACATCTTGGAAGGACTTCAAGAAGGACAGAGAAGTCGAAAAGGTCTTCCAGGCAGCACTTACTGAGGTACCTGATCAAGTCGCCTCAAGTACTTAGTCAAGTCGTTGTCAAGTACTTAGTCAAGTCGTCATCAAGTACTTAGTCAAGTCGTTGTCAAGTACTTAGTCAAGTCATTGTCAAGTCGTCATCAAGTTACTTGTCAAGTCCTTCAAGTCCTTAGATATAAATGAGTGAACCAGAGTCGAAGGCAGAGCAACCTCAGGAGGAGCAGAAGATTACCAAGGCTAAATCTCCAGGCAGAGTCGCCGCGGGGAAGAAGCTCGCGGAGATGAACAGGAAGAACAAAGCCAAAAAAGAAGAAAAGGTGGAGGAAAAAGAAGAGGAATCCTTTATTAATCCGGGATACGTCATTGGCGCGTTAGGGGTCGCTATAGCAGCAGGCAGCCTCTACTTACAATGGCGGGCTACGAAGCCAAAAGTAAAATTGGAACCAGCACATTACGCACCTGCGGAGCCGCCCGTGAGAAAAAGCAAAATCCCTGAAATGGAATAACCTTCTCGCTTTGTAATATAATGTCGACCGCGTTGTTGAAAACTGTTGAAGAAGCAGCTATTATTACTTCCATCGTTGCGGGTATTGGTTGGGTAGGTAAGAAAGTGCTCAAAGAAGACTTTACTGAAGACCCAAGCAAGAGCTTCGCTAATTTCGCTAAAATGACCGCTGCCGTAGGCGGGGCTATCATGCTAAAGGATTACCTACGGAAGGAAAAGTACCTACCTAATGTATAAATGGTTAGCTTAGTCGCAGGTGGAGTTATTGCAGCTTTAGCATTCACTGGAGCTAATTATGGTGGTCAGTATTTGGATAGATTAGTTAGAGGCGATAAAAGCGGAGATTTAGCCGCCGAAAGGAAAAGGCATGATTTAGCGCTGGAGAAATATCAGCGAGACGTGGCGGCTTGGAATGAAAAGAGACAAGCTTACAGGGATTGGTTGGACAAGAACTACCAAGACAAAATGCAGGCGGATAAGAACTTCGAAAACACAGACTACGCCTTTAAGCTTTATGCGCAAGCACACCCCGCGGCATTAACGGGGTTAAGAAAGCCTCAGTTTAAGAATTACTATCAGCCTTCTAAGAAACAAAAAGACAATGAATTGGTATTTGTAGGAGTTGCAGGGCTGGCAGGAGGCGTAGCTTTGGCGTATCTGCTCTAACGAAGGGGAACTGTGTTTCCTGAAATATATGATCGTCTTTTTGGAAAGCGACAAGAATAACTTTACCACTTATCTGAATCCCCCCATCAAAGCCCATAAGGTTAGGCTGGTTAGTTGTTCTTTGTACAATTCTTGGTATAATTTAGTCAATGCCTTGATCACTGAGCATAAAGGCGGCGGCAATTATCAAGGCGTAATGCTGCCCGATGGACATTACACACCAATCACCCTTGCTAAGGAATTAGCAAAACACGGTTATACTCTCACCACGGGGTTGCCGCACGAAATGACCCTCAAACATAATATGTCAAATTATTCAATGACTTTTGGAAAGTCTGACCCATTGGGATCTTTATTATGTGCCTCAGGCAAGACGATTACCAACACAGCCATACCCGTGAAATGGAAAGTCGCATCCTCTTACGAAGTCTATTGCGATTTAGTCCATAGTTACAACAATGGAGAAAAGTCTTCTCTTATGTCCAAGTTTCTACCCAAAGGTAATCCATTTGACCTGGTAGAATACACTCCCATTTCTTTAAGCTATGATTTGTCTAATTTGGTAGAAAGCATAAACATCACCATTAAGGTGGACGGAAAGACGGTGGATTTTAACGGACGCAAGATCAATCTTGTTTTGGAATTCATATAATGGGCCGCGTAGAGGACAAACTCAAAAGGATTTACTATGGGCCTGAAGGCTATTGGAAAGGAGCGTCAGCTATCAAGAAACTCGCGACCGCGGCCAGGGTATCAGAAGAAACGGCTAAGAACTGGCTAAGAAAACAAACCCTCTGGCAGGTCTATCTTCCCGTGCCTAAGTACATTCCCAGGCCCAGCTTTACCGTAAATACCCCTAATGAAGTTCATCAGGCGGATTTGCTTTTCTTACCGCACGACACGGTGAGAAGAAAGACCTATAGGTACGCTTTGACCGTAGTGGATATCGCAAGCAGATACAAGGACGCCGAACCCATAACCAGCAAGGATTCTGGGGAAGTCGCAGAAGCCCTAGGTAGGATTTATAAGCGCGTCTTGAAATGGCCTAAGCTGCTGCAAGTGGATGCGGGGACGGAGTTCATGGGCGTGGTTACCAAAACCCTGAAAGACCACGACACTAAGATTAGGAGAGCCGAGGCAGAGTACCACAGGGGTCAGAGCATCGTTGAAAGATTCAATAAAACTCTGGCCGAGCGTCTCTTTGGGTACCAGTATTGGAAAGAGCTGGAAGATCCCTCCAAACGCAACAGGGAATGGACTCAGAGGCTCCCCCAGGTCGTCGCGGCTTTGAACAACGAGGCGGCCAGGGCTACGGGAATAAAACCCAAGGATGCCATAAAAAAGAAACACGTGGAGCACAAATCCTATGTCAGAAGTTCGAGGGCGGTCGGACTGAAGGAAAAAAAGCTCCCCCGCGACATAGTGGTCAGATACCTCTATCAGCCGGGGGAACTCGAAGGTGGCAGTAAGAGAGCCACGGATCCTAACTGGTCCCTGAAAACGTATGAGATTTCGAAGTCCGTCACCAAGGAAGGGCAACCCGTGTTGTATTACCTAGATGGCCCAAGTCGTGGATTTGTTAAGGAAGAGCTGCTCATAGTCCCCAAAGACTCAGAGTAGCGCAGCACCACGCGCCCGATTGCACTCTAGGCATGTCAGTCTTACGTTGCCTCTGCAATGCCCGCGCTTATTATTTATACGATCCACGGAGAACTGCTGATCGTCATTTGGGTCAAACCTCCATAGTAGAGGTATGTTACACTTGGCACACCGTGCCCCTTCCTTATAGACGTCGTCCACGCATAGGTCGAACGTCATATTTTTTTCTTCGTCGTGCCGCTTGTAGCGAAGGAGTTTCTTAGCAATGTTCTCCTTAGCTATATCTTCTGGCGTTTTATCGTAACGCAATTGCGGACCCCAAGCCCTCCGCAACTGTTTGGCATGCTCCACACGGCTCACAGCGGTATATATCAAATTACTCCAACATAACCGCTGGTCTATAATCCATAAGGTTTCCTTTACGGTTAGACCTTGCGCGCTGTGGACTGTCATACAATATCCCAAACGCCAATCTGGATGGGAGGTTATTTTTTCGACCTTTCCCATAGGCACCCAGGCTTTATCATGAGTTACCGCGTTTCGCAGTTTGACGTCGGTACCTGGCACCCACACGTCACGCTTCTGCATGCGGGTATCGCGAGGCTTGTAGCAAACGGGCACCAAATGGCTTGGGAATCTTTCGCGGTGTACGCTTAACAAATCTTTCTGTATTCGCGATTGTGCTGCGCGCTTGCTGCTCAACACCAAATCCTCTGGATGCCACGCGCAAAGGAAGTCCTCGTAAGACTTCGCTCGGATGCGTTTACGCAGCGTCTTGTTTTGCTCGGCATCGCTGAGGCCCCGAAGTTCCGCCTTTAAGTCTCTTACTTGATCCTTACTGCGGTAGTCAGCATTGATTTCCTCTGCATGGTCTACCATTTCTTTTAACCATTCGTGGGGCATTTCTCCGCAAATGGGAGGAGGTTGGCATGGATCTCCAGCAAATATAACTTGACACTTTCCGCGGACGAAGTCTACGAATTCCTGCAAGATTTCTAATGGCACGGTGCAAATCTCATCCCATAATATGACTGACGGTATGTCGCGTATTGCTTCCGGCACCCACTTCTGACCATTCCAGCGGAAGAAGCTGTGGTACGTCTGCGCGTCGTAACCCATCTCTGTCAATTCTCGTTCCAGACGGTGCGTCGGCGTTAACACCTTCACGCGAGGAAATAATTCCAAAACCCTGGTGGTTTTACCGCTGCCTCCCGGCCCGTATAGGTACGAGAAGCGTTGGTAAGAAATGGGGTCCACAACGGATGGCAATGGTTCCTCAGTGGGGACGGTGGCACCTTTTACGTGTTTCCCGTGGTATTCCACACGTTCTCTCCAAGCTTTTATCTCTTCATCTTTCACACGCCATTGACCACTTTCCGCGAGTTCATCGGCCGTGTAGAATTCCTGCATTCTTTCTAACACTTCGGGCTTCACATAGAGGGAATCCGTGGCCACGCGCGGAACGTCCTCTTTGTCAAACCTCAACAGCATCGACAACAGATTAATATGCGCATACGCGAACATGCTGGCGCGCAAATGGTAATATTGCGGGCGATGATCTTGGTAATAACACAACGCATTCCATTGTTGCTTGCCTTTACCTTCTATGAAATAATCCCACTTTTCTACGGACACCATCGTTCCTTGCTCATGTGCACGTTTTACGAGGAAGCTCAACTCTCCGTCGTCGGTTATCAAACGCCGCTGCATGTGCTTTTCTCCTTCTTTTGCACCCTGGGTAAATTTACCTATGACAATCCTAGCAGTGGGGTTATGCTCCGGCAACCATTGCGTAAACGCGGAGCGACACAATATAGCTTCATGCGCTGTGTACGTAAGCAGTTCGCGCTCTTCGAGAAACTTCAGCAATGGTATGGGAATCCATTCTTTCTCCTGCAGATGTTTCCCATACCACGCGTAAATTATTGGATGTAAGCCCTTTGCCAACTTCCACGTGGTCAACCGCACGAACCCCGTAGACTTTGGAGCATCGCACTTACCTGGCAAAGACACACGAAAGAACTGTGAATCCGGATGCCCGTAGCGGTCGTAATACTCCTTGCAATCCCCGAGGCCTTTAAAACTGGCAGGGTAACAATGTTTCATATCCAGGGAGACGTATTCGTTCTCGTCATACTCCATATTCCACAAACCTCCATGGCCGTGCTCTACGCAGGCTTTGGCTATGTCTCCAAATTCCTTAGGCGTGGACTTCCATCCATTCCTTTTCTTCGCAGCTAGGAAGTCCAAACTACGGCTGCTTAAGACCTCGTCTGAAAAGTCTTCCCCTAATGTCGCACACGCACTTTGAATACGTTGATGCTCTACTTCAGGGCGGTAGAGAGTACCATCCTGCGTCATAAACTGACTTCCTTCCGCGTCCATCAACCAAACGGAATTCTCGTGGACCAATTCTGCCAACGGCGACGTCTTATAAACCTTAGTTTCCTTTTTTTTGGGGAACCCAAGTTCTCGCCAAGCATGTCCATTGTGTTGATAGATGACGATAGCAGCACCTCTACCTCCATATTTTTCCGTCCCTTCGTAGATGTAGCCGCCCGTGATATCCTTCACGTGTATGCGGCGTTCTAAAGCCGTCTCTAACTTCTGGATGTTTTTGATGGTACCTCCGGTTTTATGCGTGTTCTTTTCCCATTTCCTTATGGCCTCTCTCCTCTTGGGCGTAAGCTTACCACCACGAGAGGCATCTTCAAAGAACCCCCTTACTAACTTCCCGACACAATTGCCCGGATGTCGCATTGGTTGCAACTTTCTGACGTCTGGCTCCTCGATCTTGTACGCGCCGTAAATGACAACGGTAACCGGGTAAGCGACCTCATAGAATAGCATGTCAATCCCCTCTAATGCCCCTGGTCTCGTTTGCTTATTCAAGACGAACAAACTCTGCTTACCAGACGCCCTGATGGGATTACGGCCCTTTTCTATCACCCACTCACCGTCCAAATACTTCACGAACGTCAACTCCAAACGGTAGTCGCCGTCCGGCATTCTGTCGATTATCCTTTCAGCCATTTCGTGATTCATAGTCTTGTCTGTCTTGCCCTCCATGAACGTCGCAAAGACAAAATCCGCATCTGAGTTATCCATCACCTGATTTCCCAGCCTGCGCACAGTTTCGTTTTGAATGTTGTTGACGGATGCCATGTATATCTAAAGAATATCTTTCCCTCCATTTGCGACCCCAACAGAGCAGCAGTTAGGCACATTTCGCGCTGCATGCGGATCGCGCAAGACCCCCTGTAGGGCGGTTAACCGACCTCCAAAACCCCGGGGAAGGCTGGTGTTTCTCGACTTGTGATTTTTGACAATGCCGGCAATTCGCGCCTCCGCCTAACTGCTGCTCTAGCCTAGGGCAAACGTCAAACTTTCCATGCACCGAACTTAATTGCATCAAAGAATGCTGCCTCATTATCACCTGATATCCATTGTTTTTAATGAGCTCGGTGCATGGAAAGTTCGACGTTTGCCCTAGGCCTAATACTCATTAGTAGACCCTTATTCCATTGTCTTCTTTTGTGTCTATTTGACTATTACACATTGACTAGTATTTCTTATTTCACAGGTTATATGCCTTCACTCTAATAGGCCATTTGCAGCAATTGATCACGTGTCAATTTGCCCCATAGCAACAAGCCCGTGGTGGGCAAGCTAACTACGCATTCCTTGACAACAATAAGACTTTGAGTGGCGAAGCTTAGCGATACTAAGACTATACTGACTGTTTTTAACCTTTGTTCTGTCTGGTTTGACCCGATATTCCGTATAAAGTTGAAAGAAGTGTTTTTTTATCGTTGGCGATAATTTTTATCATAAAGATTGGCCGCAAAAGAGAGTTTTTTGTCTTTATTCTGGTCGCCGTGGACAGAAGACGCGTGTGCAAATGGCGGAATTCTCAGGTATGTTTATGACTCATTCAAACCCCGATTTAACATCAAAATTTCTCTTCAATTGTCAAGATTCTTTTGAAATGAATGTAGATATACCTACAGATCCTCTTATACTAATAAAAACTCATATTTGCTAGCATTTGAGGCCTGATTTTCGTTTTAAAACTCGAGGTGTGATATCTTCGCCGACTGCTGGCGGCAACAATTTATAGACTGTTTTTGTGCTTAAAATGCTTCTCGAATTTAATTTATCTTCGAATTTAATGATTCCAGATGAATTGACTGATATATCGAGACTTCCTGAGCTTACATCTCATGTTAATGGTATAGATAGTGGACATGAAGATGCAACGAAGCTTACTACGAAGCTTACACTCTCTCGTCAACATTGTTGTGTCCCAAAGTGTACCGGCGATTCTCGCTACAACCAAGAGCTTTCCTTCCATCGATTTCCAAAAGACACATCATTAAAGGCAGAGTGGATCTCAAAGATCATTAACATGAGATGTAAGCTCAGGAAGTCTCGATATATCAGTCAATTCATCTGGAATCATTAAATTCGAAGATAAATTAAATTCGAGAAGCATTTTAAGCACAAAAACAGTCTATAAATTGTTGCCGCCAGCAGTCGGCGAAGATATCACACCTCGAGTTTTAAAACGAAAATCAGGCCTCAAATGCTAGCAAATATGAGTTTTTATTAGTATAAGAGGATCTGTAGGTATATCTACATTCATTTCAAAAGAATCTTGACAATTGAAGAGAAATTTTGATGTTAAATCGGGGTTTGAATGAGTCATAAACATACCTGAGAATTCCGCCATTTGCACACGCGTCTTCTGTCCACGGCGACCAGAATAAAGACAAAAAACTCTCTTTTGCGGCCAATCTTTATGATAAAAATTATCGCCAACGATAAAAAAACACTTCTTTCAACTTTATACGGAATATCGGGTCAAACCAGACAGAACAAAGGTTAAAAACAGTCAGTATAGTCTTAGTATCGCTAAGCTTCGCCACTCAAAGTCTTATTGTTGTCAAGGAATGCGTGGTTAGCTTGCCCACCACGGGCTTGTTGCTATGGGGCAAATTGACACGTGATCAATTGCTGCAAATGGCCTATTCTTTCATGAAAAGCTAATTAATGGAAAACAATATTTTGTTTTTTTTCAGTAATTTGCTTATCAAATCACAAGACAAAGTAACTACAGCCATTCATAAAGTTCCTTCATGAGTCTACTAGATTGAGATATTTGCAATAATCAGTTGTTTTATCAACTAACAATTATTAAACACAACAATTTGTTATAATAAATCATTAAGAGTATACTAATCATTTTTTCTTGATCTTTCTTATAGTGTCTTATAAATTTCAATTTTATAATCGTATGTAATTACAGTATTGCCGATTTGCTTTGCTAAATGACTAAGGAACTTGAGATTCTGTATGAAAAATTTAAAGACAATATAAAAGTTTTGTGTACCTAAATGTCAACCTTAATTTATGTATTTAATTCAGTATATATTATATTGCCCATCTTTCTACTTTATTCTTCCCATTTTCCTTCCATTGTTTCTGTCTCTCTTTAGCATGTCAATTCTTTCTTTTACTAAGGTATTTCAAGCATCACTAGTTTATTTGTTTGTTTGTTTGTTTATTTATTTGTTTATTTATTTAGCTTTACCATTAAAAACCCACGCCTACTTATACAAACGAACTTTATATATAAACACATGTATATATACTAAAGCATGTGCCAATTACAGTGGTTCCTCACATATATATTGATAAGTCATAAACAAAGCTTTTTTTGCGGGGTTTTTTTTTGTTGTTGTTCTTTTTTTTTTTTTGTTTTTTTTTTTTTTTTTTTTGTACTTTTTTCCTTACATTTCTCTCTGGAGAGAAAAAGTCAGTAGGAGCCGGATAGAGTGTCCTGCAGGCCACGTACGGGCAGGTGTCTTGGGGTGATCGTAAAATTATTAAAACTAATAGTTTGCAGTCTTGACTTCAAAAGTTTCGTTTTCTTTCAAGAATCAAATTTTTGCGTTACCCTTCGAACATTGTGACGATTTAGTCAATTCTGAATAAATAGAAAGTCATTTTGGAAATCATATCCATCCCGCTTTCAGTTTTCTAGTACATAACTAGTTCAATGATTTACGATGTGTCTTCTTTATCAGCTGTTCAAATATGACATATTTTTCCTCTATAACAATCTGTTACTATGGTATCTTAAGATACCTTATATATCTACTTAATTAATCATGAAAGACTTGAATTTGGAAGTCAAATCCTGGATTCTCGTCCGGTCTTTAATACATCACAACCTCCAATTACCCCGAGATGGTTTTATTCACCAAATTTCGACTGACACACTAGAAATTCATTTTCATTGATATTTTAAGTTTATAACTTCAAATTGATTCGTAAGTGCTAGTCCTATTTCCTTGAAAAAGAACAGCGTTTTTGCTATAGTATTTGTTTAATTTTGTCGCTAAGTAAGCCAAAATGGAAGTAAACGAACTTTTTGTATCCGCTTTAAACTACGAGAGACGAGCTCGATGGAAACAGGTAAATACTTTACACTGAATTTTTTCCATTTGTATAATTGTTTTTTCATAAAAACGATATATGATTTTGGTGTGCAAAAACATCGATATGTATTTTTTCTCCGCGATTGTTAGTCTTTATGTGTTGATGTTTTGTGCTAAATAATATTCTGTCTTTTTCAATGGACTCGATTAATAGCGAGCGAAACCAAAATAGTCATAATAATAATTTGTTATTTTTCTTCGACAGGCAGTAAAGAAATACGAAGAAATAATGACACTTCTTCGAGGAAGTAACAATGACGACAGAATAGCTGCCAATTCCTTGAAAATGTTGGTAAGTTTTTAGCATCCTTCCAAGCGAAAATTGTATCGACCGTTGCTTCAATTTGACATTTTGATAGAACTTTTTTTCATTTTCAGGGAAATTTTAGTTCTCTCCTGTTATTATTTATTTCTTGCTCGTTTGCTTCTTTGTTTGCTTGTAATTGTCTGTCTGTCTGCTTGCTTGTGTGTGAGCTCGTTAAAAGTTTGTTTACTTGTTTGTCGTTATGTCTTTAAGTCTGTCAGCGTGTTTTTGTTTATTGTATGTCTATCTGTTTTGCAATTTTTGGTGTATTGACACCAGAATGTCCTCTCATTTCCCCTACAGATGTATGAATGTCATCTTCACTGTGGCGTGGCATATCACCATCTCGACCAGACTTCAGAAGCCATTAAACACTACGTTACAGCAATGAGAGTGATAAGCAGAAAAAAGGTTAGTTTGTATGAAGGTATACGACCATTCACTACCGCACATTTGGCAATGTTTACAAACATAAAAAACCCCTATCCCTTTTGCCAATGACCTTTCCTCCGATTCCTAAAATACTTCTATGCTCACGATGCGCAGATTAATTGCTGTGTTGGTTGCATAACTGGTAAAGTCCTCCATCTTCACGTCCCAGCCCTGGCCAAGATTTCCATATGCCATATACAACAAGGTACATGCCATCCTTATCGTGCTGATTTACTTATACTGCATGCATCCACAATATGTCATATACAACAAGGTACATGCCATCCTTATCGTGCTGATTTACTTATACTGCATGCATCTACAATATGTCATATACAACAAGGTACATGCCATCCTTATCGTGCTGATTTACTTATACTGCATGCATCCACAATATGTCATATACAACAAGGTACATGTCATCCTTATCGTGCTGATTTACTTATACTGCATGCATCCACAATATGTCATATACAACAAGGTACATGCCATCCTTATCGTGCTGATTTACTTATACTGCATGCATCCACAATATGTCATATACAACAAGGTACATGCCATCCTTATCGTGCTGATTTACTTATACTGCATGCATCCACAATATGTCATATACAACAAGGTACATGTCATCCTTATCGTGCTGATTTACTTATACTGCATGCATCTACAATAATAAATCGATTAAGGCCCGAATCGAAGCGCGCGCAGGGACGAGGGACGTTTCGAGGGACGTTACACGTAGGTAGCAACTTTAATTTTCCAGCAGCCATTGCGAAACTAGAATTATCGAAAACTAGTTACCCAATTGCTGATTTTCAATCATTCCCAAAAAATGAAATAACAAAACGAGACACGGCGGCCTTGTTGGATGATATAACAAAAGCGACTAATGACGAATCTTTTGTTAAAATCTTCCAACATGGCGGCTGTGAAAACCATTAATTCTGATCAGCGGAACACGCAAGCGTCGAATTTTACATGCAGAACATCTTTAAATTTAATTTCCACCGATATCCGTATGTAAACCTGCCATTATATTATATGTAAAGTTGATCTTTTTCCTGTTTGTATCATCGACAGGAGAATATGAAACCGCTTTGAAAAAAGTAGAAGAAGCACTCGTTCTTGACTTCAAAAACCCGGTTTGTACCTTACCTTTTCGTCGTACTAAGAGGTGACACGGGATAGGAGAGTGGACACAAGCGGGTTATTAGTTAATTGCGGCTACTTTCTCCCCCCATTCCCCCCACCCCTTTAGTCTTTAGTGCTCCACTCTATCTCCCGCTCTCCGGCCCCCCTCCTTCTGATCCCAACACTAGATTAATTCAGTTCAGGATCTTCTCTTGTCTAGGGCAACCTGCGACCTTTTTTTGAAGAGAATACTCGCCATCTTTGCCACATTGATTTTTTCCCGAAATGCAACATTGGGTCTGCCTTTGTACGTAATTTGGCCAAGTCACTGACTGAGACAGTTTCTAATTCTGTTCTGTTTTACTTTCACACTAGGATCTGTTTTGCATCAGGGCCTGCATTTATTACCTTCTCAATAATAAGAAAATGGTGAGTTGTCACTTTGAATGAGTTTGTGAAGCGTAGAGAAGCGGCTTATAAAATGCTTGTTGCGTCATCATGTGACGCATGCGCAGTTGGCAAGTTCTCATTGGTTGGCGATACTTGTGTTCCTTGCTCAGCAGACGAACTCACCAACACTGTTGTCACGCTCCTTTTTTTCAGGCGATGAAAGACGTAAACTTTGCAATCTGGCTGAGAACAAAGCACGTGTGCGCTTGGCTGTTAAGGGGGATTTTCAAAGAAAAGGAGGTAAAGAAGTCTTCCGTAAATGAAATATTTGTAGACTTTTCAGCTCGCTATAGACCAAATTCAAAACTCGCACCGATGTGAGGCTTAAGTTGTGAGCAAAGGGATCTGGCGTGACTCAAAGTAATCTGGCGTGATTCAAAAGTCGCGAATCACGCCAGATTCCTTTGTTCACAACTTAAGCCTCACATCGGTGCGAGTTTTGAATTTGGTCTATTTTCATGAAGAATTAATTGTAAATTTAGGGTGATGTATCTGTATTACACTAGCCTTTAACCTTTGAGTCTCGATTTCTAGTCTCGACGTCACTTGTGATCGAGTCTCCTACTTTATTTATGATTTTTGTCCATGACTTAGATCAGCCAGAAGTTGTTTCAGGGTTACGTCTGTGAGTTAGCCGTGCCCTGCCTTAGATCAGCCCAGAGGTTGTTTCAGGGTTCAATCTGTGAGTTAGCCGTGCCCTGATTTAGATCAGCCCAGAGACTGTTTCAGGGTTCAATCTGTGAGTTAGCCGTGCCCTGACTTAGATCAGCCCAGAGGTTGTTTCAGGGTTCAATCTGTGAGTTAGCCATGCCCTGACTTTGATCAGCCCAGAGGTTGTTGTTCAGGCTTAGATCTGTGAGTTAGACGACGTGCCCTAGATTACCCCAGAAATTGTTTGAAGGTTCAACTGATCTGTGCGTTGAACGTGCGATGACTTTGATTAGCATAGAGCGGGTTGTTTTAATTTCAGTCAGTCCGATAATTTTTTTCCGCAGAAAGAGGAAGATGCTCAGAAAGACAGTAATAATACAGATCTTGAAATGGTAATTAGTTTTGACTCTGAAAAAAGAAAAGAAAATACATGCATATGAACTAGCTTGTATAAGCCCAACCAGCTATAGTATAGCCTGTAGACTGATATACAACAATCGCACAGCATATTATTCTTTGGAAAAAAGACATACTTAATACGCCATACATAATGCCAGTGTGTCTTGCCGAATCGCGCGCGTCGATCAGTTTCTGAACTGCTTAACATCTGCCCCTATTATTCGATATTTGTCATATTTGCGCAACATAAGCACAATCAGTTATTCTGTATTTTTATGTATTATGCTATATTTACACATATTTTTTTCTTTTTAGGCTTTTAGTCTTGAAGCAAGTGCGTCGGCCTATACAGCCCTTAAGGACCTACCATCATCTGTTCATACCATTCTTAATAGGTAAATGAACTGCATTCCATCATGTATATTACTTACTATCTCTGTCATGAATATCCGTTAAGTTATCTTGTATTATGTCGAGGCAGTGATCTTGTGCAGCCGCACTGTTGACTTTGTATGACTGGCGGGGATAAAGTTGAAACACTGGCGAATCTGCGCCCATGACATGTTGAATTTGTTGATGGTGAATGGTGGTTTTGGTGATGATGGTAGTGAGGTGGTTTGTGGTGCGTGGTGCACGGTGATGATGACCGTAATCATATTATCGTGATTCGTAAAATTGGTCATAGTATGATGACTATTATACTATATCATTTTCTAGGTATCTTCCATCTCTTAGAGTTTCCCACACGATAACTCCAAATGATATCTTCAACGAACTTGCGCCAGAACCACAAATCGCGTCCAAATCCAATAAATCTAGCGAAAATTCCCGACACCAACGTTCTCCCGCGAGGCAACACAGATGCAAATCCAGAACGAAAATTGTGAAAGAGAAAGAAAATCCAACACCTAAGGACGAAAGCTCTATCTTTAAAACGTCGGTAGCAAGAAAGCTAAAGTTCCACGAAGGTAGCTTTTTAAATACAAGAACGAAATCGAAATTCACCCTAAATTTACTAGCTGACATGGAACTCTACAGAACAAAAACAAGATCAGTGTTGCCGAGGGACCGGAGTTCTGAGTTCCAGAGGTCAAACTACAGCCACAAAAAACCATTTCCTTCTGATGGAATCAGAGTCCAAGATTTACTTGATGTAAAGATGCATCCAGAGCAGCGTCTGTTGAAAGATAGTGCTTTAAGAACTGAAAAATATCTTGGGGCATCTCAAATAGGAAGAGTGACATCCTATCCCTTAAGCAATAAGGGAATTCTTTCGTATCCTTGCCATACGTTCAAGGTAAGACTTTCTAAGTTTGCTTTTGTTTGTGCTTTTAATTTTGTCCTTCTTTTACCAGGCTTGCCATATTAGCTACCTTATTTAGTCATGGTTCCGCAGCTCCCCTTTGTTACCGTTGCTATGTCCCACAAGCGGCTCAACAAATTAACTAGAATAACTTAGAATTTAATAGTCTGATCGCATAAAATTGACTATTATTACTTTTTTCTATTCTTTACTGTTCTTTGAAAAGTAAAAGAAATTAAAATTGCCTCAAAA
Organism: Actinia tenebrosa; assembly: GCF_029948245.1. Lineage (NCBI taxonomy): Eukaryota > Metazoa > Cnidaria > Anthozoa > Actiniaria > Actiniidae > Actinia > Actinia tenebrosa. Next base: position 21,507,240 of record NW_028292580.1, on the reverse strand, counting down.
TCCTTTCAGTACTCTTTAAAATATAGATACTGTCGTAGTTGTTCATTGGACAAGATTTTAATTCCACTAGTAAAACTGTTGCAACACGTTGATTGGCTCGCTATTTGGTCTGTGCATGGGGGAACCATGAATTGCCCATATTTCAGTATATTAAAATTTAGCAACCCTGACGCTACAAGTCGTTTTTGTTTCAGGCTCAACTACCAAGAAGACACGGCGAACAAGAGAGGCTTTATCCAAGGTTATTTACGAACAAACCACATCGAAGTATCTTTTTATTTTAATTTTTTATTAAGAGATATAGTGCTAAGCAATTTTCTTTTTCCACAGGTTGTGGACGCAAAATCAGTACCCGGTTCGAATACCAGACATCAAAGGGTGTAGATCAACTACTGACTTAGAAAGTACATAAAGACAAAGAAATGAAATTTGAGAGGCCAGGACTGTTTATTAGATAATTCAAAAACTCCTTAAATAAATAAAATTTCTGGCAAATTTGAGTGGTTTCTTCGGTAAGTTGGGGCGATATATAGCCGACACAACATCGAATGAGCTCGAGCAGGGACATGACAATAGACATAGTTTTTCCAAGGTTGCGTTCGCATCCAACTTGACGGGCCACAAAACTGAAAAACACAAATTCAGCAAAATTGAGAAAACAGTTTTGTATTTAAAGAGGAGTATAATCAAATTTATGAATTGTTACCCAAAATTTTTTTATAGCAATACATGAAAATACTCGTGTTCTGGTATCGTGGCCCGTCAAGTTCCTTATATCTTGTTTGCGCACGCAACCTTGAGAAAACGGTCCACTTCTTCGGCTACCAAAATGTCATCAGTACGAACAAGTGAAGCGTTCCTGTGCGCATACGCCGAATCTTCGAACGATTGATCTCGAGAAGAAAACAACTCTGCGATCGCATCACAAAGGGTATCTTTATTTTGCAATATTGAGATTTCATTCGAATAAACTTAGATCTTTGTTAGTACGCATGTGATTTTTCTGGAGCGAATTTTTAACAGGACCATTCCTTCAAAGGTTGATTGTTAACGCATAATATGCTAGAAAGCTCTGTTTGTTTTAATTTATATTATATAATTATTATGAATAATCAAAAATAACCAGGACCATACTTCCAGACATCGAATTCTGAACCGTCGTATGGACTGAATTTACGTCATCTCATTTGCATATTGATATTTCAAATGTTTATATCTCTTAAAAGAGAGGTCCACATACAAAATATTGCAACCATACTACTACACTGTTCACATATAAGTGATTTTTCCCGTGATATACACTTTAAAATATTGCAATTAGGAGTTTGGTGCCGAGGGTCAGGAATTGACACAGGGAGCCCAAGCTATTATTATGAGTAATAGACCGTAGAGAAGGAAGGCCAAAAGTGAAAGTAAAACTGCCTTCTAAAAAACGCTTCGCATCATAACAGTCTAGTTGACTTTACTACAGCGAAACTGAAGAAAGAAGAATAAATAGTCCTGCATCGTTTTGAAAGCAAGTTATGACAAGAAAGGCAAATAATTGCTGTTTTGTCAGGAAAATTCATGTTCAAAGCAGATAGACTGATCATTCGAATACAAGCGGTTTCATACAAACACAATGGGCCAAAATCATGTTCGCTTTATACAGAATTTGGGTTCAGGAAGTTACGGAGAAGTCTATAAAGCAAAATGGGACGGTAAAATAGTCGCTGCGAAGCGAATTCATCCGCTGCTTGTTCGTTTTGACCCAGGAGGAGAAAATGGCGTGGTGGCAAGATTTGTGAATGAGTGTGAGCTTCTTCGACGTTTGGACCATCCAAATATTCTCAAAGTGCTTCATATTATCCATGAACCAAAAAAACCTCCAATATTGATAACTGAGCTACTGGACTGCGATCTTGGAAAGCATTTTAGTGAGAATGAGGCAGTTATACCTCTTGAAGAACTGGTTACTATCATGCTTGATGTTGCCAAAGGGTTGGAGTACTTACACCTACAAGACGTGCCAATAATTCACAGAGATCTTTGCCCCAAAAATATCCTGCTAGATAAAAGTAATCCAGCTTTATTACGCGCTAAGATATGTGACATAGGGTTGGCTAAGATTACGAACGACATTAGTAGAGAGTTTTCGCCTGTTCCAGGAACGCAAGCATACATGGCACCCGAGACATATGGTGGGCTTAACTCTCTGTATTCGATCCAAACTGCTAGATATGGCACCGAAATAGATGTGTTCTCTTTTGGTATGACTCTTCTTGAAGGAATCATTGGAAAACCACCTTTTCCTAAGGAAAATCCCCTCGCTAAAGACGAAGGCAAGTATCTTAGTTAATATTCATAACTTTCCCCAAAAAAATAGAAATGCTCAAGAAAATGTTGTCTTTTTTTGTCAATTTTTGAAATATTTTCCTCGCGGCTCATTCTGACTCATTTATAGTATATTTTTAATAATTATTTTCGATATTCACTTCTATAATTGACGCACTAGCGTCTTCTGCGTATTGACTGTTTACATATGCTAATCTTTATCTTTCGATCTCGTGTCATCCAGCCCCACACCCTGGGGTGTTTTTTTGTCTAACTGTAGTTTGACAAGACTCGCATGATAAAACAAGTAAATGTAGAAACCAACTCATGCCAAGGCATATATTATATATCAGGGCATTCAGTGAAATTGGCTGTAGGCCAGTGTTAGAAAAAATTTGCTCTTTGAATAATTTGGCCCTTGGGCATTTTGGAGGGTTTTTTTTGTTTAAAAATACCACAGGGAGCCCAACCACAGCACTTGCTCCTTTATTTATCTCTTTTATTGATCAGTTGATATCTAGCGCTGATTTAATTTTCTTTCTACATTTACTTTTGTTTATGCTTATTCTGTATTGCTGGCTTTCACTACACTTCATTTCTTTTCTTGTGTGGAATGCTCATCAGCTGAATCGCAAGTTTTCAATAGGACTCTTTCTGGTTGACAACACATAATAATCTTTAAGGGATTAAGTTTTTTCTTTATATTCCAATTGGAAGTATTATATTTTTATGAAATTTTGTAGGTGTCTGTGATATCATACAATAAACATCACTTCATACATTTCTTCATAAATAACTTCATGTTTTACTCTTTTTCTATTAAACCCAAAGGTTCGCTGATGGACTTAACGTACATAACTTGTGGTTAGAGTCATTTTATGATATTTTTTCTTCAATACTGAGTATAAAACTAGTGGATGATTACAAAATACAAAGAAATGTATGGATCGATGTTTAGTGTTGAGTGTATTATGTCACAGACTCCTAAAAAATTCGTAAAAATATAATTCTTCCCATCTGAATATCAGGAAAAAACTTTAACCAGTGATTGTTAGACCTGTAAGGGTTATCCCAGCAAAGTTTCAGCTGAATTAAAATTTGGATGATTTTCATGCTAGCTGTCCCCTTTAATCAATTCCTATGTATAACTGTCATAAATTATGAATCTTGCTTTCTGATTGGTTGGGAGTGCATGGTTTATGCACTATACAAAATAGAACACTAGTGGCTTAGCCAATCAGAACGCAAGATTTGCAGTAGTCTATTATAGCTAGTCTTATTTGTACAATATTTCCTCTATTTAGCCCCCTGGGGGCTTATAAGAAAGACTTAATTTTTAGCACCCTAGACTGAGGCCCTCAGTCTGGGCTTAATAGAGGAAAGGTTATTTTTATTGGGGGGGGGGGGCGTAAGGTTTTTCTTCCTAAATGGCTCTGATTGTCTACGGATTACTGATAGATATGTAAAGTTGTTTATCTTTTAATAGGGAAGCATGGGAGGTGTAGCAGTGAGAGAGCTCACCTCTCGCCAATGCGACCCGGGTTTGAGTTCCGCTGAGCTCGGCGTCGTATGTGAGTAGAGTTGTTTGTTGGTTCTCTCCTGTGCTTCGAGGGTTTTCTGGGTTCCCTGGCTTTCCTCCCTCCAAAAAATCAACTCCTAAATTCCAATTGGAATTACAGTGGATGAATAGCTATTCTGTAGAAATGCCCACTGCTAAATCCCATTTATTTATTTATTTATTTATTATTTTATTTAATATTAATCCTTTTGTCTTTTAACTGAACAGAAGCAACAGTGCATTCACAACTACAAGCAGACTTGAGAGAAATGGGAGAAGACAACCCATTGAGACAACTAGTGTTTGATTGCTTGGAGGATAACCCTGAACAAAGACCCAGGGCAGAAGAGATTGTAAAAACACTGTCTGATGATGGCTTCTTGAAAGGTTTGAATATAGTTGGGATTTTTTTTTTTTTTTTTTTTTTTTTTCATTTTTTGACACTTGGCTACTACAATACTTTTGATGAAGGGATGATAAAATGTTGATCACTAGGGAGGGTTGAATCAAGGCTTGTTTAAAGGCCAGCACACACAAGGGAGCTTGCTCCCACAACACTTCTCCTGCCTGACACGCTCCTGGGTAATCCTTGGTCGTTTTGCTAGAACAGTACACTTAAGGGAACTAAACGCTGAAGCAACTCGATCAGAGCATGGGAACTAGTTATAAATCCAACAAATAATTTGATTGGCCAACTGGAGACAGGTTGTTGTGCAGCAATAAAAGTTTCAGTACACATGAGGGAGCTTGCTCCCGAAACACGATTCTGCAACAGATTTGCTCCTCAAGCTTGCTCCATCATATTTAACCATTTTGATATGAGGGAGCAAAACCCGGCAGCAAAAGTTTTGTTGCACAACATTTTTTCCACATGAAATCGTTGGTACAGACGAAGGGAGCTTTGCTCTGGGAGCATGTTGCGGCAGCGTGTTGTGGGAGCATGTTGCAGGAGCGTGTTGCGGCAGCGTATTGCTGGAGCAAGCTCCCTCACATGTGCTGGCCTTTAGATTAATACACCCTTGTAGCTTGGATGTAATTATTTTCCCAATTGAGACCATGTGTCATTCTCTTGAGTATAAGATTCTGTGTTTGAGAACATATATCCATATTCATGTGTCTTCTCATCTGCAACTGTTAAACAAAGAAATGATACTCAAGGGAATGGTATATATTTTGAATTCAATATCCAAATCAGTGTTAATAAGTCAGAATAACATACAGTCTTAAATGGGAAAACATAAATTATAACAAGGCAAAAGGGTTTATTACTGGGATAAATGGGCAGACAAAAGGTAAAGGCAAGGTCTAGTAATGAATAGATGGGTGAATGTGTGGATGATGACGAGGATGGAAAAAAGGGAAACATGAGTGAGTTGAAGGATAATAATTTTCAGATGCATGATTATTAAATATATTGATGGATGAATAGAAGGACAGGATGGTAAATAGATAGCCAAATATGAAAAGATGAATGGGACTGGATGAGAGGATAGGAGATGAGACAATTATGTGGAAAGACTGTACCATGCAGGTTTTCAGGCTTTCTTTTCGTTTTAGAAATCGTCAAGTATGATTTTCAGTCACAAAAAAGAAAAGTTTGCGAAGATTTCCATCACTGGATTCCCGTCAGAAGACGAACCATCCGCGAACTTGAAGAAATGAATCTCGACGAGATGACAGCAGCACTTGATGAACTCCACCGCAAGGCAAATATCGCAACAGCTGCGGGCGCATCAACTTCTGTACTTGCCACTGGCCTAGTTGTTGGTGGATTCATAGGTTCATTCTTCACATTTGGCGCCACAATCCCAATAATGATTGCGGGCGGAAGTATCGCGGCTGCCGGAGGACTTACCACTTTTGGCGCGAAAATGTCAGAAATTGTTGTGTCAAAGACAAATATCAATAAAGTGGAAGATGCTATCGCGGAGGATAAAGAAGAAAGCGAAAACCTGCGAAAGAGCATCGAAAAACTTAACAGGTTGATTGAAAGAAATGTTCAAAGGTAAAGATAAATATCTAGATTAATATCTAGGATAAAAAGACCGTTAGTTCCTTTCTTAATAGGACAAAACTTGGCCCATTTTTGTTCTTGATCAAACATGGAACAGCAAGATTGAAAGGGGTTTATCTGACAGGGCAGAAAAACGGTTTTTGGCCTTTTGCCATAAGGACAGCTTTACGTATTGAAGCTCTATTTTTTGTAAACAAGTTCTTTTAGAGCCAAATAATAAAATATCAAATGCGACCAAAATTTATTGAATGCGTATTTGAGATATAAAGCCGTGTACTTTGGGAGAGGTGATATTTTGATCAGCAGAAAAACTGACATTTTCGTGAATACTAAGTAGATTAACTCAGTTACAAATGAAACGCTTAAAAATTTAGAGTATTAAACTCAATTAAATTTTAAAAAATCGCGAAAGGAGAGGGCTTTTCGTTTTTCTACCCTGTCGGTTTATCGTTTATTGCTGGCTTTTGTAGGATCTTCGACAATAAAGAAGACCTCGATGAGCTCAGTGATGAAGCTTCGCCAGACGCCATTTTAAATGTCATGTCTCACTTTGAAGATATAACTGGTATGAGGATAATGGAAACAGACCAGCTACACCCAGTGAAAAGCAGCGCTCGAGCCGTTGGTGCCGTTCTCGCGGCCACGTCGTCAGGCGTCACTGCCGGCACTGCAGGCGCGCGTATCGGTACAGCGGTATTTGACACCTTGTCAGTCGCAAGTCGAGCTACTCATGTTGCAGGTTTTGTGGCCAGTGTTCTATCCTTACCAATTGATGCGTACTTCTTGGTGACTTCGGTGCGTGCGCTGAGAAACAGATCTCCATCGGAGGTGGCGGAGAAGATACGCGACATTCAAAACAAGATGGTTTGTCCGTTAGAGTCTGAAATTCATTTGCTTATAGAAGAGTACGTCAAGTCGAAGGTGGCAGAAGTAGTGAATGCTCATTTTGAAGGCAAACCTCGCGAGGAATTTGAGATGTTGGATGATATCGATACACTGTTAGCAAACGATGAGCTGAACAATGCCGGAACCCTAAGCTTTGATTGCCAGTCCAACAACACTTTGTAGACAAAAGTACGTCCTGGCCTGTGTCGCGGTATAAAGAATAAACAGTGGCAACAGGGAAATCAGGCAATACACAGCCATTAATCACATAAGTTGTTCGCTACATTTACATATTCTGATTAACAGTAGTGTATTGACAAATTTCTCTGCGCGACAATTATCTCGATCAGCGCGTAGCCCGGCATGACAACAGTGGTAGGAGTTGTCCTTATCCATAACGATCGACGCTACATGTAATTAATAATAATAAGTTATTAGTCTAAATATTGCGAACCGATTGTCAGACATACAAATCGTTTTGTGCATTTCAGCACGTTTTTAAGAATTTTTAGAGTTTGAGTGAGAAAATAAATGTTTGTTTTCTCCGAGTATACAAAACATTTCGCGAGTTTACTTTTGTCAGACCAAGATTCTGTATTAACAAACAAAAGTTGAAAGAATTAGCCTTAAATTTCAAGAATGGACACTAAGTTTTGGCATTTTGTGAAGTGCATATTTGAAAGTCAAATTTACATATGTTTTTACCAATTTGCATACGGATTCATAGCATGCGCAGACGTTTTTCACTTGTGTCTAGGCACCCAATAATTTAACATATTAATAATCAAGGGGAATGAAACATGTTTGTAAGAAGTTTTTAAAACTATTGGGACTATTGTATAGGAATTTAAAATAAATCTTACAATGTAAATTTGTTCCCGCATAGTTTATCTGCTTATCTTGAGCCTGCAAAAAAGCAGGCGAACTTGTGGGGGAAAGCCGGTTTTTTTGGGGGAAACCTTAGAAATTTGGTGGAACGAGCGAGATTGCTAGCTCCCATTTTTCTCGCGGGCACGTAGTTGAAACAGCAACCTCCGAAACACCGATTAGGCTCAGGTCAAACGTCGAACTTCGCATGAGCCGAACCTAATCACGACAAAGAAGACCGCCTTTTTATTCATTGTTTCAATTAGGTTCGGCTCATTTGAAGTTCGACGTTTGACCTGAGCCTTATTCTTCGCCAAACCCACAAGATTAGATTAAATTGAATTAAAATAAACCAATTAGATAATAACAATCATGTTTGGGTGTGCGTGGCTGTCGAAATAGTAAAAACTTTCGAGTCGACAGCCACATTAAATAGTAAATTTACAAGTGCTAGTGGACAAGACGGCAGATGATCTATTTACAAGTTTATCTGAATAATTAATGTTTAACTAGGTAAATATATAAATATATTCCTTTTATATACCATATATCCCCAATATTTTCATTTAATCTTGATCCTTAACCCCAGCATGCAAGCGTGTAAGCATCAGATTTGATCTCTGCCTTTTTAACCGCATTTGATATCTGTGTTTGTTTCTTCAATGCCAAATTCAGGCACAGTCACAGACTTGTCTTATGATAGATCAATCGTAACATTGTCATCATTGGCAAAAGAACGCTACAATGGCTACAGGTAAAAGAATAATAAACAAGGATAGAGCACTCAGGCTGTTTGAACCAGAACCCGTATTATTGTTGTCCACTGGTTTGACAGTTTTCGTTCTCGTTACTGGGTTTGTTGGACCTGAAAAAATCACAACATTGTAGCGATAATGTGACTCAAACAAGATTTTAGTGCGTCCAGGGGGGAGGGGGTAAATAAAGCTTTGTTACAGTACTATTGATGTCGATTGATATTAACAGCTCACCACAAGAGAATATAACAAAAGAAGAATTAAGACGGCACACCGATCACCTTTACCCATAAAGAAAGACAAACACACGAAACTCTGTCGTCTTTCGGTTTTGTTTTGCACCCTGGCAAGATGGCCGCCGTATCGTCGAAGTATAGTCCACTACAGACAGATGGACGTACACACAGACGGATGGACAGATGAATGAATGAATGGATGAATGGAAGTATGGCATAGTTACCTATTATAATGATATTTATAACTTTTGATATATCAGTGTTTCCGTTTGAGTCCGCTACTCCATTGTTTGCGCGACACTCGTAAGGTCCGCCTGATCCTTGGACAGCGGTAAAAGTGTATCTAGCCGCTCCAAGATTGGGTGTTATTGGCTGGGGAGATAATATGGAGAGCAATCAAATTTGAATAGATAAAAAAAGACTTGATGTACGACGTCACGTGATAGTATTTTTACAAATCGTTTACAGAGTTGCTTTTACCTGTGGAAGAAAACCGAACGGGGTGCTCAATTTAGAACCAAATCTTTACTTTTATGAGTCTTTGATTCTGGTACTATATTATGCAAAATAAAACCTACGATATATATGTCTGCCACATTCGTCCATACAATAATTAAAAAGACAATAGCAGAGGGGATCCAGGGTTATCCCGTCATGCATTGCGAGTGAGATAATGTGAAGTGTATGAACTGTCACGCTTTGACTAAGTTTGTTGTGTGACATAATTTAGTATAGTATCAAGTGACATGTATAATAGAGATAAGAGACATAAGAGAGAACACGTGTAAGCGCAAGAAACGAGTATCAAGCTCTAACAGTGAATAAAGGATTTTACTGCTGTATTTGTATCTGGAGTCAGATTGGAACTTGTATCAATAACATTTTCCCTCTTAAACTGCTAAATTAATATTTTCGAAATTTAAAAGAATCAATTGTAGTTAATTCGAGTGCAATGTCACCCTTTCAACAAGTTAAGAGATACTCGTCAAAATACTGGAGTACCTTGGAGTACTTTCAGGTTCAGTACATATCCTACAACTGGCTACTTTTATTTTACAAATTAGATACTCGTCAAAATACTGGAGTACCTTGAAGTACTTTCAGGTTCAGTACATATCCTACAACTGAATACTTTTATTTTATATATTAGTCGAACATGTCTTCATCAAATGCTAGAACAACACCTTCAAGGGCGGATCCAGGGGGGCAAAGGGGGGCTGAAGCCCACCCCCCCCCCCACCCCTTCAGCAGTTTTCCGTTGTGTTGACGGAAGAAACTCAATTAGCCCCCCCCCCCCCCAATTTTGGCTGGATCCACCCTTGACCTTAGCATTCTTTTTGTAAATGATTAATAATCAAATTACATTTACCGAGAAAGTCGCTGCTTCTTGCCCTTCTATGAATACTCCATTTCTGTACAGTTTGACTACTGGTGTTGGATCTCCCTCAGCGACGCTGTCGATTGTAACACTGCTTCCTAATGTTACTTCTTTTTGTGGATCAAGCCTTATTTCTGGTGCTTCTAAAGCAAAACAAAAAAACACACACTTTAAACTTACTATTTTTACCTTAGATTATTCATCAAGCATTATTTCTGGTGCTTCTATAATAAAGGAATACAATGGAAGTTCCTTGTTACCCTTTATTAAAAAATTATAAAACTCTCTAAAGCTCGATAGCTGTAATGGGAAGAGCGAATGGTATATTTCGTAGTATCAAATAAAACAAGCTTTTCCCTACCTCATCAATATTAAGTAATTCGTCGTTTAGGAAACGTCGAAAGTATGAAAGCATGCAAAAGGTGAAGAGAGCATACCGTCTCTTACCTTAACTATCATCAAGGAAGCCATTAAAATTGTGGCATGGCGAGCGTATCGTTTATTTGAAGATCAATGGCGGATCCAGGGGGAGGGGGGGGGGGGAGCAAAGGAAGGCTGAAGCCCCCTCCCCCCCACCCTTCAGCAGAAAAAAACGATGCTTTTTTATATTGTTTTCCGTTGTGTTGACGGAAGAAACTCAATTAGCCCCCCCCCCCCCCCCCCTGCCTAAAATTTTGGTGGATCCGCCCTTGAAGATACAGCTGTAAATCAACACCTTACGTTTCCCACGATTATGAAAAAGTTTAACGCTTTATAAATAACGACTTCTTACTTGATGAATGGACTAAAACCACTGCACTCAGCACGAAGACCAGCCGAGCGTATTCCGATGGCAACATCTTCACCGCAAGAATATTTGATCCTGTGTGAACACACAAAAGTAAAATGTATTAAAAACATCCGTATCAGTATAGTAAACAAGCCTGGAATATTCAGTATATCCCGTTTGATACCGAATCTAGCTGCCAGTTACTGGTCATAGTTTATTTAAATATCGATGTGAAGACATACTGAATAGCTTAATTCTGCTTAATCCACCAACAATATCAAGAATTGATAGCAATTAATCATAAATTATTTCAACCATGTCTTGGCATTTAGTCACAGAGTTAGCCTTGCCCTGACTTAAATCAGCCCAGAGGTTGTTTCAGGGTTCGATCTATGCCTTAACCTTGCCCTCACTTTTCAGCGTGCGATAAAAACGAAAAATGACTTTACGTTCGAGTGTTGCAATAGATGAAACCCTTTTTTGCTTTTGAACATGTTTTATCAATAGGGGCTGTAAATTAAGGATACCGGAAAAGTAGTTGGTTCTTGTCCTTCTATGAATACTCCATTTCTGTACAGTTTGACTACTGGTGTTGGATCTCCCTCAGCGACGCAGTCGATTGTCACATTGCTTCCTAATGTTACTTCTTTTGATGAATCGAGCCTAATTTCTGGTGCTTCTAAAATGGAAAAATGAAAAAAATATTGCTTAAAATACTAAGTATGCCTTTTTAAGCATTAATTTTTCCTGTTCTTGATTGCTGACGGCTAAAGAACTTGGATGTTAAAGCCTGAATGTGTATGAATTTCAAAGTCATTTATAAGGATCATTGATATTTGTAAGGGATCAAGAGGACTATCTATCATTTTATTGGTTGTTCCTGTGATTTCGATTGCTCTATGCCTACAATTAATAATGATAATGATGATGATGGTAAATCACTTACTTAATGAATATACTAAAACCACTGCACTCAGCACGAGGACTAGCCGAGTGTATTCCGATAACAACATCTTCATCGCAAGAATATTGATCCTGTGTGAACACACAAAAGTAAAATATATCAAATATAACAGAACATACTATGACCGGCCATTGTCGCTTGATTAATATTGAGCTTGAGTTCAAGTTTGTAGCGCTTTCTTTGTTAACCGCTTTGTTACCGCCACTCCTATCATTTAAAAACTCTTATTTCACATTATATTACGCACTATATATATATAAATCAATTTACCAACCCTGATGTAAACAAGATAATGTTATCGACTTCTCCTCTGTGTTTCTCTGTCTTTCTCGATATTCACGCGTAAAATACCCTCAAAACTTACGTTAATTCAGAACACAAGAAAAATATTGCAAATATCAACATTTCAATTCCGCAATAGCTATTATTTGTCGAGTCAGAGGGTGAAAAAGTGTCTAGTTAATATTGGCCGTTCTCATGACAATGAGACCAATCAAATCTGGTGATTAATCACAATTTCTACTGACGTGTCACCCGAGGGCATAAATTGTTTTTTTAAGTCAAACTTTCTAGAATATTACGAATTTCAAGCATCTAGTGTCGTTTATATAATTAATCAGTTTTTTTCTCTCTCTCTGAATTATATTTTCCATTGACTGGCATGACTAAGGGGAGCCCTTATCAGACTCTTCATGAATGTTGGCCGTATTTTTCATTCGCAAAACTTTCCAATTCACTTACTCAGTCTGAATATTTTTTACACTTTTAAAGCCTATAGAAAAGTCTTACAGAAAACTCAATTAGTTCATTAAAAGTTTGATGGTGTCAAACGCTGGAAGAGTTTATTTATAAATATATGTATAACTTGGTTTGTTATTTAAGATTAACTGCATTATATTATTTTTCGAGAGATGATCATTGCATGACTAACGAATTCAAAAAATGTCCTAATCACACTAACGCTGGGCTTAGGATGTCACTGAAATCCACGGATGTTAGCGTAAATTTTGATGGCTTTTTACAATAAAATCCTGGCCAAAGAAAAATCTTCTTCTTTTTACCTGTAGTTTTACCAATTTTACGATTTTTGGCGGGAAAATGACGTCACCAATTTGGTGGGAAATTGAAAAAGAGGGATATGTGGAACATTTGAATAGGGCGCATTTGAAAGACCTAAAGAGGCTTTGTGTCACGTGCCGGCGGCGCCCATAATACAGCTTGGACTGCCTGTGGTTAGATGGCATAGCAATAAAATCCCTGTGCTCTCGAGAATTGAATTCTTTCTCATGTAAAACGATTGTATTGTTCCTGCCATCTAACATGGCTGCTGTCACGTCATGAATTCTAAAGATTTTTTTAATTGCATTTCTAGCCATTACCAGGAATTTCCAAACCGTTAAAAAAATAATATCTTCGGACTACATGTGACTTTGTCAAATACTTACTATTATGATATATATTATTGTATTATATTGCATGTAAAGGTGCCATAATAAAAAATTGACATTTTCATTGAAAATTCATCAGAAATAATTTTCGAATTCAGAATCGTTTTTCAAAATTTAGAAAATAATTTCAAAATTCTGAAAAATAAATTTAATATTTACAAAAATAATTTCAAGATTCAAAAATCCTGAAATGTAAACATTACGTGCAGTTATAATAAAAATTCAAAAAAACGTCATTTCTGCGGACTAACCCTGTACAAGGGATAAAAATGAAATCAAGAAATAAAAAAGTAATATGATATTAAAACCTGCACACACTCTTAGATGACAAGTCAACCAAATCAATCCACATGCTTGCCCAGATTTTGAAACTGTTGGGCTTCAAAATATGGTATCCTCCATTGCCTTTGCTTCCGTTACCTCTCTTCCTAGCTCTCTATATTAGATGCATAATCAGTAGTTTTGAATTTATCAATCAATCAACGAACAATTGAAAAGCTTAAAAATTTCACAGGTTGTAGGCAATTTCTAAAGAATATATTACACGCTGACGAGGCTGAGGTTGAGTAACGGGATCCGTGAAATGGCCTATTTTGTATCTCCGCGCGCCCATGTAATATACTCTATATAACATTATATTAGCATATCAGGCCCCATCGACACATATTCGGATATTTTTGAGAACGGATTTGAGAACGATTTCAAACGGATTTCAAACGAAAAATTCTTTCCCACACGTAACGTTTTTGAATCGTTTTTGCGCGTCCGCACTGATAAGTTTTCAAAAAGTTGCGTTTTCAAGGCTACTATCCATAAAGAAAATTTTCTGTAATATTCGGATACGTGTGGACGGGTTAAAATATTAAAGTTAAGTTAAAGAAAACTAAAGAACATGACACACCGTTCTATAGACGTTTTGCGCCATCACGTGCCCACGCCCATAATAAAGGTTGAGCTGCCTGTGGTCAGATGGCAGAACAATAAAATCCCTTTGTTCTTGGAATTTGAATTATTTCTTATGTTAAAACGATTGTATTTTTCCTACCATCTAACATGGAAAACAAAGCAAAACCCCACTCACATTTGCAGTGCAACTGGACATTTTGCACGCGCGCGCGCAACGTAAGAATGTCTTGTGTGTCAAACATCGTGTTTGTGTAGCGTGGTTAATTTTTATACATGGTTCTATGGAATTATCACGACGTATTCTGGTGGTTAACGGCCACCATTTGATGCGTTTCCAGCACGTGGATTATAAAGTGCTTGATATTCGGGGGAACGGTTATTTCTTTGCAAGAGATCTTGATAAACATGTCCGTTCATTGGCTGTAAATAAGACTGATTCCCTCCATTGTGTTGCATTCCACGCCTTGGGTCGCCTAAGTCCTGCTTTCTGCGCGGATTGCTTGCCATATGGGGTGCATTCGCCCTTCGTCCTTCATGGATGTTTTTGTTATAATAATTAGGCGGCGGGCTTGCATTTTGTATCAGTTTTGGTTCTCTGCGTGGATTGCTTGCCATATGGGGTGCATTCGCGGGCCGTCCATAATTCATTTTACTGTTATTACTTTGTTGGGGCAAGGGCATTGGGTTCGCGTTCGGTATCAACTTCGGCTCTCTGCGTGGACTGCTTGCTATTTGGGGTCCATTCGCCCTTTGTCCTTCGTTAATGCGTTTGTTGTTATGATTGAATGGCGGCCTTGCATTTTGTATCAGTTTCGGCGGTGCTCTAGGTGGGTTGCTTGCCTTGTTGGGCGCATTCGCGGTTCGCCCTTCTTTGATGTGTTTGTTTTTATTTCGTTGGGGCAAGGGTGGCTGGTTTGCGTTCGGTATCATCTTCGGCTCTCTGCGAGGATTGTTTGTCTTGTGGGGTCCATTCGCCCTTAGCCCTTTTGCGTTCTGTATCGTCTCGTAGGTAGGTGGTATCTGTTCGTATTGGCTATCTTGGTAAGATGATCCTGGTCTTTGGTTGGATGCTCTATTGACAGCCTTTCCATTTGAATGAAGATCCTGAAGCTAAAGAACAATCAATATGTATTGGATAAGTAAGAAATGATGGGTGGGAAAACTATGAATGAATGGAAAAAAGAAAGAAAGAAAGAGAGAGAGAAAGAAAGAGAGAAAGAAAGAAAGAAAGAAAGAAAGAAAGAAAGAAAGAAAGAAAGAAAGAAAGAAAGAACGAATGAACGAACGAACGAACGAACGAACGAACGAAAGAAAGAATGGAACAATGAAAGAAAGAATAAAGCAATGAAAAAAGAAAGAGAGAAAGAAAGAAAGAAAGAAAGAAAGAAAGAAAAAAAGAAAGAAAGAAAAGAAAGAAAGAAAGAAAGAAAGAAAGAAAATAAAGAACGAAAGAAAGAAAGAAATTAAGAAAGAAAGAACGAAATAAAGAAGGAAAGAAAGAAAGAGAGAAAGAAAGAGAGAAATTAAGAAAGAAAGTTGTCATAGCAACCGGTGCCAATATGATGTCATTCGTTTCCTAATACGGAGATAAATTGCAGGACAGCCTACCACTGATTTCATTGTTACCTCATGAGGAGCACCTCGTGATGGCAAAGGTGAATCATAGCCAAGGTTATCAGCTGACGTAACTCTCCTATGACATCATCATGCAACAAGAACAAACCATAATTTACTATAACAGTTTTGTACTATTAAACCAGAAAAATATGATACAAACAATCAGTTCCAATCAATCTACCCCCTTCACCTTCAACGCTATACTTATGCACTACCCATCACCTTCAACGCTATACTTATGCACTACCCATCACCTTCACCACTATACTTATGCACTACACATCACCTTCACCACTATACTTATGCACTACACATCACCTTCACCACTATACTTATGCACTACACATCACCTTCACCACTATACTTGTGCACTACACATCACCTTCACCACTATACTTGTGCACTACACATCACCTTCACCACTATACTTATGCACTACACATCACCTTCACCACTATACCTATGCACTACACATCACCTTCACCATTATACTTATGCACTACCCATCACCTTCACCACTATACTTATGCACTGAGATTAACGATAATGAGATAACAAAAACTCAACTCGTACTAAACATAGAAATACTTCTGGCTATAGATTACCTGGCTTCGTCCTTTTTCCCTGAAATTCAAATTTATTAGGCGGTTAGTTATTTGTTCTATTAATGCTTATATCAATCAACCAGTCTCTCAATCCGTCAGTCATTCCGCCAGTCATTCCGCCAGTCATTCCGCCAGTCTGTCAGTCAGTCCGTCAGTCCGTCAGTCCGTCAGTCCGTCAGTCCGTCAGTCCGTCAGTCCGTCAGTCCGTCAGTCCGTCAGTCCGTCAGTCAGTCAGTCCGTCAGTCCGTCAGTCCGTCAGTCCGTCAGTCCGTCAGTCCGTCATTGCGCCAGTCCTCCAGTTCGATTTCTGTCGTGTTCATTGGTAGTACGTATTAATGATAAGAAACCAACCTTTCTTTTTCCTTTTACAGCAAACGCAAGCAATAACGATGACAATGATGATAAGTAATACCACACCACATGCACCAGGAATAATGACGGTGTACAAGTATTTACCTGAAATTTAAAACCTAGTAAGTACATTTAAAAGCGTAATATTTCAATAATGCATGGGCTGATCTTACCGATAAATCCACTCGCTGCAGCTGATTCTGTCTTGACTCTTGTCTGTGTTGGAGCCGGAGTAGCAGTCTTGGTGGCTACCGTTTCGGTTACGTTTGTCGTGGTTTGTATTGTTATTGGTGATGCTGCATTAGCAGTTTGTGTTGGTGGTGTTGTCGGTGGTGGTGTTGGCGGTTGTGTTGGTGTTATTGGTGGTTGTGTTGGCGGTTGTGTTGGTGGTTGTGTTGGTGGTTGTGTTGGTGTTGTTGGTGGTTGTGTTGGTGGTTGTGTTGGTGGTTGTGTTGGTGGTTGTGTTGGTGGTGGTGTTGGTGGTGGTGTTGGTGGTGGTGTTGGTGGTGGTGTTGGTGGTGGTGTTGGTGTTATTGGTGGTTGTGTTGGTGGTTGTGTTGGTGGTTGTGTTGGTGGTTGTGTTGGTGGTTGTGTTGGTGGTTGAGTTGGTGGTTGTGTTGGTGGTTGTGTTGGTGGTTGTGTTGGTGGTTGTGTTGGTGGTTGTGTTGGTGGTTGTGTTGGTGGTTGTGTTGGGTGGTTGTGTTGGTGGTTGTGTTGGTGGTGGTGTTGGTGGTGGTGTTGGTGGTGGTGTTGGTGGTGGTGTTGGTGGTGGTGTTGGGGGTGTTGTCGGTGGTGGTGTCGGTGGTGGTGTCGGTGGTGGTGTCGGTGGTGGTGTCGGTGGTGGTGTCGGTGGTGGTGTCGGTGGTGGTGTCGGTGGGGATGTTGTTGTTGTCGATGGTGGTGTTGTTGTTGGTGGTGTCGTTGTGGTTGTGCTGGAGAGACCTAAATGGAAAAAAGGAGTCGAAATGCTACTATTTAATATTATTTAAGATTTAAGATTACAGACTCATTTACTCAGTTTTAGCCTCGTATCAGTGTCTAAAATTCACAAATACCGATGGTAACGTAAAGAATGCATAACTTTAACAATACAAACACTTTGGATCTTCACTGGAACGCATATGAATATTGTAAATGATATCGAGGCTAACTTCACCCCTAGAAACGTGGATTGCTGCATATCGAAAAAACAAAAATAGGGCTATAGAATATCTTTTTTCTCGCTTTAAACTATAAGCTAGAATAGTACATAGCTTTTCTAGTCATTTTTATAGCCGTCATGTTCATTGAGAAGGCTGTTTCAGTGTCAGTGATGTAGCGCGCATGGGTAGTTTTTCGCCTCTCTCCGCTATGGTCCCGGGTTCGATCCTCGGACTCGTCGTACGTGAGAATTCGCTTGTTTATTCTCCCCTGTGCTTTGAGGGTTTTTTTCTCCGGGTTCTCCGGTTTTCCTCCCTTCGCAAAAAATCAACCCTAATTTGATCTGAGCTGTGCTCCGTGGTGAAACATGAGACGTAAGTCAGCTCAAGCGACTCGACCATGTTGAGCTAAGTCCTTCGCAATAAACTTTTTCGTTTTGCTCGTAATGTTTTCCCATCTCAGGTCTAGACATCGTTTCATTCTTTTGAAAATAATATTCTTTGTTTGAGCTCTATCCATATTCATGTGTCTTCTCATGTGCAAACGTTTAACCTCATGTGCAAACGTTTAACAAAGAAATGATACTCTAGGGAATGACATGTGGACTGAATTGGGAAAACATTACGCCCAAGCCTAAAATGTCTATTGTCAGCTATTCAGCTGCAAGAAAGGATTGATGATTAGCGACTCCATTTAAAATATATATAACATACCTGTTATAATAATATTCATAACTTTTGAAATAACAGTGCTTCCATTTGAGTCCGCTATTCCATTGGTTGCGCGACACTCATAAGGTCCGCCAGACCCTTGGACAGCGGTAAAAGTGTATCTGGCCCCTCCATAATTAGGCAAGAATGGCTGGTAAAATAAGAAAAATTAAGATATGCTGAATGATCTTCAAATTAACAAGTTTTCCCCTCTATTCGAGGGATTTCCTTCTGGTTTCAGTTTTTGGTTTTCCTCTCTTCACAAAACCGAACAATCTATATTTAAAATACCCTGACTTAGTTCAACCAAGAGGTTGTTTCAGGTTACAATCTGCGCCTTAGCTGTGCCCTGACTTAGATCAGCCCAGAGGTTGTTCCAGGGTTCGATCTATGCCTTAACCTTGCCCTCACTTTCCAGCGTGCGATAAAAACGAAAAATGACTTTACGTTCGAGTGTTGCAATGGATGAAACCCTTGTTTGCTTTTGAACATGTTTTATCAATAGGGGCTGTAAATTAATGATACCGGGAAAGTAGCTGCTTCTTGTCCTACTATGAATACTCCATTTCTGTACAGTTTGACTGTTGGTCTTGGATCTCCCACAGCGACGCAGTCGATTGTAACACTGCTTCCTAATGCTGCTTCTTTTTGTGAATCAAGCCTTATTTCTGGTGATTCTAAAGCAAAACAAAAAAACACACACTTTAAACTTACTATTTTTACCTTAGATTATTCATCAAGCATTATTTCTGGTGCTTCTATAATAAAGGAATACAATGGAAGTTCTTTGTTGCCCTTTGCAAATTATAAAACTCTCTAAAGCTCGATAGCTGTAATGGGAAGAGCGAATGGTATATTTCGTAGTATCAAATAAAAAAGCTTTTCCCTACTTCATCAATATCAAGTAATTCGTCGTTTAGGAAGCGTCGAAAGCATGCAAAAGGGTGAAGAGAGAATACTGTCTCTAACCTTAACGCCATCAAGGAAGCCATTAAAGTTGTGGCATGTCGATCGTATCGTTTATGTGAATGCAGATGTAAATAAATACCTTATGTTTCCCACACATATGAAAAAGTTTAACGCTTTATAAATAACGACTTCTTACTTAATGAATGGACTAAAACCACTGCACTTAGCACGAAGACCAGCCGAGTGTATTCCAATGGCAACATCTTCATCGCAAGAATATTTGATCCTGTGTGAACACACAAAAGTAAAATGTATTAAAAACATCCGTATCAGTATAGTAAACAAGCCTGGAATATTCAGTATATCTCGTTTGATACCGAATCTAGCTGCCAGTTACTGGTCATAGATGTGAAGACATACTGAATAGCTTAATTCTGCTTAATCCACCAACAATATCAAGAATTGATAGCAATTAATCATAAATTATTTCAACCATGTCTTGGCATTTAGTCACAGAGTTTTGGAAATTCAACAAAAATATGATAAAAAATACTAAAATAAAAATATATGAAAATATCCAATAACTTGAAGAAGAACAAGAGCAAGAAGAATTAGAACTCTTAGTACAGTACACATAGAGAAAACTCTGTCTAAATTTTACCCTCTTAAATAAAGAACAAGAAAACCAAGAATAACAACAAGATTACAGAAGACTTAAGGAAGAAGAAGGAGAAGAAGGAAGAAGAAGGATGAGAAGAAGAAGAAGAAGAAGAAGAAGAAGAAGAAGAAGAAGAAGAAGAAGAAGAAGAAGAAGAAGAAGAAAAGAGGCGAGACTACCACCTCGTCTCATTTTAGTATTTCGTATAGAAACAAAATATTTTTATGAAACCTCATACCACAGTTTAGTAAAACCGATTGCGACGACTAGATTTATGTGGCTATGAAGCCGTTGAACTAAGCAGTCGAGTTTACAAAACTTTTGAAATGGCCTTCTTTTTATCACTTCAAGGAAAGAACCTTCACAAGTCTAGAGAAAAAAACAGGAACCAGAAACAAAGGCTCGAGTGAGTTTTTTATTACATCGTAATAAAACATCGAGAAATACGTGCAGGTAATGAAAGAAAAAAGTTTTATGATAAAGATTCCGATATCCAGCAAGAAAAGTGAAATTTAAATTACTTTTGAAATTTTGTCATCAAGATTTATTTACCTCTTTTCGATCCAGTAATCCGAACGTTGTTTTCAAAATATTCAGAAATTCTTTTGTGTTTTGTTCTCTTGCTCGACTGAAATTCTGGTATTCTCAGCCATTAAGAAACGTTGATGTCATAAAGAACTGATATTATACTCGTCTTGTTTGGCCAGCACGACGGTAGCCCTTTTGGTTCCTATAATAAAGATATATGATAGAAACATATGATAGAAAAATAAAGGATTTTGGACAGTTTAGTGCCGTTTAGCTTCGTACTTTTTATGGGTTGTTTTGTGCAGCTTATTTGGTTAAGATTTAGTTAATGCGAAATTCCACCACAAAACAGAATAGCATGGAATTCTTTGCGTTTAAGAACAGCGTTTGCAGTTATTATCGAATTAAATCGTACTATCTCATATCAAAACAGCAAAAATATCAGCTAAGGCCAAGCAATTTAGTTTGATTAATTTTCACTCAAGCTTACTTTTTCGGATGATTCAAAGGCTTCGATTTTCTCATGTCTTGTTTTTGTTTTTTGTTTTTTCCTTTGAGATATTCTTTATAATGATTATATAGTTTCATTTTTAACAATAAACGTATCAAACTTTTTATGTATTACAAGAGATTTTAGTCTTATATTCAATCAATAATCGTTATTCTAGAATTATGTATATATGTACGAAAAAGATATTCCTACCTTTCTGAAGGAGTTTGAACAGTCGTATGCTTTCCCCCAAATTACAACTGAATTTTTCTTTAAGTTAGACGTTCTTGTTTTCCTTATTCGTCGGTTCGCACCCTCTTCAGTTTTAACGACGGCAATTTAGAACTAATTCGAAGTTAATTCGTGCGATTCTTGCGATAATTGTTCTATTCCGTTCTGGATCATATCCAATCCCTACTCGGTCCAATATATCTAAGCCCCACGTACATGTATGATCCCAAATAACGTCATACCTTTTATCATTTTAAAGACTACTTCAATACTTTCAGACCAAGAAATGTTACCAAGCTTTCGACCTAAGTCATGTCATACTGTACGAAAAGAGGCGGGAGGGAATGTTCATTTTTGTTTTATTTTGATATGGATATATCTTTTACAGTGGTATTAATATACCTCCCTCCTCTATTTAGCCCTATATTAAGCGGACACCCTTTATTAGCGGACATTAGATCGGGTCCCAAAATCTTCAGTCGTTCATAGAGAGGTTGATGATGTCATAAACTGATATCAGTGTAAACAAAAAAAAAGTGGTGTTTGACAGAATACCCATCCCTTTGGCTCCAAACAGGGTCCCATATTTCACTCATGTCGTCAGTTACTAAATACAAATAACTAGGCCAAATCATTAAAAGGGGAAAAAACTGCAATGAGTTATCAAGTCCGACGAAAGAACGAACACCGAAGCCGACCTTAATCCGAAAAATTTCCGAGATGTTAGTGTCGAATACGATACGGAAATTTGTTCATTAACTGCATCTCAGTTCCTCGCCCAAGACATAGCAGAAACTCATTTTTATTTCTGTAGGCAAGACATTTATCTCCCAGATTCTGAAACTCAAAAGGTTTCAAGACTCCTAAATTCACTAAACTCTGAGTCCTATCGGAATGAAAGCATTGGTGAAATGTTTGAATATTTCATCGACAGAAGCCCGCAAACAAAAAAAGAATGGTAAATTAAACGAGTTTCTAATCGGTGTTTAATCAATTGAGCTAGAGAGGAAGTTTGGTTTTGGGGGTAATTTTATGTGATCTGATAATCTATTGAAACTTTACTCTAAACGTGTATCTTATTTGATTTATTTATATTTTCTATTAATTCATTTTGCTTGCGTAAAAATATAACCAGGACCACAGGGAGCCCAATTTAGATTGGTGAAAATAAAATCGGAAAAACTAAATAATTAATTATTTTTTAAATTCGAGATCAAGATAATGTCCTCTGTAATGCGAAAGAGCAAAAAAATCAATGAAAAATGCACCATTTTTTTTTTTTCGCGCGCGCCTTTGTTTTCCTATATAATTTCCCTATGGTATCTGTTGTTGATGTTATGTATATACACTCAATTGAAGATTCGTTGTCGGGTTCAGAAACATAGAACATAGAAGCTGAGACCGAAATGGCACATGGGAAGTATGTCAATTAGATGCATGCTGTGACCAGCGACCCGTGGCATCATCCACTGTTTTTAGTTCGTGAAGAGCTATTGGAGTGGCTAGATTTCGCATTTTTCGGATAACGCTTCTCAGCCAATCGTTTTGGGTAATTCCCGTAACCATGGAAACCATTGTATCGCCAAGTGACCTCACTGGAAGAATCCACAAACGTTGTTTGTAGAGGAAGCCATGTTGGATTTTCGCGATCACTTCATAATCACATGTAATCAGCAGCATATTTTGTGGACCTTGAGATATGAGATTGTCGTATTTATCATCAAGAAGAATCCGAAAACAGCCTGGTTTGTCATATATTGGATCGATTAGACTCGGTCCAGATAATCTCAATCGTAGAAACATTTCGTAACCAGAAATCCGAAAAGAAAGGATTCTAGCCAATTTTTTAATAGATTTTGTCATATATATATATATAGTGTATTTCTTTCTAACCCAAAGCAAAAATTTATTCGAAAATGAGGTTTAGGCCTTCATTTGCTTATTTCCTATATATTTTCTATAAAAAAAAGCCTGACAAAGCAAGATTCTAATACAAATGCAACAAAACATCTTTGTACAATTGAAAATACTGCTTCAAACAGGCATTTTATCATACTACATCAGTTTTTAACTGTTTAAAAAAGGTTTTGAGTGTTAACCCAAAACGAAAATTGGGATCAAAACTCATACGAAAGTCTAGTTTTTGGTCCTTTTTGCACCAAAGCATAACTCCGACCATCACCTTACTCGGGTCACAATACCCTCAATGAAATGAGTCACCAACTGTCATTTGTTATCTCTTAAAATTCATTGATACTCAAAAAGCTTCACGAGCTTAGCATGGGTTTACCTTTGATTAATACGTGTTTGGTATTCTAAACCGACTGCATGGATGGCGCAAATGAATAAATTATAATATAATTATGTCATTTCCCATGTGCCATTTCGGTCTCAGCTTCTATGTTCTATGCTTCTGAACCCGACAACGATTCGTCAATTGAGTGTATACTCTGACAAGGGAGGAAACTTCAGTCGCAATATTTGAACAAACAACTCACTTTAAACCACGATTTTATCGTCTTTTAAACCTCGAACTCCACAAAAAAACTTGATCAAACTGATCCCTACGATGGGGGATTCATTTATTTAAAACTCTTTTGGTTCTTCCTACATGATTTCTATGACCGAAATTTTCGTGCAGAAAATTTTTCGCTTGCAGAATATTTTCTACCATGTTATGTCAAGGTTCTTACCTGCGTAGGACTCGGGCGAGAACGAATTTCGACCCACAGGACTAGTTTTGTTCTTGAAAATTCCTTCCACAAAGTCCTCTATGGTCGACATTTTTTTGCTTTTTTGGTTGTTTTTACTTCGAAAAATGAAAGCTAACTATAATTCAACACGATATCAGGTTTAGCGAAAATTACGATGGATTTTCTTTCATTTAACTTGAAATTTTGGAGATTTCCAGACTTTTTCAGGACAAAACTGTATCATCATGAAAGCTGGTAAGCAGAAATCGATGCTAATTTTTTATTCTTTTCGTTTTAGAAGTCCTTAATGTAAGTGAAAATATTCTAATGAATGAATTCATATCAGTTTATTCAGAAAAATAAATTTAATATTAACAAAATAATTTCAAGATTCAAAAATCCTAAAATGTAAACATTACGTGCAGTTATAATAAAAATTGAATAAATAGAGGATATTACGTGTATTTTTGAATAGCAAGAGATGCTATTTATAGAATCATTGATGCTATTTTAAACTCGTTACCATGCCCGCGCGATAATCATGCTTCCCTTTAATGCCTCGTTTTTGAACACGAAAAGCGCAATATTTCGCTACGTCCACGACAAAAACACAGGCTTTGTTTACTGCAAGACTGGAAGCCGTCTACCCTCAAGAAATCAACCAATCAGGTTCTTTGCTCAAAATATCTCAAGCTAAAAATAGCATCAAACTGTGCACATGATGGTTACAAGGTTATATAGGTAGGATTCCTTCTCTTAGTTCATATTCTCTTTTGTGAATAGCAATTAATCGCAATGGTGTTATCTTCACACGTGCAAAATAGCATGTTATTTTCACGTGTGAAGATATCAATTTTTCGAAATAGAGAAAAATAGATATTTCATTGGTAATTATATAATAAAGTCAATTGTGCGGACAAACCCTGTACAAGTGATAAAAATGAAATAAAAAAATAAAAAAGTAATATGATATTAAAACCTGCACACACTCTTAGATGACAAGTCAACTAAATCAATCCACATGCTTGCCCAGATTTTGAAACTGTTAGGCTTCAAAACTTGGTATCCTGGATTGCCTTTGCTTCCATTACCTCTCTTCCTAGCTCTCCATATTCTAAGTCGTATTAATCAGTAGTTTAATATATGTATATAACGATATATTAGACGTATCAGGCCCCGTCGACACATATTCAGATATTTTTGAGAAAGGATTTGAGAACGATTTCAAACGGATTTCAAACGAAAAATTCTCTCCCACACGTAACGTTTTCGAATCGTTTTCGCGCGTCTACACGTATACGTTTTCAAACAGTTGCGTTTTCAAGGCTACAATCCACAAAGACATTTTTCTGTAATATTCGGAATATACGTGTGGACGGGACCTGGCATTTGCTCCGTGGAAATATTTAGGAATATGAATGAGGATTGATAACAAACTAAGTTAACTGAGTTTACGCAGATCAGATGAAAACCAATTTGAATACGTCTAGAAATTTAAAAAAAGTTGGTTTGGGACGTCAAGTTAAAGAAAATTAAAGAACATGACACACCGTTCTATAGACGTTTTGCACCATCACGTGCCCATGCCCATAATAAAGGTTGAGCTGCCTGTGGTCAGATGGCAGAACAATAAAATCCCTTTGTTCTTGGAAAATGAATTATTTCTGCTATCTAACATGGCTACCGTCACGTGATGGTGCAAAACCCCAATCACATTTGCAGTGCAACTGGACATTTTGCACGCACGCGCAAGCAACGTAAGAATGTCTTGTGTGTCAAACATCGTGTGTGTGTAGTGTGGTTAATTTTTAAGCATGGTTCTATGGCATTACCACAACGTGTTCTAGTGGTTTACGACCACCATTTGATGCGTTTCCAGCTCGTGGATTATAAAGTGCTTGGAAGTTTTTGTCATTATGATAAGAGGGCGGGCTTGCGTTCGGTATCAACTTCGGCTCTCTGCGAGGACTGCTTGACATTAGGGGTCCATTCTCCTTAAGCCCTTTTGCCTTCTGTATCCTCTCGTGGTTATGTGGTATCTTTTCGTATTGGTAAGATGATCCTGGTCTTGGGTTGGATGCTCTATTGAAAGCCTTTCCATTTGAATGCAGATACTGAAGCTAAAGAACAATGAATATGTAGTGGATAAGTAAGAAAGGATAAGTGGGAAAATGATGGATGGATGGATGGATGGATGGATGGATGGATGGATGGATGGATGGATGGATGGATGGAAAGAAAGAAAGAAATAGAGAAACAATGAAAGAAAGAAGGAAAGAAAGAAAGAAAGAAATAGAGAAACAATGAAAGAAAGAAAGAAAGAAAGAAAAATGAAGGAAAAAAGGAAAAAATAAAAACATTTTAAAGTATTTAACCAACCCCTCCCAGCCCGTTGTCATAGCAACCGCCGGCATTCGTTTCCTAATACGGAGATAAATTGCAGGACAGCCTACCACTGATTTCATTGTTACCTCATGATGACCGGCTCGTGATGGCGAAGGTGAATCATAGCCAAGGTTATCAGCTGACGTAATTCTCCTATGACATCATCATGCAACAAGAACAAATCATAATCTACTATAACAGTTTTGTACTATTAAACCAGAAAAATATGATACAAACAATCAGTTCCAATCAATCTACCCCCTTCACCATCACCACTATACTTATGCACTACACATCACCATCACCACTATACTTATGCACTACACATCACCTTCACCACTGTACTTATGCACTACATGTACACATCACCATCACCACTATACTTATGCACTACACATCACCTTCACCACTGTACTTATGCACTACATGTACACATCACCTTCACCACTATACTTATGCACTACACATCACCTTCACCACTATACTTATGCACTACACATCACCTTCACCACTCTACTTATGCACTACATGTACACATCACCTTCACCACTATACTTATGCACTACACATCACCTTCACCACTATACTTATGCACTTATACACATCACCTTCACCACTATACTTATGCACTACCCATCACCTTCACCACTATACTTATGCACTACCCATCACCTTCACCACTATACTTATGCACTACACATCACCTTCACCACTATACTTATGCACTACACATCACCTTCACCATTATACTTATGCACTACACATCACCTTCACCATTATACTTATGCACTACACATCACCTTCACCACTATACTTATGCACTACACATCACCTTCACCACTATACTTATGCACTTATACACATCACCTTCACCACTATACTTATGCACTACACATCACCTTCACCACTATACTTATGCACTACACATCACCTTCACCACTATACTTATGCACTACACATCACCATCACCATTATACTTATGCACTACCCATCACCATCACCACTATACTTATGCACTACACATCACCTTCACCACTATACTTATGCACTACCCATCACCTTCACCACTATACTTATGCACTACACATCACCTTCACCATTATACTTATGCACTACACATCACATTCACCACTATACTTATGCACTACACATCACCTTCACCATTATACTTATGCACTACACATCACCTTCACCACTATACTTATGCACTACCATCACCTTCACACTTCACCACTATACTTATGCACTACCCATCACCTTCACCACTATACTTATGCACTACCCATCACCTTCACCACTATACTTATGCACTACACATCACCTTCACCACTATACTTATGCACTTATACACATCACCTTCACCACTATACTTTTGCACTGGCATTAACGATAATGAGATAACAAAAACTTAACTCGTACTAAACATAGGAATACTTCTGGCTATAGATTACCTGGTTTCGTCGTTTTTTCCTGAAATTCAAATTTATTAGGCAGTTAGTTATTTGATCTATTCATGCTTATATCAATCAACCAGTCTCTCAGTCCGTCAGTCCGCCAGTCAGTCAGTCAGTCAGTCACGCAGTCCGTCGGTCAGGAAGAGAAAAACGTTTGCGCATGTGCGTACGGAAAGAAATGTTCATTTACTTCGACTTTACAGAAAAAATTGTTTTAATTTTTTAATCCATGTGCAAGAGAAGTTTGAAAGTCGACTGTCGCATATTTTTACGACTGCAACGAGACATCTTTGACTTCTTGCATGCGCAGACGTTCGATTTCTGTCGTGTTCATTCGTAGTTAGTATTAACGATAAGATACCAACCTTTCTTTTTCCTTGTACAGTAAACGCAAGCAAGAACGATGACAATGATGATAAGTAATATCACACCACATGCACCAGGAAAAATGATGGTGAGCAAAAAATTACCTGAAATTTAAAACCTAGTAAGTACATTTAAAGCGTAATATTTAATTAATGCACAGGCTGATCTTACCGATAGATCCACTCGCTGCAGCTGATTCTTTCTTGACTCCTGTAGAAGTCTTGGTGGTTACCGTTTTTGTGGTTTGTGTTGTTATTGTTGGTGGTGCTGCAGTAGCAGTTTGTGATGTCGGTGGTGCTGTCGTTGGTGCTGTCGGTGGTGGTGTCGGTGGTGGTGTCGGTGGTGGTATCGGTGGTGATGTCGGTGGTGCTGTCGGTGGTGCTGTCGGTGGTGCTGTCGTGTCGGTGGTGCTGTCGGTGGTGCTGTCGGTGGTATTGTCGTGGGTGTTGTCGGTGGTGGTGTCGGTGGTGGTGTCGTTGGTGGTGTCGGGGGTGGTGTCGGGGGTGTTGTCGGGGGTGTTGTCGGTGGTGGTGTTGGTGGTTGTGTTGTTGTTGCTGCTGTTGTCGGTGGCGTTATCGGTAGTGTTATTGGTAGTGTTATTGGTGGTGTTATTGGTAGTGTTATCGGTGGTGTTATTGGTGGTGTTATTGGTAGTGTTGTCGGTGGTGTTGTCGGTGGTGTTGTCGGTGGTGTTGTTGGTGGTGTTGTCGGTGGTGTTGTCGGTGGTGTTATCGGTAGTGTTATTGGTAGTGTTGTCGGTGGTGTTATCGGTAGTGTTATTGGTAGTGTTGTCGGTGATGTTATCGGTAGTGTTATTGGTAGTGTTGTCGGTGGTGTTATCGGTGGTGTTATTGGTAGTGTTATTGGTAGTGTTGTCGGTGGTGTTATCGGTGGTGTTATTGGTAGTGTTGTCGGTGGTGTTATCGGTAGTGTTATTGGTAGTGTTATTGGTAGTGTTGTCGGTGGTGTTATCGGTGGTGTTATTGGTAGTGTTGTCGGTGGTGTTATCGGTGGTGTTATTGGTAGTGTTATTGGTAGTGTTGTCGGTGGTGTTATCGGTGGTGTTATTGGTAGTGTTGTCGGTGGTGTTATCGGTAGTGTTATTGGTAGTGTTGTCGGTGGTGTTATCGGTGGTGTTATCGGTGGTGTTATTGGTAGTGTTGTCGGTGGTGTTATCGGTAGTGTTATTGGTAGTGTTGTCGGTGGTGTTATCGGTGGTGTTATCGGTGGTGTTATCGGTGGTGTTATTGGTAGTGTTGTCGGTGGTGTTATCGGTAGTGTTATTGGTAGTGTTGTCGGTGGTGTTATCGGTGGTGTTATTGGTGGTGTTATTGGTAGTGTTGTCGGTGGTGTTATCGGTGGTGTTATTGGTAGTGTTGTCGGTGGTGTTATTGGTAGTGTTATTGGTAGTGTTGTCGGTGGTGTTATCGGTGGTGTTATTGGTAGTGTTATTGGTAGTGTTGTCGGTGGTGTTATTGGTGGTGTTATTGGTAGTGTTATTGGTAGTGTTGTCGGTGGTGTTATCGGTGGTGTTATTGGTGGTGTTATTGGTAGTGTTATCGGTGGTGGTGTTGGTGGTGTTGTCGTTGTCATTGGTGGTGTAGTTGTGGTTGTGCTGGAGAGACCTAAATAAAAAAAAAGTAGTTGAAATGATTCTCTTTAATATTCGTATGATACCGCTGTGTTCCTTAAGTACAGGCTTATTTACTCAGGGTTAGCCTCTAATCAGTGTCTAAATATTCACAAATACCAACGGAAAAGTAAAGAATGCACAACTTCAACAAATAATACAAACAATTGGGATCTTCACTGGAACACTTAAAATAGTATAAAAATTACCGAGGCTAACTTTACCCTGAGCGAGAAACGCGAGTTGCTGCATATCGTAAAACAAAAATAGGGCCATAAAATGTCTTTTCTCTCTCTCTCTCTCTCTCTCTCTCTCTCTCTCTCTCTCTCTTGCTTGAAACGAAGCGTCCAATAAGCTAGAAAGTAGTACATGTTTTTCTGGTCATAGTCGCCACGTTTATTGACAAGGCTATTTCATTGTTAGTAATGTAGTGCGCGCATGCGTTCGATCCTCGGACTCGCGGTATATGAGTAGAATTCGTCATTGTTTCTACGGGTTCTCCGGTTTTTCTCCCCTCGCAAAAATCAACCTTAATTCGATTTGAGCTGTGCTCCGTGCTGAGACATGTGTCGTATGTCGGCTGCCAGCGACTCAACAACTTTCAGCTGCGTCCGCAATAAACCTTTTCGATTTGGGCGTAATATTTTCCCATCTCAGACATCGTTTCATTCTTTTGAAAATACGATTCTCTGTTTGAGTCGTACCCATATTCATGTGTCTTCTCATGAACAAACGTTTAACAAAGAAATGATACTCTAGGGAATGACAGGTGGGCTGAAATGAGAAAAAACTTCCGCCCAAGTCTAAAAGGTCTATTTTCAGCTATTCAGCTGCAAGAAAGGATCGCTACCCCATTTAAAATATATATAGCATACCTGTTATAATAATGTTTATGATTTTTGATATAACAGTGTTTCCATTTGAGTCCGCTATTCCATTGGTTGCGCGACACTCATAAGGTCCGCCAGACCCTTGGACAGCGGTAAAAGTGTATTTAGCCCCTCCAAGACCAGGTGAGATTGGCTGGTAAAATAAGAAAGAACAAGATATGCTGAATGATCTTCAAATTAACAAGTTTTCCTCTCTGTTCGAGGGATTTCCTTCTGTTTTCTGTTTTCTGTTTTCCGCTCTTCACAAAACCGAACAAGCTATATTCAAATTCGATCTGTGCATCTCCTAACGTAGACGAATCAGCCCAGACTGCATGGTTGTTTCAGGGTTCAATCTGTGAGTTAGCCATACCCTGACTTAGATAAGCCCAGACTGGTTGTTTCAGGGTACAATCTGAGAGTTAGCCATGCCCTGACTTAGATAAGCCCAGACTGGTTGTTTCAGGTTACAATCTGTGCCTTAGCCGTGCCCTGGCTTAAATCAGCCCAGAGGTTGTTTCAGGGTTAATTGGATCTGTGCCTTAGCCATGCCCTAACTTAGATCTACTCAGAGGTTGTTTCAGGGTACAATCTGGGAGTTAGCCTTGCCCTGACTTAAATCAGCCCAGAGGTTGTTTCAGG
Organism: Actinia tenebrosa; assembly: GCF_029948245.1. Classification (NCBI taxonomy): domain Eukaryota; kingdom Metazoa; phylum Cnidaria; class Anthozoa; order Actiniaria; family Actiniidae; genus Actinia; species Actinia tenebrosa. The sequence goes on along the minus strand of NW_028292580.1, from coordinate 21,475,869 downwards.
GTTCGATCTATGCCTTAACCGTGCCCTCACTTTTCAGCGTGCGATAAAAACGAAAAATGACTTTACGTTCGAGTGTTGCAATGGATGAAACCCTTTTTTGCTTTTGAACATGTTTTATCAATAGGGGCTGTAAATTAAGGATACCGGAAAAGTAGTTGGTTCTTGCCCTTCTATAAATACTCCATTTCTGTACAGTTTGACTACTGGTCTTGGATCTCCCTCAGCGACGCAGTCGATTGTAACACTGCTTCCTAATGCTGCTTCTTTTTGTGGATCAAGCCTTATTTCTGGTGCTTCTAAAGCAAAACAAAAACACGCACAATTTAAACTTACTATTTTTACCTTAGATTATTCATCAAGCATTATTTCTGGTGCTTCTATAATAAAGGAATACAATGGAAGTTCTTTGTTGCCCTTTGCAAATTATAAAACTCTCTAAAGCTCGATAGCTGTAATGGGAAGAGCGAATGGTATATTTCGTAGTATCAAATAAAAAAGCTTTTCCCTACTTCATCAATATTAAGTAATTCGTCGTTTAGGAAACGTCGAAAGTATGAAAGCATGCAAAAGGTGAAGAGAGCATACCGTCTCTTACCTTAATTATCATCAAGGAAGCCATTAAAATTGTGGCATGGCGAGCGTATCGTTTATTTGAAGATCAATGGCGGATCCAGGGGGAGGGGGGGGGGGGGAGCAAAGGAAGGCTGAAGCCCCTCCCCCCCCCACCCTTCAGCAGAAAAAAACGATGCTTTTTTATATTGTTTTCCGTTGTGTTGACGGAAGAAACTCAATTAGCCCCCCCCCCCCCCCCCCCCTGCCTAAAATTTTGGTGGATCCACCCTTGAAGATACAGCTGTAAATCAACACTTTAAGTTTCCCACGATTATGAAAAAGTTTAACGCTTTATAAATAACGACTTCTTACTTAATGAATGGACTAAAACCACTGCACTCAGCACGAAGACCAGCCGAGCGTATTCCGATGGCAACATCTTCACCGCAAGAATATTTGATCCTGTGTGAACACACAAAAGTAAAATGTATTAAAAACATCCGTATCAGTATAGTAAACAAGCCTGGAATATTCAGTGTATCCCGTTTGATACCGAATCTAGCTGCCAGTTACTGGTCATAGTTTTTTTTAAAATATCGATGTGAAGACATACTCAAATAGCTTGATTCGGATTAATCCACCAACAATATCAAGAATTGATAGCAATTAATCATAAATTATTTCAACCATGTCTTGGCATTTAGTCACAGAGTATTGGAAATTCAACAAAAATATGATAAAAAATACTAAAATAAAAATATATGAAAATATCCAATAACTTGAAGAAGAACAAGAGCAAGAAGAATTAGAACTCTTAGTACAGTGCACATAGAGATAACTCTGTCTAAATTTTACCCTCTTAAAATGACCATGAAATAAAGAACAAGAAAACCAAGAATAACAACAAGATTACAGAAGACTTAAAAGGAGAAGGAGGAAGAACAAGAAGACAAAGACGAAGACGAAGACGAAGACGAAGACGAAGACGAAGACGAAGACGAAGACGAAGACGAAGACGAAGACGAAGACGAAGACGAAGACGAAGACGAAGACGAAGACGAAGACGAAGACGAAGACGAAGACGAAGACGAAGACGAAGACGAAGACGAAGACGAAGACGAAGACGAAGACGAAGACGAAGACGAAGACGAAGACGAAGACGAAGACGAAGACGAAGACGAAGACGAAGACGAAGACGAAGACGAAGAAGAAGAAGAAGAAGAAGAAGAAGAAGAAGAAGAAGAAAAGAGGCGAGACTACCACCTCGTCTCATTTTAGTATTTCGTATAGAAACAAAATATTTTTATGAAACCTCATACCACAGTTTAGTAAAACCGATTGCGACGACTAGATTTATGTGGCTATGAAGCCGTTGAACTAAGCAGTCGAGTTTACAAAACTTTTGAAATGGCCTTCTTTTTATCACTTCAAGGAAAGAACCTTCACAAGTCTAGAGAAAAAAACAGGAACCAAAAACAAAGGCTCGAGTGAGTTTTTGATTACATCGTAATAAAACATCGAGAAATACGTGCAGGTAATGAAAGAAAAAAGTTTTATGATAAAGATTCCGATATCCAAGGAGAAAAGTGAAATTTAAATTACTTTTGAAATTTTGTCATCAAGATTTATTTTTTTCTTTCCATCCAGTAATATAAACGTTGTTTTCAAAATATTCCCAAATTCTTTTGTGTTTTGTTCTCTTGCTCGAGTGAAATTCTGGTATATTCAGCCATTAAAAAACGTTGATGTCATACAGAACTATATACCTAGTGTTTGGCAAGCACGTAGGTAATCCCTTTGGTTCCTATAATAAACATATATATAATAGAAACATATGATAGAAAAATAGAGGATTTTGGACAGTTTAGTGCCGTTAAGCTTCGTACTTTTTATGGGTTTGTTTTGTGCAATTTATTTGGTTTAGATTTAGTTAATGTGCAATTCCGCCAAAGCAGAGAGGCGTGAAATTCTTTGCGTTTAAGACTGAACAGCATTTTTAGTTGTTATCGAGTTGAATCTTATACTATGTCATTTGAAAACAGCAAAAATATCAGCTAAGGCCAAGCAATTTAGTTTGATTAATCTTCATAGTTTGATTAATTTTGATAGATGAGGCGGTAAGCCTTAAGTTAAGCTTACTTTTTCGGATGGTTCAAAGGCTTCGTTTTTCTCATGATTTTTTTTTTTTTTTCTTTGTTGTTGTTGTTGTTGTTTTTTTTTTTTGTTCGTTCCCTTTGAGATATTCTTGATAATGATTATATATATATTTCATTTTTAACAATAAACGTATCAAACTTTTTATGTATTACAAGAGATTTTAGTCGTATATTCAATCAATAATCGTTATTCTAGAATTATGTATATATGTACGAAAAAGATATTCCTACCTTTCTGAATTAGTTCGAACAGTCGTATGCTTTCCCCCAAATTACAACTGAAATTTTTCTTTTAGTTAGACGTTCTTGTTTTCCTTATTCGTCGGTTCGCACCCTCTTCAGTTTTAACGACGGCAATTTAGAACTAATTCGAAGTTAATTCGTGCGATTCTTGCAATAATTGTTCTATTCCGTTCTGGATCATATGTGCAATCCCTTTTCGGTCCAATATATCTAAGCCCCACGTACATCTATAATCCCAAATAACGTCATACCTTTTTGTAATATATACACTAGTATGAGTGGCCGTGTTGTATCCGATATACGAACTCGAGGCGTAGCCGAGAGTTTGTATATCGGATACAACACGGACACGAATACTGTAGATTACTTATCAAACGTCTAGGTTAGTTCCTTTGTGTTTCGCTAAAATTTTCAAGATAAAAGTGAATCTGTATAAAAATACATAGCTCTTATTAACCGAGTGCGAGGTCCGTACCTTAAGTTATGGACCGAGTTTTTTCCACTGCCTTATGGCCCAAGCGCGTAGCGCGCGGGCCATAAAAAAGTGGAAAAAACGAGGATCCATAACTTATGGTACGGACCGAGCAAACGAGGTTAATAAGATATTTATTATATTGCAAGGCATTGAGATTAAAAAGAGGCGAAGCAACAAAAAGCAAAGTTAACAGCGCATGTCAAACGAGAACTGCATTGGAAGGGCTTTCTGTACGTGCTACAAGTCACGTATGTTTGAGTCGCTCAAAAAGAGAAGTTTTAGTTTACTTTGAAAGAATTTAGCAATAGCTTAAAGTTTTATGAAATACTAGTTAACAAAAGTGTGGCTTTCTTTTGCAAAACATGTAAATGCAAAGCAAAAAAAGGCATCAAAAGAAGACCTCAAGAACTCAACATGAGATTGAGAAGAAAACTGTCGTACTTCAAACTTCAAGCTATTTACAACCAAGATGAAAAATACTACAGCCTTCCGCTTGTTTTCCCGCTTTTATTGAGGAAAAAACTCAAAAAAACTGTCTCCAGAAATGAATGAGAAGCTTTGATAAATTACGGCTCGCTGAACATGGATAGTTTTCGTCAATTTTCAACGTTTTGACTGTTTGAAGCAGGCCGCCATATGCACAATGGCTGAAGTCATGAAGACGGCACACTTTCGACTCAATTAAAAAAGGTACTGCCAACTCTCCTGTCTAAAAATGCATTCAAATTCAAGTGGGGGTGAAATATTACTGAAATATGGAAATACTTCAAGATGGATGAGCCTAGAAAACTGCTTAAAACGTTTACCAAAGAAACTACTGGCTTCTTCACCCGATCGATTCAGATAAGTTCAAACTGGACGATGTTAGCTCACTGAAATAACAAATTTACGCTAATTCTACTTGTAAACCTATCTTTATTTCATTTACTGAATGAATTAGCCGCTGTTCACCACCCTTTAGTTCGTAGTTTGACTTAGTTTTAGCTTTAGCATAGTTAGTTTTTCTAGTTTTTTCTAGTCGTACAAAATCGCTCAACTAGTGCCGTGTAGAGCCTTGATCGAAAGAGTTTCGCTTGTATGAAAGAGTTGTCGCTTGTTTGATAAGTTTTACATTAAATGCCAGTGACTTTCAGTTATCTTTAATTATTTATTGAAGGTTTCCCGACGATTTTCATCCAGAAATATATATTTTTTGATAAAGATTTGAATGTTTTAAAAGATCATAAGTACGTACGCTCGGTGAACCATTTCATTTTTCGGTCCGTACCGTAAGTTATGGACCGCAAATAGACCAATCATAGCGCATGAAATTACCTTGCCATATAATAAAGAACGATATACCTAGTGTTTGGCAAGCACGTAGGTAATCCCTTTGGTTCCTATAATAAACATATATATAATAGAAACATATGATAGAAAAATAGAGGATTTTGGACAGTTTAGTGCCGTTAAGCTTCGTACTTTTTACGGGTTTGTTTTGTGCAATATATTTGGTTTAGATTTAGTTAATGTGAAATTCCACCAAAACAGAAAGGCGTGCAATTCTTTGCGTTTAAGACTGAACAGCATTTTTAGTTGCTATCGAGTTAAATCTTATATTATGTCATTTGAAAACAGCAAAAATATCAGCTAAGGCCAAGCAATTTAGTTTGATTAATCTTCATAGTTTGATTAATTTTGATAGATGAGGCGGTAAGCCTTAAGTTAAGCTTACTTTTTCGGATGGTTCGAAGGCTTCGTTTTTCTCATGATTTTTTTTTTCTTCTTCTTCTTTTCTTTTCTTTTCTTTTCTTTTCTTTTCTTTTCTTTTCTTTTCTTTTTTTTTTTTGTTTTCTTTTTTTGTTCGTTGCCTTTGAGATATTCTTTATAATGATTATATATATTTTTCATTTTTAACAATAAACGTATCAAACTTTTTATGTATTACAAGAGATTTTAGTCTTATATTCAATCAATAATCGTTATTCTAGAATTATGTATATATGTACGAAAAAGATATTCCTACCTTTCTGAAGGAGTTTGAACAGTCGTATGCTTTCCCCCAAATTACAACTGAATTTTTCTTTAAGTTAGACGTTCTTGTTTTCCTTATTCGTCGGTTCGCACCCTCTTCAGTTTTAACGACGGCAATTTAGAACTAATTCGAAGTTAATTCGTGCGATTCTTGCGATAATTGTTCTATTCCGTTCTGGATCATATCCAATCCCTACTCGGTCCAATATATCTAAGCCCCACGTACATGTATGATCCCAAATAACGTCATACCTTTTATCATTTTAAAGACTACTTCAATACTTTCAGACCAAGAAATGTTACCAAGCTTTCGACCTAAGTCATGTCATACTGTACGAAAAGAGGCGGGAGGGAATGTTCATTTTTGTTTTATTTTGATATGGATATATCTTTTACAGTGGTATTAATATACCTCCCTCCTCTATTTAGCCCTATATTAAGCGGACACCCTTTATTAGCGGACATTAGATCGGGTCCCAAAATCTTCAGTCGTTCATAGAGAGGTTGATGATGTCATAAACTGATATCAGTGTAAACAAAAAAAAAGTGGTGTTTGACAGAATACCCATCCCTTTGGCTCCAAACAGGGTCCAATATTTCACTCATGTCGTCAGTTACTAAATACAAATAACTAGGCCAAATCATTAAAAGGGGAAAAAACTGCAATGAGTTATCAAGTCCGACGAAAGAACGAACACCGAAGCCGACCTTAATCCGAAAAATTTCCGAGATGTTAGTGTCGAATACGATACGGAAATTTGTTCATTAACTGCATCTCAGTTCCTCGCCCAAGACATAGCAGAAACTCATTTTTATTTCTGTAGGCAAGACATTTATCTCCCAGATTCTGAAACTCAAAAGGTTTCAAGACTCCTAAATTCACTAAACTCTGAGTCCTATCGGAATGAAAGCATTGGTGAAATGTTTGAATATTTCATCGACAGAAGCCCGCAAACAAAAAAAGAATGGTAAATTAAACGAGTTTCTAATCGGTGTTTAATCAATTGAGCTAGAGAGGAAGTTTGGTTTTGGGGGTAATTTTATGTGATCTGATAATCTATTGAAACTTTACTCTAAACGTGTATCTTATTTGATTTATTTATATTTTCTATTAATTCATTTTGCTTGCGTAAAAATATAACCAGGACCACAGGGAGCCCAATTTAGATTGGTGAAAATAAAATCGGAAAAACTAAATAATTAATTATTTTTTAAATTCGAGATCAAGATAGTGTCCTCTGTAATGCGAAAGAGCAAAAAAATCAATGAAAAATGCACCATTTTTTTTTTTTCGCGCGCGCCTTTGTTTTCCTATATAATTTCCCTATGGTATCTGTTGTTGATGTTATGTATATACACTCAATTGAAGATTCGTTGTCGGGTTCAGAAACATAGAACATAGAAGCTGAGACCGAAATGGCACATGGGAAGTATGTCAATTAGATGCATGCTGTGACCAGCGACCCGTGGCATCATCCACTGTTTTTAGTTCGTGAAGAGCTATTGGAGTGGCTAGATTTCGCATTTTTCGGATAACGCTTCTCAGCCAATCGTTTTGGGTAATTCCCGTAACCATGGAAACCATTGTATCGCCAAGTGACCTCACTGGAAGAATCCACAAACGTTGTTTGTAGAGGAAGCCATGTTGGATTTTCGCGATCACTTCATAATCACATGTAATCAGCAGCATATTTTGTGGACCTTGAGATATGAGATTGTCGTATTTATCATCAAGAAGAATCCGAAAACAGCCTGGTTTGTCATATATTGGATCGATTAGACTCTGTCTAGATAATCTCAATCGTAGAAACATTTCGTAACCAGAAATCCGAAAAGAAAGGATCCTAGCCAATTTTTTGATAGATTTTGTCATACATATATATATATATATATAGTGTATTTCTTTCTAACCCAAAGCAAAAATTTTATTCGAAAATGAGGTTTAGGCCTTCATTTGCTTATTTCCCATGTATTTTCTATAAAAAAAGCCTGACAAAGCAAGATTCTAATACAAATGCAACAAAACATCTTTGTACAATTGAAAATACTGCTTCAAACAGGCATTTTATCATACTACATCAGTTTTTAACTGTTTAAAAAAGGTTTTGAGTGTTAACCCAAAACGAAAATTGGGATCAAAACTCATACGAAAGTCTAGTTTTTGGTCCTTTTTGCACCAAAGCATAACTCCGACCATCACCTTACTCGGGTCACAATACCCTCAATGAAATGAGTCACCAACTGTCATTTGTTATCTCTTAAAATTCATTGATACTCAAAAAGCTTCACGAGCTTAGCATGGGTTTACCTTTGATTAATACGTGTTTGGTATTCTAAACCGACTGCATGGATGGCGCAAATGAATAAATTATAATATAATTATGTCATTTCCCATGTGCCATTTCGGTCTCAGCTTCTATGTTCTATGCTTCTGAACCCGACAACGATTCGTCAATTGAGTGTATACTCTGACAAGGGAGGAAACTTCAGTCGCAATATTTGAACAAACAACTCACTTTAAACCACGATTTTATCGTCTTTTAAACCTCGAACTCCACAAAAAAACTTGATCAAACTGATCCCTACGATGGGGGATTCATTTATTTAAAACTCTTTTGGTTCTTCCTACATGATTTCTATGACCGAAATTTTCGTGCAGAAAATTTTTCGCTTGCAGAATATTTTCTACCATGTTATGTCAAGGTTCTTACCTGCGTAGGACTCGGGCGAGAACGAATTTCGACCCACAGGACTAGTTTTGTTCTTGAAAATCCCTTCCACAAAGTCCTCTATGGTCGACATTTTTTTGCTTTTTTGGTTGTTTTTACTTCGAAAAATGAAAGCTAACTATAATTCAACACGATATCAGGTTTAGCGAAAATTACGATGGATTTTCTTTCATTTAACTTGAAATTTTGGAGATTTCCAGACTTTTTCAGGACAAAACTGTATCATCATGAAAGCTGGTAAGCAGAAATCGATGCTAATTTTTTATTCTTTTCGTTTTAGAAGTCCTTAATGTAAGTGAAAATATTCTAATGAATGAATTCATATCAGTTTATTCAGAAAAATAAATTTAATATTAACAAAATAATTTCAAGATTCAAAAATCCTAAAATGTAAACATTACGTGCAGTTATAATAAAAATTGAATAAATAGAGGATATTACGTGTATTTTTGAATAGCAAGAGATGCTATTTATAGAATCATTGATGCTATTTTAAACTCGTTACCATGCCCGCGCGATAATCATGCTTCCCTTTAATGCCTCGTTTTTGAACACGAAAAGCGCAATATTTCGCTACGTCCACGACAAAAACACAGGCTTTGTTTACTGCAAGACTGGAAGCCGTCTACCCTCAAGAAATCAACCAATCAGGTTCTTTGCTCAAAATATCTCAAGCTAAAAATAGCATCAAACTGTGCACATGATGGTTACAAGGTTATATAGGTAGGATTCCTTCTCTTAGTTCATATTCTCTTTTGTGAATAGCAATTAATCGCAATGGTGTTATCTTCACACGTGCAAAATAGCATGTTATTTTCACGTGTGAAGATATCAATTTTTCGAAATAGAGAAAAATAGATATTTCATTGGTAATTATATAATAAAGTCAATTGTGCGGACAAACCCTGTACAAGTGATAAAAATGAAATAAAAAAATAAAAAAGTAATATGATATTAAAACCTGCACACACTCTTAGATGACAAGTCAACTAAATCAATCCACATGCTTGCCCAGATTTTGAAACTGTTAGGCTTCAAAACTTGGTATCCTGGATTGCCTTTGCTTCCATTACCTCTCTTCCTAGCTCTCCATATTCTAAGTCGTATTAATCAGTAGTTTAATATATGTATATAACGATATATTAGACGTATCAGGCCCCGTCGACACATATTCAGATATTTTTGAGAAAGGATTTGAGAACGATTTCAAACGGATTTCAAACGAAAAATTCTCTCCCACACGTAACGTTTTCGAATCGTTTTCGCGCGTCTACACGTATACGTTTTCAAACAGTTGCGTTTTCAAGGCTACAATCCACAAAGACATTTTTCTGTAATATTCGGAATATACGTGTGGACGGGACCTGGCATTTGCTCCGTGGAAATATTTAGGAATATGAATGAGGATTGATAACAAACTAAGTTAACTGAGTTTACGCAGATCAGATGAAAACCAATTTGAATACGTCTAGAAATTTAAAAAAAGTTGGTTTGGGACGTCAAGTTAAAGAAAACTAAAGAACATGACACACCGTTCTATAGACGTTTTGCACCATCACGTGCCCATGCCCATAATAAAGGTTGAGCTGCCTGTGGTCAGATGGCAGAACAATAAAATCCCTTTGTTCTTGGAAAATGAATTATTTCTGCTATCTAACATGGCTACCGTCACGTGATGGTGCAAAACCCCAATCACATTTGCAGTGCAACTGGACATTTTGCACGCACGCGCAAGCAACGTAAGAATGTCTTGTGTGTCAAACATCGTGTGTGTGTAGTGTGGTTAATTTTTAAGCATGGTTCTATGGCATTACCACAACGTGTTCTAGTGGTTTACGACCACCATTTGATGCGTTTCCAGCTCGTGGATTATAAAGTGCTTGGAAGTTTTTGTCATTATGATAAGAGGGCGGGCTTGCGTTCGGTATCAACTTCGGCTCTCTGCGAGGACTGCTTGACATTAGGGGTCCATTCTCCTTAAGCCCTTTTGCCTTCTGTATCCTCTCGTGGTTATGTGGTATCTTTTCGTATTGGTAAGATGATCCTGGTCTTGGGTTGGATGCTCTATTGAAAGCCTTTCCATTTGAATGCAGATACTGAAGCTAAAGAACAATGAATATGTAGTGGATAAGTAAGAAAGGATAAGTGGGAAAATGATGGATGGATGGATGGATGGATGGATGGATGGATGGATGGATGGATGGATGGATGGATGGATGGATGGATGGATGGATGGATGGATGGAAAGAAAGAAAGAAATAGAGAAACAATGAAAGAAAGAAGGAAAGAAAGAAAGAAAGAAATAGAGAAACAATGAAAGAAAGAAAGAAAGAAAGAAAAATGAAGGAAAAAAGGAAAAAATAAAAACATTTTAAAGTATTTAACCAACCCCTCCCAGCCCGTTGTCATAGCAACCGCCGGCATTCGTTTCCTAATACGGAGATAAATTGCAGGACAGCCTACCACTGATTTCATTGTTACCTCATGATGACCGGCTCGTGATGGCGAAGGTGAATCATAGCCAAGGTTATCAGCTGACGTAATTCTCCTATGACATCATCATGCAACAAGAACAAATCATAATCTACTATAACAGTTTTGTACTATTAAACCAGAAAAATATGATACAAACAATCAGTTCCAATCAATCTACCCCCTTCACCCTCACCACTATACTTATGCACTACACATCACCATCACCACTATACTTATGCACTACACATCACCTTCACCACTGTACTTATGCACTACATGTACACATCACCTTCACCACTATACTTATGCACTACACATCACCTTCACCACTATACTTATGCACTACACATCACCTTCACCACTGTACTTATGCACTACATGTACACATCACCTTCACCACTATACTTATGCACTACACATCACCTTCACCACTATACTTATGCACTACACATCACCTTCACCACTATACTTATGCACTACACATCACCTTCACCACTATACTTATGCACTACCCATCACCTTCACCACTATACTTATGCACTACACATCACCTTCACCATTATACTTATGCACTACACATCACCTTCACCACTATACTTATGCACTACACATCACCTTCACCATTATAATTATGCACTACACATCACCTTCACCACTATACTTATGCACTACACATCACCTTCACCACTATACTTATGCACTTATACACATCACCTTCACCACTATACTTATGCACTACCCATCACCTTCACCACTATATTTATGCACTACACATCACCTTCACCATTATACTTATGCACTACCCATCACATTCACCACTATACTTATGCACTACACATCACCTTCACCATTATACTTATGCACTACACATCACCTTCACCACTATACTTATGCACTACACATCACCTTCACCACTATACTTATGCACTACACATCACCTTCACCACTATACTTTTGCACTGGCATTAACGATAATGAGATAACAAAAACTTAACTCGTACTAAACATAGGAATACTTCTGGCTATAGATTACCTGGTTTCGTCGTTTTTTCCTGAAATTCAAATTTATTAGGCAGTTAGTTATTTGATCTATTCATGCTTATATCAATCAACCAGTCTCTCAGTCCGTCAGTCCGCCAGTCAGTCAGTCAGTCAGTCACGCAGTCCGTCGGTCAGGAAGAGAAAAACGTTTGCGCATGTGCGTACGGAAAGAAATGTTCATTTACTTCGACTTTACAGAAAAAATTGTTTTAATTTTTTAATCCATGTGCAAGAGAAGTTTGAAAGTCGACTGTCGCATATTTTTACGACTGCAACGAGACATCTTTGACTTCTTGCATGCGCAGACGTTCGATTTCTGTCGTGTTCATTCGTAGTTAGTATTAACGATAAGATACCAACCTTTCTTTTTCCTTGTACAGTAAACGCAAGCAAGAACGATGACAATGATGATAAGTAATATCACACCACATGCACCAGGAAAAATGATGGTGAGCAAAAAATTACCTGAAATTTAAAACCTAGTAAGTACATTTAAAGCGTAATATTTAATTAATGCACAGGCTGATCTTACCGATAGATCCACTCGCTGCAGCTGATTCTTTCTTGACTCCTGTAGAAGTCTTGGTGGTTACCGTTTTTGTGGTTTGTGTTGTTATTGTTGGTGGTGCTGCAGTAGCAGTTTGTGATGTCGGTGGTGCTGTCGTTGGTGCTGTCGGTGGTGCTGTCGGTGGTGTTGTCGGTGGTGCTGTCGGTGGTGCTGTCGGTGGTGCTGTCGGTGGTGCTGTCGGTGGTCTTGTCGTGGGTGTTGTCGGTGGTGCTGTCGGTGGTGGTGTCGGTGGTGGTGTCGTTGGTGGTGTCGGGGGTGGTGTCGGGGGTGTTGTCCGGGGTGTTGTCGGTGGTGGTGTTGGTGGTTGTGTTGTTGTTGCTGCTGTTGTCGGTGGCGTTATCGGTAGTGTTATTGGTAGTGTTATTGGTGGTGTTATTGGTAGTGTTATCGGTGGTGTTATTGGTGGTGTTGTTGGTGGTGTTGTCGGTGGTGTTGTCGGTGGTGTTATTGGTAGTGTTATTGGTAGTGTTATCGGTGGTGTTGTCGGTGGTGTTATCGGTAGTGTTATTGGTAGTGTTGTTGGTGGTGTTATCGGTAGTGTTATTGGTAGTGTTGTGGGTGGTGTTATCGGTAGTGTTATTGGTAGTGTTGTCGGTGGTGTTATCGGTGGTGTTATTGGTAGTGTTATTGGTAGTGTTGTCGGTGGTGTTATCGGTGGTGTTATTGGTAGTGTTGTCGGTGGTGTTATCGGTGGTGTTATTGGTAGTGTTATTGGTAGTGTTGTCGGTGGGGTTATCGGTGGTGTTATTGGTAGTGTTGTCGGTGGTGTTATCGGTGGTGTTATTGGTAGTGTTATTGGTAGTGTTGTCGGTGGTGTTATCGGTGGTGTTATTGGTAGTGTTGTCGGTGGTGGTATCGGTAGTGTTACTGGTAGTGTTGTCGGTGGTGTTATCGGTGGTGTTATAGGTGGTGTTATTGGTAGTGTTGTCGGTGGTGTTATCGGTAGTGTTATTGGTAGTGTTGTCGGTGGTGTTATCCGGTGGTGTTATCGGTGGGGTTAGTGGTAAGTGTTTATTGGGTAGTGTTGGTCGGTGGTGTTATCGGTGGTTGTTATTGGTAGTGTTGTCCGGGTGGTGTGATCGGTGGTGTTTATTGGTAGTGTATATTGGTAGTGTTGTCGGTGGTGTTTACGGTGGTGTTTATTGGTAGTGTTGTCGGTGGTGTTATCGTGGTGTTATTGGTAGTGTTATTGGTAGTGTTTGTCGGTGGTGTTATCGGTGGTGTGATTGTAGTGGTTGTCGGTGGTGGTATCGGTAGTGTTACTGGTAGTGTTGTCCGGTGGTGTTATCGGTGGTGTTTATCGGTGGTGTTATTGGTAGTGTGTGTGGCGGTGGTGTTATCGGTAGTGTTATGGTAGTGTTTGTCGGTGGTGTTATCGGTAATGGTAGTGGTGGTGGTTATTGGTAGTGTTGTCCGGTGGTGTTATCGGTGGTGTTATTGGTAGTGTTGTCGGTGGTGTTATCGGTAGTGTTATTGGTAGTGTTGTCAGTGGTGTTATCGGTGGTGTTATTGGTAGTGTTATTGGTAGTGTTGTCGGTGGTGTTATTGGTAGTGTTATTGGTAGTGTTATTGGTAGTGTTGTCGGTGGTGTTATCGGTGGTGTTATTGGTGGTGTTATTGGTAGTGTTATCGGTGGTGGTGTTGGTGGTGTTGTCGTTGTCATTGGTGGTGTAGTTGTGGTTGTGCTGGAGAGACCTAAATAAAAAAAAAGTAGTTGAAATGATTCTCTTTAATATTCGTATGATACCGCTGTGTTCCTTAAGTACAGGCTTATTTACTCAGGGTTAGCCTCTAATCAGTGTCTAAATATTCACAAATACCAACGGAAAAGTAAAGAATGCACAACTTCAACAAATAATACAAACAATTGGGATCTTCACTGGAACACTTAAAATAGTATAAAAATTACCGAGGCTAACTTTACCCTGAGCGAGAAACGCGAGTTGCTGCATATCGTAAAACAAAAATAGGGCCATAAAATGTCTTTTCTCTCTCTCTCTCTCTCTCTCTCTCTCTCTCTCTCTTGCTTGAAACGAAGCGTCCAATAAGCTAGAAAGTAGTACATGTTTTTCTGGTCATAGTCGCCACGTTTATTGACAAGGCTATTTCATTGTTAGTAATGTAGTGCGCGCATGCGTTCGATCCTCGGACTCGCGGTATATGAGTAGAATTCGTCATTGTTTCTACGGGTTCTCCGGTTTTTCTCCCCTCGCAAAAATCAACCTTAATTCGATTTGAGCTGTGCTCCGTGCTGAGACATGTGTCGTATGTCGGCTGCCAGCGACTCAACAACTTTCAGCTGCGTCCGCAATAAACCTTTTCGATTTGGGCGTAATATTTTCCCATCTCAGACATCGTTTCATTCTTTTGAAAATACGATTCTCTGTTTGAGTCGTACCCATATTCATGTGTCTTCTCATGAACAAACGTTTAACAAAGAAATGATACTCTAGGGAATGACAGGTGGGCTGAAATGAGAAAAAACTTCCGCCCAAGTCTAAAAGGTCTATTTTCAGCTATTCAGCTGCAAGAAAGGATCGCTACCCCATTTAAAATATATATAGCATACCTGTTATAATAATGTTTATGATTTTTGATATAACAGTGTTTCCATTTGAGTCCGCTATTCCATTGGTTGCGCGACACTCATAAGGTCCGCCAGACCCTTGGACAGCGGTAAAAGTGTATTTAGCCCCTCCAAGACCAGGTGAGATTGGCTGGTAAAATAAGAAAGAACAAGATATGCTGAATGATCTTCA
This sequence comes from Actinia tenebrosa, assembly GCF_029948245.1. Classification (NCBI taxonomy): domain Eukaryota; kingdom Metazoa; phylum Cnidaria; class Anthozoa; order Actiniaria; family Actiniidae; genus Actinia; species Actinia tenebrosa. The sequence goes on along the minus strand of NW_028292580.1, from coordinate 21,460,858 downwards.
AATTAACAAGTTTTCCTCTCTGTTCGAGGGATTTCCTTCTGTTTTCTGTTTTCTGTTTTCCGCTCTTCACAAAACCGAACAAGCTATATTCAAATTCGATCTGTGCATCTCCTAACGTAGACGAATCAGCCCAGACTGCATGGTTGTTTCAGGGTTCAATCTGTGAGTTAGCCATACCCTGACTTAGATAAGCCCAGACTGGTTGTTTCAGGGTACAATCTGAGAGTTAGCCATGCCCTGACTTAGATAAGCCCAGACTGGTTGTTTCAGGTTACAATCTGTGCCTTAGCCGTGCCCTGGCTTAAATCAGCCCAGAGGTTGTTTCAGGGTTAATTGGATCTGTGCCTTAGCCATGCCCTAACTTAGATCTACTCAGAGGTTGTTTCAGGGTACAATCTGGGAGTTAGCCTTGCCCTGACTTAAATCAGCCCAGAGGTTGTTTCAGGGTTCGATCTATGCCTTAACCGTGCCCTCACTTTTCAGCGTGCGATAAAAACGAAAAATGACTTTACGTTCGAGTGTTGCAATGGATGAAACCCTTTTTTGCTTTTGAACATGTTTTATCAATAGGGGCTGTAAATTAAGGATACCGGAAAAGTAGTTGGTTCTTGCCCTTCTATAAATACTCCATTTCTGTACAGTTTGACTACTGGTCTTGGATCTCCCTCAGCGACGCAGTCGATTGTAACACTGCTTCCTAATGCTGCTTCTTTTTGTGGATCAAGCCTTATTTCTGGTGCTTCTAAAGCAAAACAAAAACACGCACAATTTAAACTTACTATTTTTACCTTAGATTATTCATCAAGCATTATTTCTGGTGCTTCTATAATAAAGGAATACAATGGAAGTTCTTTGTTGCCCTTTGCAAATTATAAAACTCTCTAAAGCTCGATAGCTGTAATGGGAAGAGCGAATGGTATATTTCGTAGTATCAAATAAAAAAGCTTTTCCCTACTTCATCAATATTAAGTAATTCGTCGTTTAGGAAACGTCGAAAGTATGAAAGCATGCAAAAGGTGAAGAGAGCATACCGTCTCTTACCTTAATTATCATCAAGGAAGCCATTAAAATTGTGGCATGGCGAGCGTATCGTTTATTTGAAGATCAATGGCGGATCCAGGGGGAGGGGGGGGGGGGAGCAAAGGAAGGCTGAAGCCCCCCCCCCCCCCACCCTTCAGCAGAAAAAAACGATGCTTTTTTATATTGTTTTCCGTTGTGTTGACGGAAGAAACTCAATTAGCCCCCCCCCCCCCCCCCCCCCTGCCTAAAATTTTGGTGGATCCACCCTTGAAGATACAGCTGTAAATCAACACTTTAAGTTTCCCACGATTATGAAAAAGTTTAACGCTTTATAAATAACGACTTCTTACTTAATGAATGGACTAAAACCACTGCACTCAGCACGAAGACCAGCCGAGCGTATTCCGATGGCAACATCTTCACCGCAAGAATATTTGATCCTGTGTGAACACACAAAAGTAAAATGTATTAAAAACATCCGTATCAGTATAGTAAACAAGCCTGGAATATTCAGTATATCCCGTTTGATACCGAATCTAGCTGCCAGTTACTGGTCATAGTTTTTTAAAATATCGATGTGAAGACATACTCAAATAGCTTGATTCGGATTAATCCACCAACAATATCAAGAGTTGATAGCAATTAATCATAAATTATTTCAACCATGTCTTGGCATTTAGTCACAGAGTATTGGAAATTCAACAAAAATATGATAAAAAATACTAAAATAAAAATATATGAAAATATCCAATAACTTGAAGAAGAACAAGAGCAAGAAGAATTAGAACTCTTAGTACAGTGCACATAGAGATAACTCTGTCTAAATTTTACCCTCTTAAAATGACCATGAAATAAAGAACAAGAAAACCAAGAATAACAACAAGATTACAGAAGACTTAAAAGGAGAAGGAGGAAGAACAAGAAGACAAAGACGAAGACGAAGACGAAGACGAAGACGAAGACGAAGACGAAGACGAAGAAGAAGACGAAGAAGAAGAAGAAGAAGAAGAAGAAAAAGGAAAGAGGCAAGACTACAACCTCGTCTCATTTTAGTGTTTCGTATAGAAACAAAATGTTTTTATGAAACCTCATACCACAGTTTGGTAAAACATTGCGACGACTAGATTGTTGTTATCACTTGTTTTTATCAATTCAAGGAAAGAACTTCCACAAGTCTAGAGAAAAAAACAGGAACCAAAAACAAACGCTTGAGTGAGTTTTTGATTACATCGTAATAAAACATCGAGAAATACGTGCAGGTAATGAAAGAAAAAAGTTTTATGATAAAGATTCCGATATCCAAGGAGAAAAGTGAAATTTAAATTACTTTTGAAATTTTGTCATCAAGATTTATTTTTTTCTTTCCATCCAGTAATATAAACGTTGTTTTCAAAATATTCCCAAATTCTTTTGTGTTTTGTTCTCTTGCTCGAGTGAAATTCTGGTATATTCAGCCATTAAAAAACGTTGATGTCATACAGAACTATATACCTAGTGTTTGGCAAGCACGTAGGTAATCCCTTTGGTTCCTATAATAAACATATATATAATAGAAACATATGATAGAAAAATAGAGGATTTTGGACAGTTTAGTGCCGTTAAGCTTCGTACTTTTTATGGGTTTGTTTTGTGCAATTTATTTGGTTTAGATTTAGTTAATGTGCAATTCCGCCAAAGCAGAGAGGCGTGAAATTCTTTGCGTTTAAGACTGAACAGCATTTTTAGTTGTTATCGAGTTGAATCTTATACTATGTCATTTGAAAACAGCAAAAATATCAGCTAAGGCCAAGCAATTTAGTTTGATTAATCTTCATAGTTTGATTAATTTTGATAGATGAGGCGGTAAGCCTTAAGTTAAGTTTACTTTTTCGGATGGTTCGAAGGCTTCGTTTTTCTCATGATCTTTTTCTTTCTTCTTTTCCTTTCTTTTCCTTTCTTTTCTTTTCCTTTCTTTTCTTTTCTTTTCTTTTCTTTTCTTTTCTTTTCTTTTCTTTTCTTTTCTTTTCTTTTCTTTTCTTTTCTTTTCTTTTCTTTTCTTTTCTTTCTTTTTTTTTCTTTTTTTGTTCGTTCCCTTTGAGATGTTCTTTATAATGATTATATATAATTTTCATTTTTAACAATAAACGTATCAAACTTTTTATGTATTACATGAGATTTTAGTCGTATATTCAATCAATAATCGTTATTCTAGAATTATGTATATATGTACGAAAAAGATATTCCTACCTTTCTGAATTAGTTCGAACAGTCGTATGCTTTCCCCCAAATTACAACTGAAATTTTTCTTTTAGTTAGACGTTCTTGTTTTCCTTATTCGTCTTCAGTTTTAACGACGGCAATTTAGAACTAATTCGAAGTTAATTCGTGCGATTCTTGCAATAATTGTTCTATTCCGTTCTGGATCATATCCAATCCTTACTCGGTGCAATATATCTAAGCCCCACGTACATGTATGATCCCAAATAACGTCATACCTTTTTGTAATATATACAGTATGAGTGGACGTGTTGTATCCGATATACGAACTCGAGGCGTAGCCGGGAGTTTGTATATCGGATACAACACGGACACGAATACTGTAGATTACTTATCAAACGTCTAGGTTAGTTCCTTTGTGTTTCGCTAAAATTTTCAAGATAAAAGTGAATCTGTATAAAAATACATACAAATATCCAATAACTTGAAGAAGAACAAGAGCAAGAAGAATTAGAACTCTTAGTACAGTACACACAGAGATAACTCTGTCTAAATTTTAACCTCTTAAATAAAGAACAAGAAAACCAAGAATAACAACAAGATTACAGAAGACTTAAGGAAGAAAAAGGAGAAGAAGGAAGAAGAAGAAGAAGAAGAAGAAGAAGAAGAAGAAGAAGAAGAAGTTGAAAAAGGAGGAGGAGGAAAAAGGCGAGACTACGGGCCTCGTCTCATTTTAGCGTTTCGTATAGAAACAAAAAACTTTTTTATGAAACCTCATACCACAGTTTAGTAAACCCGATCGCGACGACTAGATTTATGTGGCTATGAAGCCGTTGAACTAACCAGTCGAGTTTACAAAACTTTTGAAATGGCCTTCTTTTTATCACTTCAAGGAAAGAACCTTCACAAGTCTAGAGAAAAAAACAGGAACCAAAAACAAAGGCTCGAGTGAGTTTTTGATTACATCGTAATAAAACATCGAGAAATACGTGCAGGTAATGAAAGAAAAAAGTTTTATGATAAAGATTCCGATATCCAGCAAGAAAAGTGAAATTTAAATTACTTTTGAAATTTTGTCATCAAGATTTATTTTTTTCTTTCCATCCAGTAATATAAACGTTGTTTTCAAAATATTCCCAAATTCTTTTGTGTTTTGTTCTCTTGCTCGAGTGAAATTCTGGTATATTCAGCCATTAAAAAACGTTGATGTCATACAGAACTATGTACCTAGTGTTTGGCAAGCACGTAGGTAATCCCTTTGGTTCCTATAATAAACATATATAAAATAGAAACATATGATTTTGGACAGTTTAGTGCCGTTAAGCTTCGTACTTTTTATGGGTTTGTTTTGTGCAATTTATTTGGTTTTAGTTAATGTGAAATTCCACCAAAGCAGAAAGGCGTGAAATTCTTTGCGTTTAAGACTGAACAGCATTTTTAGTTGTTATCGAGTTGAATCTTATACTATGTCATTTGAAAACAGCTAAAATATCAGCTAAGGCCAAGCAATTTAGTTTGATTAATCTTCATAGTTTGATTAATTTTGATAGATGAGGCGGTAAGCCTTAAGTTAAGCTTACTTTTTCGGATGGTTCGAAGGCTTCGTTTTTCTTATGATTTTTTTTTCCTTCTTCTTTTCTTTTCTTTTCTTTTCTTTTTTTTTCTTTTTTTTTCTTTTTTTTTTGTTGTTTTGTTTTGTTTTGTTTCTTTTTTTGTTCGTTCCCTTTGAGATATTCTTCATAATGATTATATATAATTTTCATTTTTAACAATAAACGTATCAAACTTTTTATGTATTACAAGAGATTTTAGTCGTATATTCAATCAATAATCGTTATTCTAGAATTATGTATATATGTACGAAAAAGATATTCCTACCTTTCTGAATTAGTTCGAACAGTCGTATGCTTTCCCCCGAATTACAACTGAATTTTTCTTTTAGTTAGACGTTCTTGTTTTGCTTGTTCGTGGGTTCGCACCCTCTTCAGTCTAACGACGGCAATTTAGAACTAATTCGAAGTTAATTCGTGCGATTCTTGCGATAATTGTTCTATTCCGTTCCTGGAACTTATCCAATCCCTTTTCGGTCCAATATATCTAAGCCTCACGTACATGTGTATAATCCCAAATAACGTCATATCTTTTTATCATTTTAAAGACTACTTCAATACTTTCAGACCAAGAAATGTTACCGAGCTGTCGACCAAGTGATGAGGCGGGAGGGATATGTGCATTTTTGTTTTATTTTGATATGGATTCTTTTACAGTGGTATTACACCTTATTTGTGCCAATAGTTGTATCAATAACGTGTAATGTACTTTCATCAACACCACAAGTAACCTCATTAGTGGGGATCAACTTTCAATAACGATAATTGAATATGCGTGTACATTCATTGTCATTAATGGACAATCAATAACGCGTTTGTACATTCATATGCGCGGAACGTATTTTCCTGTGCACGCAATTTAACTTCAGTAACACGAATTGACAAATAATTGCATTTATGGACCATCATTTACCTAAAAGTGAAAATTCATTAGTGCTATTAGCATAACCATTGACAATCTATAACGCGTTTGGACAATCATGAGCATCAATGTAGCATTCTTTAACGTGGTTCGACAAACATTTGCATAATTGCCGACCTTAATCCGAAAAAATTCCAAGAAGTTGACGAATACGATACGGAAATTTGTTCATTAACTGCATCTCAGTTCCTCGCCCAAGAAGTAGCAGAAACTTTTGATTTCTGCAGGCAATGCATTTATCAACCATATTCTGAAACTCAAAAGTTTTCAACACTCCTCAATTCACTGAACTCTGAGCCATATCGGAATAAAAGTATTCGTGAAATGCTTGAACATTTTATTGACAAAAGCCCGCAAACAAAAAAAGAACGGTAAATTATACGATCTGTAAAAATATATATATTCTTTTGAAATTTTACTCTAAACGTGTATCTTATTTGATTTATTTATATTTTCTGTTTTATTTTTCTTGCGAAAAATTATTACCAGGACCATACTTCCAGACATCGAATGCTGAACCGTCGTATGGACTTACGGCTACGCCGGAGATTTCGACCCCGACACCGCTATCCCGGGAGGAATTACAGACTGATCAGGAAGCTCGGCCGAAGCCTAAGGGAGAGGTTAGTCGGCCCCTAGACCATAAATGATTAACCCCTTGCTATGACCAGCATACCCAGTTTCTGACATGTGTCGCTGATGACAAAACTCCCAATATCACTCTTTTCGATGTGGGATGCTTTTGGAAAACCTAGCCATACCTTTATCCAGTTTGACGCTCTTAGAAAAAGTTGCGAACTAATATACCATTCTTATACTCGCGCGGCGTTAGAGTTTGGAGAAAATGTATAAGTTGCATATTGTTCATATTTTTTGTTTTTTAACTCGCGCATGTCGCAAACGCGTCGCCGCTGGCATGCATGTGAGGCAGTACGTTACAGAAGGATTATTGAAAATGCAACGCCATTCTATCTTGCTCGGAACATCAATGAGTTTTACTTGTGCATGTTAACGTTTGCCAATTCAAACCGAAAAAATCTAAAAAGTGCTCTAGAACTCAGCGTGAAAATTTCTTCAGTGGATCAGGCGTGCGTTGGACGGTAATTTCAGTCGGTGGCGAAATTCTGTTGCCTAACCTAACGACCGTTACATTATTTAGTAACAGGTATGAGTGATTTAATTCTTCTTATTTCTTTAGATCTCAGAACTTTCACACAATGGTAGAAGTAAGTTTGAAAGTAACACACACACTGAATCAGTTCACTTCAAGACTTTTACCGGTTCAAAGTAAACCGAGCCGCCATTTTGAAATGGCACCAGGCCTACACACGCTGAGTGGGCTGGTAAGGAATTTCAACTTTGGAATCTAATATGAAGCAAATAGTCGCGTGACATGGACTACGACCTGTTAAAGTGCTTATGAGCCTTTACACAATATTTTCAGATTGAGTCTTTAAATAGTTAATAGTTGATTGTGAAAATAATTCGTCATTTGAATGTCGGGTCTTTGAGATACGAAGGTTTATATTCCCAATATGTTAATGACTATGAAGTAATATAAGGGATTTGAGTTATTTTGTGGCAACTTTTAATATTGAACGCTGGACATTTTTTGAAAACAAATTTGTAAGAACCTTTACGTGAGTCACGAGTAAAAGGGTGATGCTTTTAAAATACTGTATTCCAGAACGATTGCAGAGTTGTATATTAAATGATCCCTTATGTTACGTCATAGTCATTAACATATTGGGAATATAAACCCTCGTATCTCAAAGACCCGACATGCAAATGACGAAATATTTTTACAATCAACTATCCACTATCCAAAGAATCCACTACTATCTAAAGAATAGATTCTGAAAATATTGTGCAAAGGCTTACAAGCACTTTAATATTATCACTGTGATGTTTGTATAATTTTGAATTATTATTAATTATTGATAAATTATAAATGAGGATGAACGAACGAACGATCGAACGAAAAAAGAAATAATTATTCAAATATCAATGAAGTAAACATTAAATTTAAAACTTGTGTGTACAGATATAAAAATGAAATATAATGATTCGCAAAAATACGTAAATAAAATCATTTATAAAATTTAAGTTTACGAAATAAAATACATCATATTATAATGCATTTTAATTGTGGCGGATTAATATTCATCTGATTTCAAACTTAATTTGCATCTTTCATGATCATTTCTTTATCGTTCCAACGAGCCAGTGACGTGCTGTCGACCCAATATGTTTCTGATGACAATGAGGATGACGATGTGCTTGTTAGGGTGCCGTTGTTATTCCACAATCATAGGTAGGTACATAAGACTTATTCAAGGGCGGATCCAGCCAAAATTTTAGGGGGGGGGGGGGGGGGCTTATTGAGTTTCTTCCGTCAACACAACCGAAAACAATATAAAAAAGCATCGTTTTTTTCTGCTGAAAGGGGGGGGGGGGGCTTCAGCCCCCCTTTGCCCCCCCCCCCCGGATTCGCCCTTGTTATTCCGATACTGTATATCAGGTCTTGATTTATTACATTGATTCTCACTTTTATATCACGCAAATACTAGTCTTCAAAAGCACGCGTGCCTATTAGACATTTCGAGGTTGAGGAAAGTACTGGGTCGAGCTGGCATTGCATATAAAAAATTATGAGATATGATCTCTGATATATTTTTCGATTTATAGATCGTCATAATTCTTCCACACATCCCACATTGCACTGCAATGCCAATTTGAACCAGTGTTATGTGAGTCTTTCTTTTCATTACTAATAGTTCCCCCGAATGTCAAGAATGACACGAGATCTCTCATTGGCTACACAAATGGATCGATCGAAATCGGCTGTGACGTAAACGCATCTGATTGGTTCACTTGGACAAAAGACAGTGACGTACTTGGACGAGGAGAAAGAATTATGATGTCACGTGACGGAAGATTGATATTTAATACTCTTTACAAGAATGACTCCGGTGTATATACTTGTATTGCTGGACTAAACATGACGAGAGGAAAAAATATTACCTTACTGGTTGTCGGTAAGTTAGTTATTGCTAATATATATATATATATATTTTCCAATTTGGAATTAACAAATATTGAGACCAGTAATGATAAAAGGGTAAATTATACACCGTGAAAAGATGAAAAAACTCAGTACTGACGTTTCGGACGCTAGTCCTTCGTAGGAGTAAAAGAGAAAGAGGTGGTAGAAAGGAGTGTTTATATGATAGAATAAGACAAAAGAAACCAATGAGAACAGGGTAAGCAAGGAAACAAAAACAAACAATCAAAAGACAAAAGAAAGGGTTAGTTGAAAGTAAAGCGTTCATTAATCCCGTTGGGACTAAGAGAGTGCCCAATAGGTGAATAAGCCGCATTTCTTTGGTCTTGCGACAATCATTGTTGCCGTTAATCAAATTTTTTGTATAAACTACCTTTTTATCATTACTGTTTCATTAGAAACACTTACGCAGCTCAACTATTTTTTAGCTAGTTATATCTAAATATTGACACCATTTTGCTGTTAAAGCCATTAAGAACTTTAAGTATAATTTTAGACCTGAATATAGAGTTTCGCGCGCTGTGATTGGTCGAGCGAGCAGGGATTATGAGACGATATTCACTGCTCGAGTGGTGATAATGAGGTTTCCCAAAATTTGCCAAGGAGGAAGTAATACTAAGACGTTTTCTTTAAATCCTGAATTTCGTCTTCTCTGATATTTAAGTCCAAAATTACATTAAAACAATTATTAGTCACCTCAGTAAATATGGCGAAAACTTACCTCAAGGCTTGGAATATGTAGAGGTTATTTTACTGCATGCTAGTTGTGCATTACAGCCGGATAATTTTACGAGTGAAAGCGGCCTTATTTTTCGAGCCCCCTAGGCGAATAATCATTAAAAAAAATTTTTTTTTAACTTACTCCAAAATATTTCCGAATCCTGGAACAAACCCGAACTAATTCTTGTCTTCATTTTTCATTGTTCTTCCATTCAGTCTTTCTCTTTCTCTAGCCTCCATGACTTTTTCAGAAAAGTCCACAGGGGATTGATTGGTTTCAAGGATTCTGAAGGCCTCTCCATTAAACCCCACACCCCTCTACTATTGAAGTATCTTGAATAACCTTCCTTTTCTCTTTTGTCTGGCAACTGGTCAATCCTTTTATGATATTTCTCTCAGATAAAACAAGGTTGCCAGTCGTAAAAGTCCTTGCTTCTTCAGTAAGTAAAAATAAAATTACCTGATAATATATACGATGATTATAATCATGGTGGTGGTGATAGTGATGGTGGTTGTGGTGGTGGATTGATGATGATGATGATGATGATGATGATGATGCATTGTGATATAAAGTGGTAATAATGATTATCATGGTAGTGGTGGTGTTTGTGGTGGTGGATTGTATATGTACGTGATGATGATGATGATGATGCATTGTGATATAAAGTGGTAATTATTATCATGGTAGTCCCATAAAGTGAGAATTGACTAATGATATACAATGAAGAACCAAACACCGATGTTGACCTCCACGTTGTGTTTAATCTTTACTGCAGTCTCAGCTTCCAGTTACCTCGTACACGCTGCCAGAATGGATGATTAGTGTTGCCTGTGTTGTAGTGATCGCTTTAGTTACAATCATCATTATCATCACCTATGTCAATATGTCCAGGCCAAAAAGGGGTAAGCTACTGTGTGAAATCAGTGAGAAAAAACATTACGCCATATAGAGCATGTGCATGTTATGTTATAGCCGCCATGTTTTGATGATAAAAAGCTTTCCTCATTAGCTTCTCTTGTTAGATCAACCAACATGGCGGTTGTTTCATTATTATATATTCATATCAAGGGAGTTTAAATCACATGCTTACAGTACACACTGTTTTGAGTTAAGGGTCAGTATTTTAATGAGGTTTTTGTTATTCTGGAAGATATTAGCAGCCACGCAAATGTCGAAATGTCAGATGTTACTGAAGAAACCATCGAAGTGGTTACTTTTAAGAAAAGTGCAGAGAAAAGCCACGATGAAGATTGCAAGATTTCAAATCATGGCAAAGTGCGGCAGAGGAAGTCCTCCTCCTCTCCCACTCAAGACTCATGCTCCATAGAAAACGAATGGCTACAAGAAAAAAGTGCGTCAAAAAAGAAAAGAGAAGAAAAGAAAAAAGAAAGTGAAGGGAAAGGATGGTTATGTACGGTGGAGTACGTTGAAGAAATCCCGGTGAAATTGCGGTTAAGCGAAGGCAATAAAACAGGTCAAAATGTGAAGATCAAATCTGAATACCGTCGAAGTGCTGAGAAAAGCTTTGCTGCATCAGATGTCCGTTCTTCACTAGAGAAGACGACGATGAAAGAAGATGTTAGGCGCGATGAGGAACAGTCAAATTGTGGACAGGAAAGACTATCTGGTTCGGGAAATGCACATGTAAAAAAGCAATTGAACAGCGCGTTTCTTCCGACAAAGTTCCCGCCAAAGAAACCCGAGGTGGCAGAGCCGATGAAGAAGATAGATTCCAAACCGGGACAAGCGCTTAGAAAGATCATCTCTGATCCATGCCTTATGAGCAGGCCTCCTTTCCTTGCCGCTCACACCAGAATCAATAACATAGGACAAGACAGCGCGACGACCGCTCAGGGTCAAGGCTTAAGGAGAATAACATCCGAACCAATACGCATGGATGATACCATCTATAGTGCACCAATCATAAAAGGAAGCCTAAAACTCGATAAGAAGTCGTTAAAAGAACTAAAGTCGAAGATACAAAAATCTAAATCTCCTGCTGAAATTCATAGACACAAACTTGAATCAAAGAGAGAAAAAAATAGAGATAAAAAGCTTAGTCCGGCAACAATATCTTTTACCAATGAAATTTACGGAAGCATTGAAGAGCTACGAGCTCCCGAAAATGAACAACCAAAAACTACGGTTTTTGAGGAAACAGAAACGGAGCCCATCTATGAAGTAATACAAGAAAGAATAGAAAAGGATGTCGGAGAGGGTAAAAAATGTAAAAACAAAAAAGCAGGGATAAAAGAAGTAAAAGATAGTCTTCAAAATACAAAGGGAAATAGCAGTAGAACGAAGAATACCAAGAAAGGCTGTTCAAAAATATCGAAACAGGAATACGAACCAAGGAAGCTTGATTTTGCTCAAGGTTTATCAGATGATGGCGCACGGTTACGCCAGTTTTCCGTTTCTACAAAAGACGAAGAAAGCCATGAAGAACACGAGAAATGTTTTGAAATTTTGAGCTTTTCAATTCTGGAAGATTTGGAGGAGTTTGATGAAGATTTTGATGAGGAGCCCAATAAAGTCGTTGATGGGATCTATCAGGATGTCGAAGACGAGGTAGGGTATATGTTATGTATGCCAAATGTGGAATGACTTGATCGTTTGCTCGTTAATATTACTCGTCTTCTGTGTCTTGTTTTGTTTTGCCGTCAAAAGTTAATTTACACTCAATTCTATTCTCAGTCGTCCAAACTTACAGAAACACTCAACCAAACCACAGAGAGCCTATATGAGGAAATTCATTTCAGCAGTACAGTTTCGTGTCAAGATGAATACGAAGAACTTAACGAATTGTCGTAAAAAGCCGAGCTATGTACTATACTACTAGTCGCTTTGTTTTTGTCTTTGCCATTTGTAATGAATCATGTAAACTTTCTAAAAAAATATTTATTTTTGTTTCATTAAATTTATGTCTCGATTGATAAAATCGATAAATCATTGAAAATAGAATATAATATAATGTATGAATATAAAGGAATGTTTTTCCTGATTAAATCTAGCTTTTCCTTGACGACTGTGCGCATGAACCGTGAGGAGGATTTCTTGACTGATGTCATAAGAAGCGGGGCCCATTACTAGGAGCATCCATCTCCCATACTGGGTCTGTGAGCCAGTATGTTCCAAGATCATACGTTTCAGAGACGAGGCTAAATTTTCTAAAATACTTCGCCGTCCCTGTTTTTGGAAAATATTCTGACGCACCGACCCACGACTGGGCATATATACAGTGCACTAAATCACGTAGAATAGTCACGTCCAATGAATGACCTTCTATTAATAAAGGTTATGTTATGTAAAGGTTATGTTATGTATGTACATATGTATATATTTAAGCAATAGAAAACTTTTTCCGTGTTTACATAGCCTGATAGCAACACGAGGGGAGGTTGGGAGAATTCGAGACGGTTATACAAACCCGAGACGTAGTCGAGGGTTTGCATAACTGTCGAGAATTCTCCCAACCCCCCGAGTGTTGCTATCAGGCTATGTAAACACAGAGAAAAAAGTTTTCTATTGCTTTTATAAAATAAATACTAACGGAAAACATTACCACTTGCAAGAAAATAAATCTTTATTTGAATTTGATTCTCATTTCAAAATACAAATTCTCCATACATCACGAACTTCGATCGTTAGCCAATCAAATTTTGTGTAATAAACGACGAGGAGGCAAATGTGAAGCGAGAAAGAATCGCTAGCTATTTTAAACATTTATCATTCTAAAACTTTAAAACAAATACAAAGAAATGTCCAAAGATTGAATAGAAATCTTAATAAAAGATTTCAGAATTGATTATCTTTACGAAAGTGATCAAAAGTGGATAACAAGTGTCACTGTGAATGGAATTCTCGGTTGAAAGAAACGTGGTTTTGCTCAATTTGACAGCGAGAAAACATGGCAGCGAAGTTGATTGTTTCGTCTTGCCTCGAGAAGATATTTTGTGGAGCTGAAGAGCTATCGCTGGAAAACGTTTGAAGCTGCTGACTGTTTCCTTGAAATACTTGTATTCTTTGTCGGGCGGTGCATTTAAATCATGAGAAAGCACGTCGCTGAACAACCGAAGCTGTCCTGACGGAGGACGTGTGTTGTAGCTCCTGAGGGAATTCTCTTTGCGGTGACCAACGAGAGATTGTCATGATATTACGATCAGAAAGACCTGCATGAGACCATAGGGTTATGCCTGTGGCCCTGACACAAGTCAAAATTTGGAACTTCGTCTTCAAAATACATTTTTGGGGGCGTTTTTTTCCTCGAAAGAAACTGTAAATTTTTAATTTTTGAACTTGTACCGGGAAAACACGAAAGTTGTGACGTCACAACTGTGTTTACATACCCTCATGCAAACATGGCTATCAACCAATCACAGCGTGCGTACTATTTAATTTATTTTATAAATATATATATATACATATGTATGTACATATGTATGTACATATGTATATATATATATATACATATGTATGTACATATGTATGTACATATATATACATAGATATGTACATACATATATATATATATATATACGAGGACGGGTAAGCCTATATATATATATACGAGGACGGGTAAGCCTAAGCACTAGTAACTCGATAAACTCTGAATCGTTCAGAAGATATATATTCTTCAAGTCAAAATTTTCAAAAAAATGACATTAGGAAGCCAAGAATCTCTCCAGGACGAGACTCCAGACACTGAGAATCTCATAATACACGAAGAGGTTTGTATTTAAGCTTTTAATATTCTGTTTTGAGTTGTATTTAAGCTTATTTTGATTTTTTTGAAGTCTGCTTTATTTGTATACGTGGGTATCTTGTGCTGTAGGATTTGCTTTCGTGCAAATATAAGCTATTTTTATCTAGGAATAAGGTTTTATTTGGTTCTTTTAACGTTGGAAATCTTTATAGTTTGTTGTTGGAGGTATTATTTTTGTGTTTTGCTTTAGTTTAGTGAATATTTAACTGGCTCTCTTGACCGAGAATATCATTGTGCTAGGTCTTACATATAATTTGAATCGCTCTGTCATCAGAATATCTAAAATAATCAAATTTTATTCGTTTGAATGTTCAGATACATATGTATTTCCCATTTTTACTACTTCTTAAAAATGTTTTATCCAAAATAAGCGGATTAAACAGACGAAGAATATTAGAGGCCATTTTGGAGAGGGGGGACTGGTGCGGCATATCGAATTCACGGAATCAACGGAATCTCTTTGAAACATATGGAAGTCAAACATCATTAAAATAAAGACAAATCAAATTAAAAGAAAAAGTTAAGAACTTCGTGCTCGGTCGTCCTCTAAGAAAAAAATTATATAAAACAACTCGATCGGAAACCCTATTATTAATATTATTATGATTTATCTACATAGAATGATTAACCAGGAAACAATGACATGTCAAAAACATAACTTTAGTCCAAATCATAGCTAACCTTGAAAGAATCTGTTCATGGATCCAGCAAAACATTGCACATTTTTCCATCGTTTTATGACAAGTTGGACGCCATGTTGTAAGCACAGGTAGCCCAATTTTCAAACACAGGAAGCCCAGTTTTTCTAAGGTTGACTTCGATTAGGCAGCTTTGTCTTTACCTTCGACCTCGTGGTGTGAACATGGAGACTTCTGTAATTTATTTCCAACATATTTCTTTATTTCTGCATTCCTATCTCTTCTTCTTTATGTCTATGGGCTTCCTGTGTTTGAAAATTGGGCTACCTGTGCTTACAAAATGGCGTCCAACTTGTCATAAAACGATGGAAAAATGTGCAATGTTTTGCTGGATCCATGAACAGATTCTTTCAAGGTTAGCTATGATTTGGACTAAAGTTATGTTTTTGACATGTCATTGTTTCCTGGTTAATCATTCTATGTAGATAAATCATAATAATATTAATAATAGGGTTTCCGATCGAGTTGTTTTATATAATTTTTTTCTTAGAGGACGACCGAGCACGAAGTTCTTAACTTTTTCTTTTAATTTGATTTGTCTTTATTTTAATGATGTTTGACTTCCATATGTTTCAAAGAGATTCCGTTGATTCCGTTGATTCCGTTGATTCCGTGAATTCGATGTGCCGGGACTGGTGTGTGTAAATTCTTCTTATCAAATTAACTCAAGGTAGTGCTTAAAAGTTTTGCAGACTTTTGTAGCAAATAGTTTCGGTATATATTCTTAGTTTAAATGACAGCCACATTTAAGTGTCTTATAAAAATTCACATTACCAAAATATAGTTTTTATTAATCAACTTAAAGAACTTTTTTTTTGTAACTTCAGAATACTGGCAATACGACAAACCAGAAGAAGAAATCTAAATGGAATCGGCTGAAAGGCATCCGAGTAATCATTGTATCATGTATAGTGTTTGCCATAGCAGTAACTGTAGCCCTTATAGTGGACATATACATTGGTGATCATCATACAGGGCATGCCGCAATAGCGACAGATGTCCAGAAATGCTCTGATATTGGTTTAGAACTTATGAAGAAGGGAGGTTCGGCAGTGGATGCGGCTGTAGGGGCACTGATATGTGTTAGCGTTATGAATCCTGAGAGCTCTGGAATTGGAGGGTATGTACATATTCTTCGTTTGCAAGTTACGTCATCGCTGCCATGTTGGTACCATTTAACAAAAGATTTCTCATTAGCATTCATTGTTTAGGTACCACAATGGCCGCCATATATTTGTCTTTTAGCTCTCTTGGGAATGCTTGCAAACCATGAATTGTAATATTGCTTCTAGATTTGTCACGATTTATGCTTGTGCTTCATTATTTTTGACCTTCAGCTATTTTCAACAAATCTGATATATAAAAAAAACCAAAATCAATGCTTTGTGTTGTTACATGATGGCAGCCATGATAGAGCGGTCATTAGAAAGTGGTCATAAAGTAAGGGGAAAGGGTGGAGGGACTGGTCATAAAGTCAATGGGAGCCCGGGGGGGGGGGGGGGGGGGGGGGAAGGGGTAAAAACAGGATGTGGGTCACACCATTTTGAAATTCTTAAAAGGAGTGGACTGTCTATAAAACTACACATAGGGCTGGATCATTTTTCATTTCCTGCATGGGAACTTAGAGAGGGCATCATTTATCATTCTCGTTATTATACTCGGCCAGCAAAAGAAAGACCTCCATCAAATGCAGTTTTATCCCCACCCCTCCCACCTTTACTTTTTGAGCAGATAAATTAAGATACTGTAGTTCTGTTAGAATGGAAACTTATAAAAAGGACTTACTCTTTTCCAGAGGTGGATTTATGTTGATTGCTGCACCACACCATTCAGGCGAGGTGATAGACTTCCGTGAAGTTGCACCACAGTCGGCAACAGTGGATATGTTCAACAAGAGTGCTAACATGGCTCAACAGGTAAGGCAGCATAATTTACTGCGAGCAGCTGTTACTGAAACATCCTTTCCAGGGCACGAATTTAGCAAAAATTTCAAAGTAACTAGCAATTGAGCGCGACAAATAACAAACATTATTTGATACAGGTTCCAAAGCCTTCCTTTGATTTCTGGAAGTGCTCGTACTCAAAACTTAGCTAGTTAAATTTTTGTTACTCGCTAAATACAAAATTTCACTCTCATATGTGAGTTTGTGAGCATTAATTTGTGTCCTTCAGTTTCTTTATTTTCTTTTCATGTAACTCATACTTTGAAAAAAGTTACCTAAGTTTACCATGGTAGTTAATGTATATTGGGTCACAACTGCTATATTAGATACCACTGCTTTATTAGATGTGAATATTGTCAATGTCAGGGCTTGAAATAACAGCCAGTCATTGGACAATGTCTGGCCAGAACTGGGTCAAATCTTTGCCTTGCTGGTCATTTTGACCAGTAACAGAGAGCCAGTAATGAGGTTTGACTAAGCTTTGGCTGGTGATCATGACTTGTGATTGACCGGCCATTTTTTTACAGCCCATTTTTCAAGTTTCTGCCACATAACTGACTTCAGACAGTTGGAACCATTTGGTGTTTTGACTACTGCAAAATCAAACTTACCACTGGCAGAGTGCATTCTGATCGCTAGTGATAAATATTCCTTCGACTCAACAGCCATTTTCCCCTGGGAAAATATTTATCATTCATTATTGGGAAGCACTTGGACAGTGGTAAATTTGATTTCCGTAAGCGAAAATGTCAAACGGCTCCAAAAGTCTCGAGGAGAGATTTACATCGCAGAAACATGAAACATGCTCTAAGCCCTGAATGTGTTCTTTCCCTTGCCTCAAAAGAATTTGTCTCTGGTACTGCTCATAATCATATAAGTAATACTTTTTCATTAGGGAGGTCTTTCTGTAGCTGTACCAGGTGAACTTAGAGGAATGGAGTTGGCACACAAAAAATATGGAAAGTAAGAAATATGTTGCATAGAAAATACTTTGATACGATGGCTATCATAAAAAATATTAAGGGCCAAAAAAATACAGTTCGCTATCTCATAAGAAGATGGTAGCTTATGAGAGTAGTCATTAAAAGATATTCGACTGTAGTGCTCTTTAATAGAATGGAACAGAATGAAGAATACTATTCCAAATAGATTTGATATTAGAAAATATTATGCTCAAAGTAAAAAGGATTTGTACCTAATTCATAACACTTAAAGACAGAGATTAAACTTAGAGGCAAAGCTTTTTGCATTGTTGAAGACAAAGGATAATCAAAAATACAGAATAAAAGATCTTGGAATGAACTTAGTTGGTACAGTATTTATTAATAAGCTTTTTATGGACTATTTTATAATTGTATGATGATTTCTTTTAAAGGCTGAAATGGTCAGAGTTGATAGAACCTTCAATCAAGCTTGCAAGAGATGGCTATACTCTCTCTAATCACACAGGTAAGAATTATAAACTATGGGGTGAAGGGCATAACGCAGCCTAAAAGTGTGTAACAAAGCTTAAGAGGGAGAGGGAGAGGGAGAGGGAGAGGGAGAGGGAGAGGGAGAGGGAGAGGGATGGCTAAATGCTGTGCAGGGAGCACAAAACGGGAAAATAGAATGTATGGTATAGTAGGTGTGGGTTGGTATAGAACGAGACTATACAGGCACATTATTACTATGCCTACGGGATGTTGGAGTGACAACTGTAGATTATGCTTGCTGTTTTTATTTTCACAGCCAAAGTTCTTGGCATACCTCATGTACAGCGTAAAATAAAGAAGAGTAAACAAATGATGGATATGTTGATGCCAAATGGAGAATATTTAAAGGTAGATATTTCATCACACTACAGAGTTTTTATGATATCATTTATTAATTCGTTTGGTTGTGTATTTGTTCTTTTATTTGTATATTTATTCATTCAATCATTTGTGCTCTCATTTCTTTATTCTGTCATTCACTAATGACTTTTAAGGCTGAATGACTTCACTAATGAATTCACTTATTACTTAATTCATTCTTTATTAATGTTTGTTTGTCCTCCCATTCATTCATTCATTTACTCATTTATTTTTTCACTTGTCACTTGCTATGCTGTTAGGGTATAAATCGTTTATTCATTCATTCCTTATTCTCTTTGATTGATTTGTCGTTTTTTTCTTTCACTCTAACATTCATTTATTCATCCATCCATCCATCCATTTATTTATTTGATCATCAATTCATTCAATTATTCATTCATCCATTCATTCATCCATTCATTCATCCATTAAACATTCATCCATTCATTCCTTCATTCAACTTTACATACTTTTAATATTCCAGGAAGGAGATATAATAAGAAACCCCAAGCTGGCAGACACTTTAGCCATCATTGCCAAAGAAGGAGCCAAAGCCTTGTATGAAGGGAAAATAGCAGAAAGCATTGTCAAAGCGGTTAGTATTGATTATATATTAAATACAATTCTGTTATTGGGAAGCATGGGTGGCGTAGGGTTGAGAGCGCTTGCCTCTAACCAATGCGACCCGGGTTCAATTCTTGACCTTGTCATACATTATGTAGTAGAGTTGGTTTGTTGGTTCTCTCCTGTGCTTCGCAAAAATCAACTCCTAAATTCTAATTCATTCTAGAAAGGGCCTAGATTTACTCTGTGTAATTCTAGTTACCCTACCAAATTTTGTAGTTTTTTATTTAATTTTTTATATATTTTTAAATTAATATATGCAAATTCATGTACGATGTACAGTAGGAAGCATCAGGAAAAAAAACACTCTGATATTTTTTACAAGACTATTTTTCTCTATTCTCCGGTTTACTCATCCTGGGATTTTGTGGGACATTCACTTGCTTATCCAATTCATTCCCATTTGAAAAGAGTGTAAAATAATGTGCATAACATGAGTACAATATGTCACATGCTCTAATTGGCTGAATAATGTACAGTGTACATGTATGCAAAAAGATGTTTCACTGACAAGACACTACTGATAAAAACTAATAAAAAGAAAAAAGAAATTTTCAAAGTAAAAAAAAAAACTAAGTAAAAAAACTTTTTTTCAATAGGATTAGCTTTTATAAAAAGAAAAGTTAAGCATATGTTATTCATGAAAACTTTGATTTTTTAGGTTAAAGAAAGAAATGGAATTCTTTCACTTGCCGATCTGAAGAAATACACAGCTATACTTAAACCAGGATTAAACTCAACATATCAAGGTACGAGCAGCAGCATCAGGCACCCCTGGGGTCTCAGGTTTGATACCTGGCATCGGCATCACATTTGGGGGATTGAAGAAGGTGTAGTGGTAGTGTGCTAAACTTTCACCGCTGAGGTACCGGGTTTCATTCCTGGACTCTGCATCATGTGAGGGGATTGAAGATGGTGTAGTGGTAGTGTGCTAAACTTTCACACCTGAGGTACCAGGTTTTATTCCTGGACTCTGCATCACATGAGAGGATTGAAGATGGCGTAGTGGTAGTGTGCTAAACTTTCACATCTGAGGTACCAGGTTTGATTCCTGGACTCTGCATCATGTGAGGGGATTGAAGATAGTGTAGTGCACACTTACTTTCACCTCTGGCAATCTTGGACAAAACCTGTAGAGAAAATCACTAGTAAAGAAAATCAACATTTTTTTGCTTTTGTCATGAAGAATAATGTACATCCATCTTTCCCCAAAGCAATGTTGTAGGGAAAGAGGCTAATGACTCCTTTGCTTGACCAACCAACATTGCTTCAGGGGGGGAAGGGGGGTTTATTGATCAAAATATACAAAAGCTGGGGACGGTGAAAGTTTTTTTCGTTATTCTCTACCCTTTTGTCTAAGATTGGGGGTTTAGGTCTTGATTCCTGGACTTGGCATCATGTCATTTAGGAGTAGAGTTTACAGGTTATTGACCATTATTAATTTGTTTTTTTTAGGCTATCAGATTTTGACAGTACCTCTTCCAGCTAGTGGACCTGTGCTCATCTCTGCACTAAACATTTTAGAAAGGTTTAATCTTACTAAGAAGGACCAAGGAAAGAACACTACTTATCAGTATTTGATAGAGGTGAGAGACTGTTGGCGAATCTCATATCTGTCCATCTATGGATCTTTATCACAAGGCAGCCATGTTTATTCTCATGATGAGAAAAAAAAACCTTTGTTTCACCCGCATAATTTCCCCCCCTAGCACTTGGATGTGAGGCCACTCCTAGTCAAATCTAATGTTCAAACATGGTTGCCACATGAAAGAGGTTGCTATATCCATTCATTCATCCATTCATCAATCCATCCATCTGTTTATTCCTATCTCTCTTTTTCTCTTGCTATATCAATTCATCAATCAATCTATCTTTCTATCTGTTTTTCCATATATCAATCCATTCGCTCACGACATATCTTTATCCAGTCATCTCAGTGGTGGATCTAGGGGTGGGTTTTGGGGGTTGCAACCATCATAAGACCTACTTCCATTTGGGAACCCTGTGCTACTTTCACGCCAAATAAGTACCTCAACCAATGCTACAACCCCCCCTTTGAAAAAATCCTGGATCCGCCCCTGCATCTATCCATCTGTCGATCATGTGATCAATCTCTCCCTCCTCCCTTCTCTCGCTTCATGGATCAATCCCATTTATCCATCCATCCATTCACACCATCTAAAGTCCAAATAATTCAGCCCCCAAGTGCACAGTGCCGGTAGATGAACGTTTCTTCCTTTCCTTCCCCAGGCCTTTAAGTTTGCCTATGCACAAAGAACCCATCTTGGAGATCCTTCAGATCCTCATAATGCTGATGTACTTAAATTTGTTGATAAAATGACGAGGTATGTAAAGGTACACTAATAGTACTGGTTCGTTTCTATTCATGAATTACTTTATTTAAGATACTCCAGTTGCAGTGTTGACCTGGAGAGACTGCATGAATATTATTTGAATGATTAACATAGGTGTATCTAGGTTATGTGTTATAAAATGTTTAAACCAACCAGGTAATTCCAACATAAAAGAGGTCTCCAGCAACCTTTTTAGAAATAGGTATATATCAGACATTGTTCAAGCTGTTCTTCACCTTCATTTCAGCAAAAAGAATGCAGAGACAATCTACAGGAAGATATTTGCAAACAAGACATTCCCTCCATCTTATTACTCACCTGCTTCTGATGAGGTGAAGGACAACGGAACAGTGCACGTGTCTGTTGTGGGCCCTGATGGAGAAATAGTCTCTGTTACAAGGTATAGTGCAATATTAGAATCTTTATTTTTTGATGATACAGTCGCTCTTTTCATCAATCCATCTGTCCATCCCATCCATATATCTATCCATCTATCCCATCCATATATCTATCCCATCCATATATCTATCCAATCCATCCCATCCATATATCTATCCCATCCATATATCTATCCATCTATCCCATCCATATATCTATCCCATCCATATATCTATCCAATCCATCCCATCCATATATCTATCCCATCCATCCCATCCATATATTTATCCCATCCATCCCATCCATAGTAATCATCCCATCCTCCCATCCATATATATATCCCATTCATCCTATCCATATATCTATCCCATCCATATATCTATACCATCCATCCTATCCATATATCTATCCCATCCATCCCATCCATATATCTATACCATCCATCTGTCCATCCCATCCATATATCTATCCCATTCATTCCATCCATATATCTATCCTATCCATCCCATCCATCTACCCATTTATCCCTTCCATCTATCTTTCCCATAAATCCATCTGTTCATCCCATCCATCCATCCTTCCATCTGTCCTTTCATCCTATCCATCTATCCATCCATCCATTCATTTTCCCTTCCCCATACACTTGAGATTCAGAGTCTTAGAAGGGTCTATTTATTAACAATGTATTAGTATCTTATGGCACCAATCAGAGCTCACTTTATATCTTTGAAATCAGGTATATTACTGGTATTTTAAACCAGTCAAAACATTTATATTTTCTGTTTTTCAGTTCTGTGAATGGGTACTTCGGTTCGTATGTCATGACTGATACAGGAATCATCCTCAACAATGATATGGATGACTTTTCTTCTCCTGGCATTGATAATCAGTTTGGAATCCCCCCATCAAAGGTGTGGTTTTATCCCTTAACTACCCTATGAATGCCTTCAAGAGCCTTGCTCGCTTCTACAAAAAAGAAGCACTGGAGCGAGAGAACTCTCTGGAGACGGAATTTTTTCTTGTGTTTCTCTTTTTTTGTGGGTAAAGGTGATCGATGTCATGTGCCGATCTTTTGTTTTATCCTCTTGTGGTGAGCTGTTAATATCAATAGACATCATTACAGTAACAGAGCTCTTTTGCCCACTTGATGTACCATAATGCCTTGCGATCCAAGATGGCCGCCTTAGTATTCAAAGTAGTACTTCGTCAAAGTAGTCCATTGCGAATGCATTTTTTGGCCCTATATTGCGTAAAAGTGCACGATACCTGCGTTAGTGGGATTCCTTGAGTTAACAATTCTTGGTGCTGTGGCTGATTTGATGAATGATATGACGGGCATTGGATGATCTAAAGTCCCTTGTGTTGTATGTTTTATTCGCAGGCAAATTTCATCAGGCCAGGCAAGAGGCCTCAGTCGTCAACTGTACCAGTCATAGTCAGACACAAGCAAGTAAGTAACAGTGAGTTATTCATTCATCCATTCATCCATCCATTCCACCTTCACTTCTCACTTTAATCTCAATTGGACTCTCTGTGATTTTTGTAGGTTCCTGCTCGAGTTAATAAAAATAATCTGAGAGTGGACCAAAAAAAATTAAAAAATTTACAACCACCACTCCCCATACGGGGCTCTTCCGTGAGGTTCCACACTCACTACCACTACATTCTATATTCACAACATACAACACTCAACTCACATGTTGAATTTTACGGAGGGATGAAACCGGAGAACCCGGAGAACCCGGAGAACCCGGAGAAAAACCCTCGTGGCAAGGGAGAGAACAACACATCAAACAAACTCAACTCACATAAGATCCATTCTGAGGCGGGACTCGAACCCGGACCACAGCGATGAGAGGCGAGCGGTAAACCACTATGCCACTCGTTGACAACAAAACTGATGTATGTTTTTTCCATTTTTATTCCAGGACCCTTGTGCTTTTCGACTGGCTGTGGGTGGGTCTGGTGGCTCTCATATCCCAAGCGCTGTCATACAAACGTTAATTAATATATTATCATTCGATGACACACTCAAGGATGCTGTGGAAAGACCACGAGTACATCATCAGCTTATACCCAATGAAGTTGAAGCAGAAGGTGAGATTTTGATAGAGAAATTGGATGGATTATTAAAGTGAACGGGAAAGTGGGAATGGAAGAAATAAAAAAAAAGGAAAAATAGAGAAAGAAAAGGAAAGGGGAATCGAAAAGATGCCAAAATCAAGCGAAAGAAAAGTAAAAACGAGAGAAAATGAGAGAATGAATGGAAAAGCAGAAAAACACTAAGAAAGAAAAGAACAATATCATTGAAGTTAGGACAATTGAATGGAAAGCAAGAAAAAAAGAAAGAAAGCAAGCGAAAGTATGAAAGGAAGGAAGGAGGGAAGGAAGAAAAAACAGAAGGAAAGTAGGAAGGTAAGAAGGGAAAGGGAAAGGGGGAAGGGGGGGGGGGGGGGAGAGAGAAAGAAAGAAAAGGAAAGAAAATAAAACGAGAAAGAAAAACGCTTTAAAATCTCCTTTAAGTTTGAATCATTTATTTTCTACTTTCAGGAGATAAATTTAAGTCTTGGAATCAAGAAGGTGTCCTTGAATATCTAAAACAAGTTGGTCATGTGGTCAACACGTTAGACAAATCTCGAAGTGATGTAAATGTAGCTCAAAATTACCACAACATACTACGAGCCCACAGTGACAGCCGAAGAGGAGGCAGCGGTAGTGCGATGTACTAATGAATTGCTGACTACAATTGGTATTATTGGGACCATCAGGCCCAAAACCTACTGCTTTAGTTATTAGCCAATCACATTCAGACTTGGAAAAGACCCCGCGAGTTTGTCATCACACTAACCAATCAGATTTCGCTATTCTCATTGTTGCACCAGAAAAATCAACTCGGAATCTTGGGCCTGCGTAGCGGCTCTTTGTTTGGGGATTTGGGGCGAACGAAGTAGGGATTGGGTCCCTTGCCTTAAACCCCCAAACAGGGTCGCTACACAGGCTATAGGATAGAATATGTAGATATTGGTATCAATTTTGGAATAGCTGAGAGTTTAAACATTTTTAAGTTTTAAAAACTTTCAAAGATAATGTTTTTCTTAACTTAGGCACTCTTAAACAAGCAAGTCATAATTAATCCTCTGCAATTTTTATAACCATGATATCTAACTAAATGTAATATATATTTATCCTAATTTAAAAGAATATTATAACACCAATGGTTATCCTGTGGCGCCTGTTGACGGGAGGGTCTGAGACGATGTAATTTATCTTTGCCACAAGGAACCCGCCATAATATTTCAATGTTATATACCGATCTTTATTTAAAAAGCGTTACACTTACGTAAGTAAATTCTATATTCAAATAACACAGCTGTTTTTATTTTCTGACAAACGCTAGAGGTACTGATTCTACACTTTTCTATAATGTTTTTTTTAATAGATATATGAGGGCGAGACATCCCTCATGTCCGATAGGTAATCCCTGGGGAGCGCGAATAGAGTACGCTAATTATTCGTTGGTTCGATTCCCGGACCAGCCATCACTTGTGAGTGGAGTTGCCTTTTCGTTCTCACATGTGCTCCAACATTTTCTCCGAGCTCTCCGGTTTTTTCCCTAAACAAAAACCAGCTTCAAATTTCAAAAATTTCATTGGACCATAGAGATAGACCTTATCAAAACCATTGGATAACTAGTGTGTTTTTAACATTCAAGGAAAGCTACTCCAGGGATCGGAGGATCGGCAGGGGAATGGAAAATAAGATTCCAGCACTTTGGATCGTGACGTATTTTCGGATCCGACAACTGTTGGCAAAAACCGCTAAAATCAAACAAAAATCTCCCAATAACCTCCACCCTCGCTCATTAAACAAAAGAACTTTAGAAAAAAACTCATTTTATCAAGAAAAAATAGAAAAAACTGTAGAACTGCCTTTCCTTTTTTTTTAATTGTGACGTAATCCCAACGAAAAACGACTTCCGGTTCCAAATAAAACTGATATATTAAATTTTGGATTTTAATTCAGTTGTTTGTGAATCAGAGCCGTTTTCTTTACGAGCTCAAACGACTGAAAGATTCCTTAATAAGTCCAGGTGAAGGAGGGAAATAGCCATCGTATCAATAAGATTCAATTTCAGAACGGTTGAAGTCAGTAAACAAGTGATAAAAGCCCTGACGACAACAAGGCTACGCAATTCTCTTGGTATTTTCGCTATTTCGGGTCACGTCCTATTCTTGCTGACAATTTTTTTTAGAGGATAGGTGCATTCCTAAAACTGGAAACGACTCTTTTTAGGGTCGCTGTTTTGTTAACAGACTGATCGGAGTACTTGTAACTAAAAGATAAATTTAATTTTCAGGCATGCAGTGACGTTACCCTGATCATGGTCTATATCTCAGGAGACGAGACCGGTTGAGGAGGATGTCCTGGAAGTAAAATCAGGATTTGAGGTCTGATCTGAAAGTATTAATATAGGTTGTGACCTATTTCCGGAACCAATCACACAAAAAATCGCTAAAATCTTTCCACAACTTATTCCCAGGATTTATTCACCTCCAACAATTAGATATGTAAACAGAATATCCTGCTATGAAGAAAAAACACAGAAAAATATCTGTAGAAGTAATTTTGGATTCTAAGAAAAGTTTTGCAGCCCTTTTCAACACAAAACCAACGACTGAGCCACATTGACACGTTAACGGCTAGTTTTTCAGTTTGAACTGTTGCCAAAACATGCCGCGTAGCTCGCGATAAAACACTCGACGAAAAAATGGATTTGTCATGTAGGCAAACATATAGACAAATATATGGGCAAATATCATATTTGACTAATAGTAGACAATATTTGCCCAATGACTGTATATGATATGTACCTACACATTTATCCCATGGGCACAGATGGCAAAGTCCGTATGGCCCAGTAAAATCCCAAACGGCAAATATATAGCAGATATCATATCATCCATACATTTACCCGGTAGTAAATGTGAATGCTCATTTGATATGTGCACGTATTTGCCCAGCCCGTATATGTGATTCATGCCTTACATATACCCTGTATTTTCCCAGGCCGTATATGTGATTAATGCCTTACATTTACCCTGTCTTTGCCCAGGCCGTATATGTGATTTATGCCTTACATATACCCTGTATTTTCCCAGGCCGTATATGTGATTTATGCCTTACATATACCCTGTCTTTGCCCAGGCCGTATATGTGATTTATGCCTTACATATACCCTGTGTTTTCCCAGGCCGTATATGTGATTTATGCCTTACATATACCCTGTATTTTCCAAGGTCGTATATGTGATTTATGCCTTACATATAACCTGTGTTTGCCCAGGCCGTATATGTGATTAATGCCTTACGTATACCCTGTCTTTGCCCAGGTCGTATATGTGATTAATGCCTTACATATACCCTGTATTTTTCCAGGCCGTATATGTGATTTATGCCTTATATATACCATGCGATATGCTCTGACCGTATATGTGATTAATGCCCCCTTAATGCCTTAGATGTACCAGCGCGTCTTAGCCATATTTGCTCAGTTGAATTATGCTCATCATATTTGCTAAATTTAACTATATTATCAGTCTTCAGCTATTGTCACTTATGGCAGGCCAAAAAAAATAGAAACGATATATGTCGTGACAACCACCTCATACTTTAAACATAGCTAACCTATACTAAGAAGCAGGAAAAAAGACATAAATCATACTGAAACATTTTTATTGTGAATTTCCTTTTCTTGACGACTGATTAACTATGAACAATTTGTTAACTACAACTAATTGAAAATGCTAGTTCTGTAAATTAATTATAGGTGTTTGTTTCATCTTGTGACAGAATTTGTGAAAGGAGATCATAATATATTTAGTTGTCAATCGATCTGTGGCTTATGTACGATTCTTTTTAGATATTCTGTAGTAGTACACTTCATTTATAACTGCAAAAACTTAATTAAGGACACCGAACGTGGTTGGGTTTCTACGAGTTTTATGAATTAAATCTTGTGTCACTGTTCCTCCGTTCCTTTGGCCTGATTTCTAGGGTTTTCCTTCTTCTTTCGATTATTTGAACATTATACTTGTTTACTTTAAGAAATCCAAAGGTCAATAGGCTTAGATAGCCGCTGCTATACCGTTTGACCTTTGGATTTCTTCAAGTAAACGAGTATAACGTTCAAGTAATCGAAAGAAGAACGAAAACCCTAGAAATCAGGCCAAAGGAACGGAGGAACAGTGACACAAGATTTAATTCATAAAACTCGTAGAAACCCCAACCACGTTCGGTGTCCCAGTGCCCTTGATTTGATAAAAACCTTTAGGCTCTCAATGCCCATTCGGGACCTCCAGATGGCCTTGGGCGTCTTGACGGCTCCCCGATTTTCCGCTTCAAAAGCATGGTGAGACTGCGCTCTGACAGCCTCCTTTTTGCCTTTCGGTCCATGCTTTCCATGAACTGATTAGCTAGGGGGCTTCTCCATGGCAGAGGGTGTTTTATTAAAACTTTACTCTGCTTAGTAGGGCCCCCTTCGTTATCAGAGCCACTGTCCGCTGTATCGTCATCAGCCTGGTCATCCGCCTCTGACATCGACTCCTCTGATGACATATACTCCAGTTTCATAATTGCCTTGA
The DNA here is from genome assembly GCF_029948245.1 of Actinia tenebrosa. Taxonomy (NCBI): domain Eukaryota; kingdom Metazoa; phylum Cnidaria; class Anthozoa; order Actiniaria; family Actiniidae; genus Actinia; species Actinia tenebrosa. The sequence continues at coordinate 21,432,094 of NW_028292580.1, read as the reverse complement.
CTTTCTCTTTGTCCCCTGGTGATAGCGAGGTTGACAAGTCCGCTGCCTTGGATCTGGATTTTAGGAGCTAAAAGAAAAAAGAAAAAAAAAAAAAACACCGTCAGTCAAAGTTTCTTATTAAACAAAGTCATAATCGTTGCAAATTCAGTTTACTTACATTTTGTTTTCTTTGTGTTTTCCGCTGCATCTTTTGATGCCTTCCAAGGGCCCCTGAACGCTCTCTTTTGTTTCTCTTTCTTCTCGTCAGAAAGTGACTTTTAAGGGCAGCTGAAATTATATCAAGTACCCATATATTAAAACTTGAGACAAAATTTGTTAGAAATTTTGGCATTTGGCCGACAATTACTCCTTTAGCATCCATTTGTTTTTGCTTTGTTTTGTTTTGTTTTTTTGTTTTTGTTTTTTTTTTCTTTTCCGTGTTATTTTATTTCAAACTGCTTCCCCTCCCTTCGGCATTTGAATATTTCTAAAAGGATTTCGTTACCCCCTCCCCCCCCCCCCCCGACCACCACCACCCTTTGTCCTCACCCCTCCCCCCCGGGTTAACTTTGATAGGTGCATAAGGCCTTTCGCACTTCGTAATATAAAATACATAAATACCTTCTAACTCGACGGCAGAGACATCCTTATGAACATTCAGAACTCTATCCCTTATTGCGTTATTAATCTGTTCGTTGACGTCATCTCTGAAACTAATTAGGAAATGCCATATTTGAGTGGTAAGTGGAAACTTAATATGGAAAGAAACTATGGATGATTCAGACAAGATCATTTTTATTAAATTTTTATACTTACGCTTTAGTAAAATCCCATATAAGAGGGTTTTCTTCCCTGTCCCGTAATTTCTTTGCTACCAAGCGTACTTCAGACTGTAATAACATAATATAATTCATTAAAATCATAAGATGTACCTTAAGTTATTCTTAGACATAGTAATAATGTTTTCATTATTTTTATGGCTGTGATTGTATAATATTGGGAAAAAAATCGAAATCAAATCAATTCCTTTACAAAAAAGGAAATTATCATTATCATTCAGTGTCTTGTTATTGGAAATCAATAGTAAAGTTTGGTAGCATTAACCACTGCCATGGCGGGTTTCCCGCCAATTTTAGCATTGCATAAATTATACCGCTGCATAATTATACCAACTACTCTTCGCGCCAAGAATTCCCAGTAAAATTATCAATAAAAATAGCTTGCTTTTTTAAATATTGCCACTTTACTTACTGCAACAGCCTTTGAGACAGTAATCTTGGTCTTGCTGTTGTCCTTGTTCTGCTGGCTTTCTTTTAAGGCGGCTAGTATTTGGCGGTTTTGTTCTTGCAGTTCTTTAAACTGTTTTACAATCGTTTCGAAATTTGAAGAAATTTCTTCTTTTTCGCTGTCGGGGTCAACGTTCTCATTCTCGCTTGTTGCTTGCAATAGGCGATTTCTGTGTTCTCTTAGCACATCCTCGTTACCACCAGGGACAGAGGGAATAAGTATATTAAGCCTTTGAGAATTGGCGCCATTTTCAGTATGTCTACTCGTACTGCTTGTACTGGTAGTTGCAGTAACAGAATGGATTGGCATTGGGCGTCCTGGTAAAGGTGTAGATGTTCTTCCCATTTTTTGATCGCGACGAATGAACGCAATTTATAAGCAAAGATATAGAATGTGCGAGAAACTAGATGACCGACAGAGTTTGTTACCTGTTTGTGACCAAAAGGCGAATGAACGAATAAGCACATCCACCGAACAAATCTACCCCCTATCTATCACGGCGTATCACGTGACTTGTGATGACATATACGTTCATATAATGAAGTCTAATAATAAAAAAAGGAATAACTGTCTTATAAAAATGCTGAAGTTGTATCCAGGATTCATGTTAAGTAATATATCTATTATCTTAAAGCTATTTGCTCCATTTTATAAAGTTATGAAATTTTTTCTAAAGCCTAGATTCACGAAATATCATTGCAATAAACTTGATTAGCTTCTAGCTCTAAAACCATCGTACCATTATCTGCCGCCAACAGTGACAGCTCTAAGGAAAAGGGCGCGGTAATAAAGATCCGGCGTGCTTTCGTCCAATGGCATGTGGTTGATGGACGTGGAACTTTATTACGCTGGAATATGGCTGTTAGCCATTCAAAATGCTTGGATTTTGAGTAATTATCCCAATGATACACAACGTCTTTTTAATTATATAGTTCTGGAAAACAAAATGTCTTCTGCGATGTCAAAGCGTTATCATTGCTTTCATTGTAACGAAGATTTACATTACAGAGTATTTTGCCGTCACAAAGAAGAATTTTATGATCCTTTAACAAATCAATGGCAATTACAGCGGAATGACGACGAAGACTCAAATGATAGTATTTTCACTCACGAGATTGACGGCCAGAACGACACTTCTTCTAATGACTACAGCGAGATAAACGTTTTGGACCAAACTGATCAAGACTCCTCTGATGTGCCAAATACAAACCAACCATCAAGTGACGAATTCTTACCAGCTACTTCACAAAAAGGTATTGATGTTATACGTTTATTTGATGATTAGATTATATAATCTTTAAATGATAAAGTCAAACTGCATAGATAAAAGACTGAATCTTTAACAAGCGGCTGATTTGCACATGATCTAGCTCCCCTATTGGATTTACTACCAAGCATTAGTGTTATTGAAGCGAGATTAAGTTAGAGGTACAAATGATTCTTTTCTATTTCTATCTTAGCCTCGTTTTCACCGTTACTTTTAAGAAGGGTGCATTATTAAGTAATCGGCTTATGGTTGCCATTAAAACCTCAGTGTTCATTCAGAAAGGTTCATTCAAAGAGTTTATAAAATCATAGCTAGAGATAACTCATTTAAAACGCCAAAAAGAATTTACTATGTTCAAATGGATATTGCTGTACATTTTCGTCTCCAAATCAATTCATGACTGTGGTCATCCTGAGATAGCATGGTATCCGGCAAAACATGTTTGTCAAGTTAGAGAAATACAATTATAAGTAATTTATTTAATATGTCTCTTGGGTTTTTTATTTTCGATTTATCATTTTTCTTTCACGAATTATAAATTGTTGTTTTGCTGACTTAGAAATTTATATTTTATTTTCAATGGAAATCATTTATTTTCAGAGCAAAATTTGGGTCAAAATTATACATTTAGGGACCGGTCATTATTTAAGTTGTCGGTAGGGGGGGGGTGGAGGAGAAATTGTCAGTGACGCAAAAAAATTTCAAGGCCCCCCCTTTGAAGGCATCCAAGTTTATCGAAAACCCCCCATGGATTGTAGTAAAAAATTTAAAAATTTTCCCTAAAAGTCATTTTTAAATTTCAAGACTTTCACTAGCAAAAATTTCAGGCCCCCCCCCCCCCCCCCAATTTTTTCTCCCCCCCCCCCCCCCCCAACTTAAATAATGACCGGTCCCTTAGCCCATGAGGTTTTTTTTACTGACATTTTTTTTTTCTAGTATTATAATGGTTTCAGACTTTATCTTATACTATGTTGCAGTTATACAATGCCGAATGAATAAAATACATCGTATTTGCTTATGTTTAAAGGAGACGGAATAAATAACTTTGAGGAAGAAGATCAAGTGTTTTTGGATGACAAGTTGGACAGTGAATCTGACCATGAAGAGATAAGAGGAAATGAAAGAAGGAGATTGGTTGAAACTTGGGATATTGATATCGAAGACGTAGAAAGAGATTTTGAACAATCTAGTGCAGAAATAAGCGTTGCCGTCGAAGCAAGTTCCCGAGTGACCCTTATTAACTGGATTGCCTTGTTTGTGTGCTTTTGGTCTGCATACTTTTCTGTACCAGACCGAGGCATTGATATTCTCCTCGCCTTTTTTAAAGCGATTTTTCAGGTTTTGTGTGAGCTTTCGCCAATCATTTTCCCAACCGCAGTATTGGTTTTCCCGAGCTCCTTCAAACTCTTGAAAAATTATCTTTCTTTTAAAGATAAGCATTCAAAGTATGTTGTTTGTCCGAAATGCGACACCCTATACCGTTTTCAAGACTGCATAACAACAAGATTCGGGCGTGTCATTGCTAAACCATGTTCTCACATTGCTTTTCCGAATCACCGTCAATTGTTTCGCCGCACACCTTGTGGAGCGGAATTGCTTAAGGAAATTCGTTTGAAAAATGGACAGACGAAATTGTACCCACATAAAGTTTATTGTTATAAAAGCATCAGAGACACTCTAACTCACTTTATTAAGCGACCAGACTTTGTACAAAAATGTGAGATTTGGAGAAATCGGAATGTACCGGACGATATTTTAGTTGATATTTACGATGGCCAAGTGTGGAAAGATTGGCAATATTTTAACGGCACTCCTTTCCTTGCCCAGCCTAATAATTATGCTTTTATGCTGAATGTTGACTGGTTTCAGCCTTTTAAGCACAGTGTCTATAGCGTTGGAGTCATATATATGGTCCTCCTAAATCTTCCGAGAAAAGAAAGGTACAAAGAGGAAAACGTAATAATAGTTGGGGTAATACCTGGTCCACACGAGTCCAAATTGAATATCAATACGTACTTACAACCACTTGTAGCCGAATTGAACTTATTGTGGCACGAAGGCATCCAAGTTCGGCCTCATGGGAGTAGAACAGCAAGATGTTTTCGAGCTGCCCTCCTTTGTATTGCTTGTGACATTCCTGCACTAAGAAAAGTTTGCGGTTTCTTAGGATGTACTGCTCACCGAGGGTGCTCAAAGTGCATAAGATTTTTTCCCGGAGATTTTAGTAGCATGGATTTTTCAGGTTTCGAAGATGACGATACACCAAGGACAAATGAAGAGCACCGAAGAGAGGCTCAGAAAATACTCAATGCAACAACCGCTGATGAACGAAACCAAATTGAAACTTCCACTGGAACAAGATATTCTGAACTCTTACAGTTGCCTTACTTCGATTGTACTCGTTACCATGTTGTTGATCCTATGCACAATTTGTTTTTAGGGACAGCAAAACATTTAATGAAAAATGTATGGCTAAATGCTGAAACGCCAATTATTTCTAAAGAAAATTTGAATAAAATCCAGGAAAAGGTAGATGACGTCAAAGCACCATCATTTATTGGGCGTCTCCCGAAAAAGATATCAACATCGTTTGGAGGATTTACTGCTGATCAGTGGAAAACATGGACTCTCTTGTATTCTGTATTCTGCATTTGGAATATCGTTCCAACAGATGATTTGGAGCTGTGGAGGTTATTCGTATTGTCCTGCTTTCACCTTTGCTCTCCACTTATTACAACTGAAGAGCTACAAGAAGGACATGATTACCTAGTGGAATTTTGTAAATCGTTTGAAAAACGATATGGAAAGGAACGTGTTACGCCAAACATGCATCTACACCTGCACCTCAAACAATGTATTTTAGATTACGGGCCTGTATATTCATTTTGGCTTTTCAGCTTCGAACGTTTCAATGGGATTTTAGGAGCGTTTCGAACTAACAATAGATCTGTTGAAATACAAATCATGAGAAAATTTCTCCAAAAGCATGAACTAAGAGATATCCCTTTACCAGAGAGATTTCGAGAAACTTTCCAACCAGTATTTCAACTTCTTCAGGAGGCACAACAAGTAGGAACACTTGGCGAAAGCATCCCATCAATACCATCAACACTTAATCTTTCAGTTGGTCAAGTACTACGTTGCTTAGAGTGGAGCAATATGAATGCATACTCATGTTTTTCACCTCGATCCATTGATGTTCTTGATGATGACTATACAGAATATCTCTTTAAAGCTTATGAAACAATTTTACCTCAACACTCGGTCATTGAATGTGTTACCGATACGTTTGAGAGAATTAGTACCATTGGATATTCGGGGACAAAGCTAGGGTCCTCTGACTCTAGACTGGAACGTTCTTCCTTCATTCTTGCAAGTTGGTGTGGCCAATATAGTGGCAGTATTGAGACCGATTCATTTGACTTGCGCCCCGGTGTTGTCGATTTCTTTCTTAAACAAACCATTATAATTGATGGCAAGCAGGAATCATTGTGTATGGCAAAGGTTTGATGGTATCAGCGACATCCAGAAAGACACAGGATTGGCAGACCACATGAAATTTGGTGCAGAAACTTGTTTGAAATGGAAGGGCCCTCTACATTCATTCCCATACAAAGGATACACAGCCAGTTTGTTGCTGCTTACGATGTTATTGACAAAGAAAGAGTATTAATTGTTTGTCCTTTACTACGTAAATTGTACGGATGATGGAGATGACAGTAAAGTATCATCCAGGAAAAATATTCAAAGCTATCAAAAATAAACTGTTTGAACTGTGCATCAGTAACTAGATAGTCAAAATGAAAATTGAATGAATTCTTTGATGAGTTTAAAATTAGATGAATTAAAATAATTATGAATGAAATTGCATATATTGCCAATAAAAAAGATGAATTCATATGTTTAGACTAAACAAAATTGATGCTTCAAATAATATTACAGATGTTAGCGGTTTGAAATGCAGCTGAGGTTAATGGGTTAATGAGTTTTCTTATTGTCACTGGAAAAAACGCATGTACGACTTACGCATATTAAAAATACATCGTCCGCGTTTTTTCCTGTGTGTATCAACGCATATAACCTCACTTTCATGACATCAAAGCAAAGCAATGATTGAATTAATGTGGTCGCAACATTGATGTCATGCGTTAGGAGAAAAAATTGACACATATGACTGAGATGGACCTGCATGCACTCCCCCCTCGTAAGTCGTAAAAACAAGCCAACATCCATCATAATTCAGTTGAAAAATTATTGATTTGTTTTGAAAAGTTTTGATTGCAATAAATTGAAACGGAAACCTCACATCGGATATACTCAGTTTGGGGTATTGTATTTGCTCCCCAGGTAAATATGGGGCAAAGCCTAGTGCAAAGTTGATTTCATATGTGCCCTTCATTTGACAATAGGGCAAATATAGGGCAAAAACGGTTATCATATATCCCCACTGGGTAAATGCGTCTAAACTAAGGGCAAATATATAACATATTTACCCATGTGTTCAGATGTATGGCAAAGCAATGGCAAATTTATTAGAAATTTACCCCGACCTTTGCCTGCATAGGCAAATGTATGGGCAAATATAGAGCACCATATTTGCCCAACATTTGCCAAGCGGACATATGATGACCAAATCCATTATTTCGTCGAGTGAAAGTTACAGGCGCATGATCGAGTTGAAAGTACTTTTACTTTTTCGTCAACTTTCGTCTCGCGTTTCACAAGGATTTAGCTTTGAAAATTTGAATTGCAAGGCCATTGCAAAGAAGTTAACTAACATTTTCACCGGATATAATATAAACTCAGTCGCTTCACTTGATTATAAATGTTGCTAGCGACGGGTTCTTTGTATTGTTCTATATATGAAACCTAGCGCTATATTTAGGTGACCTTCGTTGTTTGGGAACTACTTCATGTCTTCGTTTCATAAAGTCGCGTTGAAACCCCTGTTGAAACGGATGAACAAAGATCGAAATAATCTTACTTAGAAAAAAAGAGTCAAAAAAGGATTGATAACTGTTGTAGTATTTTTCTTCTTTTCAATAACACATAGGTTGCTGTTGAGATATCTAGTTTTGTTTTTAGTCAAAGCCAATTAATGACACAAACCTTGATTATTCCCGTTAAGATATATGCCCATAGTTCCTTTCGGTCGTGCAATCGCAAACCTGATCGCTTATATAAGGTGGGGAATAGGCAATTGGTCGCTAAAGGATTTCTTTTTTTTAGTAGAATCAGGAAGTGACTGTGACAGTCAGTCAAGGTAAGCCTGTTTTATGAAAATAATCATAACTTTTTAAAATCGGAATTTTGTGTTGGGATTGACATTTCAGCGAAGGTTTTCTTACAAAATTCTGAAGTTATTTCCTTGAAACCGTCACAGTTTCGCTGATTTCAGCCACGGTTAACATTTGTCTGTTTATTTTTTCTGTTTACTAATATTCAGAATAAAATATTTTAGGTATTAAAAGAGTACATAAAGTTGTATGTTGACGACTTGGGTCAGTGAACTAGTAAAAATCAACTTATATCATGAATGCAAAAATGTATCTCGTTTCTCAGCTCCCTTTTATAATTGCTAGTCAATCCTAAAGTTCACTAGTCTCCCCCACAGCCGCTTTCAGTGTCGTCACGCAAAGTTATTTCTAAATGTTTGTTTCATTACTATTTTTCTTGTTTGTCAGTTGAACATGTGCATGTAAACATGTCAATCCTCAGTAGTCAGAGCTCAAGGCGAAGCCAGACTAATAATTGACTTTAAATCATCTCTCTTTCACAATATCTATGGCAATGAATTTAACTTAGACTTGTTTGCTCCAGTTGGTCGTTATATATTAGTCTAGCATGTCGAGAAAACGAAGCCTTTTAGAAAGCTTACATGCAAGTTTATAAATTAATAAATTAAAAGATGTATCCTGACTGCAATCGGCATCTTTTCACTATATGCAAGGTCTTTTTTATTTTTGATATTTGATTTTTTTTTTTTTTTTTGGACAAATGATGTAAAAGCCTGTTCAACTTAAAAAGTCACTGGTATATTGGTTGTGTTTTAATTTTTTTCCTGTTATGTAGAAAACACTCAGGAAAGCAAACAGGGGGGAAAAAACACTCATTTTGCCTGTTTTTTAAGAGTTCAACTTGATGAAAATTTCTCCATATTGAGCGAGTTTGATTTTGCTCACACTATTTTCTATCATTTCTGGAAATGCAGAAAACTCTAGTTAAAGAAACAGGAAAAACGTTCTTTGGTATTACGTCATTTGGCCCGTCTGTTTTCACAGAGTATAAGGTAAGAATTAAATTATTTACTTTATTTCCTGCTGCTCTTTGCTGTTTCAGCGCGTTTTTCAATGCGACACGTTAAACCCTGCTAGTGAAAAAGTACATTCCGGTTAGGAGGGAATTTCCGCTCTTTACAATTTACTAAGCTCTAGCCTTTTAGAATGATAAACATCCTTGATTGAGAGTACTGTAATATTGGCACTTTTGATAAAAATTCGAAACGTTGGAAATATAATTAATTGCTGTGTTATCTATTGATTACATTTTCGAATCTAGAGGCAAATATTTTGAAGTTTGTAAGCAACGAAACATGTTACAGGCGAATGAATTTTTTCAAGAAACTTCTATAATAACTACATATAGAGACTCTAATATTTTTTCAATTATTGCTATCATATATTACCATAGTTTTTATCATCATTTAAGAAATGTAATAGCATTTGTTACTTCAAGAAATTTTGAACATTTTGAACAATTTTGAACATTTTGTAGATGCATGTTTATATAACTTAAAGTAGAGTTTAAGTTTCTGTGAAACCCAGGTACTCTGTCTGAATCGGCTTTGCGAGCACTAGCAGTAGCCACGGTTTGGGGCTCTGATGGGTCGGCTTGGACAGAGTGCGAGGGTTTCTATATATATATAATTATTTCTATATTTTAGGTTTGAAAATTCATTGTAAAGCGTTATAGAGTGTAATATATAACGCTATAGAAATTCATTGAATTATTATTTTTATTTATTATTATTAAAGCACAACATGTTTGTTATGATATAAGTAAAAAGTTTGGGGCAAAATTTGAAATTTCGGACGAAGTGCAAACGCACCACTTTTAGTTCCTGTCAACTGGCTTTCGTGCCTCATTAACCAATCAAAAAGCTCTAAGAATCAGCCATCCAATCACAGTACAACGGGAGGAAAAACACAGACATTTGATTTCTGTTATTTGCACTTGAAAACTTTTTTAAGCATCGTTTAAGTTAATGCGCTTGGGTGATTCAATATTATGACCAAATCGAGTCTACGAGTTTACCTATGCCTGACTGTGACAAGGAACTAATGTCTTATCAAATCCAATCAAAATGAATGATCACCATTCTGCAATGTTTAAACGAGAAATCTTTAAAAACAGGAAGAAAAGGAAAGAAAAACAACGGATGTCATTGAAACGTTTATGAAACAGGAAAATCAACAAAGCTGAACTGAGCAGAAGTCACAACACCACCGGAAATGACGTCAAGACATTTCTGTTCTTGTTCTTATATTCTCTCTTTTGCTAAGGTTTTCTGATTAAATACAAAAAATGCTTGCCAAACAGGAATACTATTTATGTACTATTTATATCAAACTTTTTATTCGTACATGCAAGACAAGAACTGATGGTGATCTAAATGATCGATGCAATCGTTAATCAGAAAAACCAAGATTCCCCTTGAATCCCGCGAGAGCACAATAACTTGTGCTTATATCTTGCGATCTTCATGTTAAAGGTCTCTATCGACTTTATAAGTGCCCGATGCGAGCTCAATTGCAAAGATTTTGCAAACTTGTCAGTCACTAGACCAGCCGGTTAGTCCAGATAAACGAATCCGAGCGTTCAATTTTGATTGGATGGCAAAGGCTGACGCATGATCCAAACTCTAGGCATAAGTCATTTTACCATAATCTGAATTTTCCCCTTTATTTGCGTTAAATGCTTCAGCAGAATTTATTCACTACATCACAAAATATCGAACGTTTTTGATATTCAGGTTTCCTAACAAAAACTACTAACTGCATCCACCTCCTTAGAATGATATCATTGATCCGATAAGACATGTTTTATTTTTCTCAGAAGATGGCATTTGACTTTGCACCCCGTTACGATGTCTTTAGGATGATTTCAATGTCTGTGTTGACTGTTCAATCATGCGCGTCTTCATGACCTCTTGACGTCATGTCCATTTTAGAATTGATTGCCCCACTCGGCGCATCAGTCTTCCTTGCTACACTGATCCTTAACATGATCGACGTTTTTACTCTTAACATTATATTCTTTGGGAAACTTCCTCCGATTTACCAACGGCCTTGAAATTCTGGTAAGTGCGGGGTTATAGACTTTAATCAGTCAAGGGCATTGAGAAGGTTTTAGATGCACTGGCCGCAAGGATACTGCCAACTATAGGTAGTTTATGCTAGAGATTTTATGTCTCACTCGAAAGGACTGAATGTTCGACAAAAGTTTTTCTAGAGTTCTCAACTTTAGTGGGTTTCGGTTTGAGTTTGATCCAAGAAAAGGTTTCACACTTTCTTTAGCTTAGGAATAGATTCAATATAAAGAAGAAAACAACCCGCGCTGAGCTGGAAGTCTTGGGACAAATTTTATATATGCATTACTAAATTGCGAGGTCAAACGACAAAAAGACAAAAAAGAAATCCTAAAAACGATAACCTTTGGATATAAAAGAGCTCAAAAACTACAGAAACGCTACAGAAGCCAAAGCAACAGTTTGTATCAAAAGATTTCTTATCATACCAAAAGAATATTTGTAGAAATAACAGCACGATCGCGACTGATCACATCAAAGTTTTTTCGGACTTCATGGAATGGCCACGTAGGACTTGGAATTTTAAGAGTGGATTTGATTTTTCAGACGATCTAGAGCTTGTTTTTGTGTGCACTTACGAATTACTGAAGAAAAGAATGGAAATCTGGCTCAAAAATAGACGAGCTAAACGAGAAAATCGATAACGTATTCCGCGTGATTATTCCTGTTGAATTCAATAACATACTTACAAAAACATGTCCATCAGAGTGGATCCGACTAGACCAGTTTTAATCGGTCTGCTGAGCTCAAAATTATCAGCTCTTTTTTTTTTTTTTTTTTTTTTTTTTTATTTTTCTTTCCCACCCCCCCCCCCCCCCCCCCCCTTTTTTACAGTGCGACAAATACAGAAACTCTCTTGACAACGAATTCAATTTTTGATTTTAATGTGTGTTTTTTTTTTAAACTGCCATAGAAAAATATTTACTTTATTTTATTTTAGCTTTTGATACTTTTTGTGTCATTTTTCTTTAAACATTGTTTTATTGCTTACATATATTTTAATATTGATATATTTTTCGTTTGTCGTTTCTTTTGTTAATTTATTTTCCAATATTTTCGTTTGGATCTTCATGCAGTCTTAACTAAGTCCGTCCGTCAGTTTGATCTCATTTTTCAAATCTTCGACCAAATTACGACATTTTGGACTTTAAAATATAGCTTCGTAATTACCCAAGGTTGACTGATCTGTTAGTCCCCTAATGATTACATCGGTAATCAAAACACTAGCGGCTCTCTCAAACACAATTTATCTTTAAATCAAAAGATTATTTCCCTACTGACGATCAATGTTTATCACCAAGCTTGCCGGTCTGTCTGTGGAAACATGCCTCCAGTTATTTACTAATATTCTTATTAGAGAGTTTTAGATTGACTTTTTTTCTCCCCGCAAACGGCGAACGTGACCACGTTTTCATCGTTTTCCTGTATTTTACTTTACCTTTTGCAAACCTTCTCACCAAAGACCAATATTCTTTTTTTTTTTTTTTTTTTACTACTTGTACTTTTTTGCGATTCTTTTTAAGCTATTTAAAATAATTTTTTAAATGGTCAACTGACGTTTCACGTTTGCCGTGAACGTAAATCTAAAACTCTCTATTAGTCTTGCATTTGCCGCGGTTCCTTTGACTCTGCGTCTCTTTCCGCTTTGTGGGATATTTTCAAAATAAAGCGCTCTTAGCCGGATTAGACGTACAAAATAGTGGGATCTTGGATGATTAATGGGTTTTTGTACACGTGTAGAGTCACCTGACATGGCTTGAGTATTGTGTGATGAGGCACACACTGCACTAGCTAATGGTACGCTACAAAGCTACACTACAGAAAAGAAAACACACAACCACAACCAGTTTCTGCCACAACACACTACACCACACCACACCACACCACACCACACCACACCACACCACGCCACACCACGCCACACCACACCACACCACACCACGCCACACCACACCACACCACACCACACCACACCACACCACACCACACCACACCACGCCACGCCACGCCACGCCACGCCACACCACGCCACACCACACCACGCCACACCACACCACGCCACGCCACACCACACCACACCACACCACACCACACCACACCACACCACACCATACCACACCAACACCACGCCACACCACACCACACCACTCCACCGATAACTTATCTTCTGTTTTTTTTAAATTTCATAGGGCGATGTCCATACTTCTTGTTTATCTGGTTATCTCAAGTTTTGCTTTAGTCGTGACCGAAGTTCCACCTCAAAAATGTGTCACGCAATACTGTCAATGTATAGATAATCCTGACGGATTCGTCACGGCTAAATGTAAAATACAGAAGCCTGAAGATTTGAAATTGTATATAAGAACTCCAAGAAATGTCTCAAGTCTGTAAGTATTTGTTTTAAATGCATTTGTTGTCATAATAATAATAATAATAATAATAATAATAATAATAATTTTATTGACAATAATAATTAACTAATAATTCATTATAATATGAGACGTGATAAGAATATTGCTATAATTATTAAAAAAAGGAGAGATTATGAATATAAAATAACAAATATATATAATATTTACTTATTTATCTATGAAAACATATTAATAGTAATAATAATAATAATAATAATAATATATTTCCACATTTTTCGTTGCTTCGCAAATACCAAAAACTCCGCATGCGCATTGAGGTTGCATTTCATTGGAAGCGCAAAAATACCTTGTTCATCGAAAAAAATTCCGACAACATTGTCCTTTATATTTCTAAACGAAAAACGTTTTCTCCCTAATTGTTTTGCCAAATGAGCGAAAACAATTTTCGGATCCGAGAATACGATGTACTGAATTAAAATGTAACAATAGACCTATCCCGAATTGGAATGGTTTCAAGTCGAGGTTGAACTTGATGAATAAAAGAATCAAGTTCAATCTCGACTTCAAACCATTGTTTCGTGGTCAGTCAAGCGAATTCGGGATAGGTCTATTGTGTCGTTCCGTGTTTTCGCAGAAGAGAGTCAGGTTGAATGACCACATGATTTGACAAAAAACTTCCGATTCATTCGCATGATCACATGATCATGAATGTAAATTACTCACCCATAGTTCCTTTGGGGGGGGGGTTAAGTCAAATCAAAAACACTTCATTCATCGATATGAATGCTGTATTCTGAAAACGATTTCTGTCAGTTTTTTAAACCTTCTTTCTTAGTTCGATAAACAGAACGCATTTTGGTATAGCTTGGGTAGCCAAAAAAGAACACCATATTAGGCATGATGAAAAAAAAGATGTTTGTACCCAAGCTAGACCACAATGCACTTTTATAGAAAGATCATTTACGAAGTAATAAAACTCCTAATCGATGTTTTTGTTTATGACATTAATTACAGTTTTGTCGTGTTTCTAGGGATTTATCGTCCAATCAAATCAGCCGAATACCAAACGGTGCCTTTGTTGGGTTTGATAGTCTGGTTAACTTGTAAGTATCAACATTAGATAACATGGTAGAGACATTATATAATGCATAATGACATCTTGTTGATGAGAATGGTGATGGTGATGGCGACGATGATGATTCATGATAATGATGACTACGGTGATGATAATGGTGATGATGATATAATGATGATAAAGCATGGTGGTGGTGATGATGATGATCCATGACGATGATGATATTGCATTATGTTGATGAAGATGTGATGATGATTGTAATGCATGATGGTGGTGATAATGATGATCCATGATGATGATGATATTGCATTATGTTGATGAAGATGTGATGGTGATGGTAATGCATGATGGTAGTGATGATGATGATCCATGACGATGATGATATTGCATTATGTTGATGAAGATGTGATGATGATTGTAATGCATGATGGTGGTGATGATGATGATCCATGACGATGATGATATTGCATTATGTTGATGAAGATGTGATGATGATTGTAATGCATGATGGTAGTGATGATGATGATCCATGACGATGATGATATTGCATGATGTTGGTGAAGATGTGATGATGATGAATAATGATGATGGTGCTACACGATGGTGATGATGATGATGATGATGGTGATGATGATGGTGATGGTGATGATGATGATGATGGAGATGATGATGTCACTTCCTAACCAATATCTTTTCGTAATCTTCCAGGTCCATTGCAAACAATGCAATCGAACAAATTAGCAATCAAAGTTTCGAGGGACTCACAAGTCTACTAAAACTGTAAGAAATATATATTAAACTGTTTGATACTTACCGCTAACGCGTAGATTGGGGTGGGGGGGTGGGGGGGGGGGGGTGGGACGTAGTCTTGTTTGTGAGAGGGGAATAGAAATTGCATTGACCTCTTCATCCCCTCCACTCCCTCCCCCCGCAAAATCGCTACCTTATTTTCCTTCCCTCCCCTCCCCTGTGAAATACTAGTAAATTAAAAATCTACGACGGCGACGTCAACAGGAAGGGGAAATAATTTATCTTTGGAGTTCTGTTCGTTGGAAATTTCGTTGGAGAAGACAGACTTTGAAGGCGCGAAACCCTAAAGTGAAGTTACTCACGCTTCCAGTTGACGTCACCGTCGTAGGTTTATTTAGTAGTAAGTGTGTCGTGTTCTTTTATGGTAGTAAGTGTTTCCTGTTTACAAATTAAGTTCCCAACATTTTCATCGACTAACGGAGCTCATCACTAAGGAGTGTCTTTTGTTATGCTTCAGAGACTTGAATTACAACAAGCTAAAAATATGGCATGGAGATTTCAAGAATCAATTGCCACTCCTTGAATCCGTTGACGTCACAGGAAACGTCACTTGGTTACCAAGCCACAATCTACTTGAGCTACCAAGCCTTCAAATAATCCGAGGCGTGGGCTGGAGTGAGGCTTGTAGCAATTGTGTGTTGGTGAGAAACAACAGCCAACAAGAAAAAGAAGTGATTGAAAACTTCAAAAAGGGAGAACTGCTCGAAGGACGTAAAGGAGACTGCCGCGCGATAAAACACAGGTTCTCCGATCATCTCAAACACTTTGCAACTTATGGGTTTTTTTCTTCATGTTTCGAGGTGAATACCAAGTGTTATAGCACGATGGTTGAGACGATACCAATCCACAGATGTTGGAATATGGATAATTACGTACTAAACTTGGAATTCATTATCGGGCCGATCGCTCTTGTTCTGAACTTGATAGTCGTCATCATCACACTGACCACGCCCAAGCTGTTCAAAAATGTCGCCATGTTGTTGGTTTGTAACATTGCCTTCAGTGATCTTTGCCTGGCACTTTACTCTATACTTATCACAAGTATTCGAAGAATTCCCTACGCCCAGTTCTACTCCATTATCGACTCCGTCTGTCCTTGTTTGGGTTTCCTGTGGACAATATCTCAGGCAAATACTGTCTTAACACTAGTCTTTCTCACTATCGAACGCTATCTCGCTATTATTTACTGCATGGCGCCTGACATACGCATGCGCAGAACAGTAGCATTGAGGTGTATCTTTGTCACGTGGGTGGTTGCCATGGTAACAGCGATACTTCCTGCAGTTGGTATAGGAGTATATACAGGGAATACGTACTGTGTACCTTTGAATCCGAGAAAAGATATTCCATATATGTACGAGTTCAGCATTGGTGCTACATCGGCTTGCATTATATTGTATCTCATTACGATCCCACTATATTTACATATATACCGATTTGTTAAGCGGAGTAGTTTAACGGGAGTTAAAAGAGAGACAAGCGTCGCCAGGAGAATCGCTATAATGGTGTTTTGTAACATTATGTTTTTCTGCTTACCAGTCCTTATCGGTCTTCTTTGGGTGTCGTGTAATTTCACCAAGGGAATGGACCCGATTATTAAGGAAATCATCACGGGTGTGGTGCCGACCATCTGTTTTACGTTGAACTCGATGATCAACCCACTTCTATATGCGTATAGGAATGAAACTTTCATGTACACTTTGAAAGGATGGTTAAAAGATGTGAGGGATATTGTACGAAGAAGAGCAAGAAGCTTGTCGCACTCAACCACCCTTCCCTCGCCGCAACAGACATCAGGTATAGAAGAGTAATCCACAGTACCGGTCAAACGCTGGATTTTCATTGCTCCCTAAGTACAGTACCGCTTTTGTGGGGTTAGGTTTAGTGCTATTGTTTAGATGACCAATCTATTGGTTTTTAATCCAATCATGTAACTCCTTCCGAGCGGTACAGGCTGGCTCGTATATATAGAAGAGCTAAATATAACTAAAAATGTCAAATAATCCATATCAAGTTTTGTTCCATACATTACTGTCAAAGTTGGAGTTGAGAAAGGTCACTCCACATATGGAATCATATAGTTCCATAATTGGATTGCGGGTCTTTACCCCGAGGTCAAAGAAGGCGGACAAGCGTGTTCGTCGGCTGGCGAAACGGCTGAGAGACATTTGCGAGCTTGGCGAAGACAAAAAAAAAGAAAAAACTACAAAAAATACGAAAAAAACTGGCAACAGCCTTCTCCCCAGTCCCTTTTTTTAAGACCGGGAAAGAGAGCTTTGACACTATGTCGAGACCAGATTGAGAGCTTTGATATAATAGTTTAATAATATATACATATGACTACACAACTACGGACATGACTCTTCAATTATCTGAGTGGTCAAACGCATGCGCATTGCAAATACGTATTCTAGTATCACGTTTCGCCCAGTGCCCTTATTTCTTACAGCGCATGCTCGAGGAGATAATTCTATTTTCGTCGAGCATGCGCAAAAAGAAAAAAGGGTCTGGGTACAAGATTGAGTCTAGCCCAGTTTACCTCCGTCTTAAGTGTGCGCTCGGGAACTGGACATGCAGAGAAAAATTAAAATATGAAATTCGAATTAGAAAGAGGTTTATCGTACACATAGACTGCGTCACATCCGGATAAATACTCGGTAAAGTGGGACGTGATGCAGGCTAATATATATTATACACAGCGAGTGAGCGTAATGTTATACCAAAACACATCAAGAGAGCATAATACTTATGCTCTCTTGAAAACATACAATAAGCCTGAAGCGAGATGACGTTTTACCTCCGACTCTATACCATAATAGTTTTTAAAATTCTTTCATATCAAAATTTTTTGATTCCTTATAGCAGCAGTAAGGGGGACTCGCGGTCACCATTCGGAATCGCCCGGGAATTACACGTGTTTACGCACTAGCGTCCCCCGCGGGAATTACCCGTGTTCTGTTATATGTTGCGCGAATGTTAGGAATATTTGTCTTATATATGCACGAATGTAAAGAGTTTGTTTATGACTTCTGTATAATTTGTCTAAGATCCAAAGTTAACATACCCAAGCCCAAGGGTTTCTGGTGTTGTGGTAAGAAAATGCAAATAGAAGACGACACGTCAGCACAGTGGTACGAGTGTGGTAAGAATATTCGTAATGCCGTACCAAATGCTACCAGAGAGCAATATTACGCCAATGGAGGTCGTAAGAAGACCCCATACAAAAGAATAAAATACTTTAGGGACTGGATGAGTCATATCCAGGGTTTACGACCGGTATATTTAGACAACGAAGTAAAGAAGAAAATCATAGACCACTTAGAAGAGACAACCCCGCAAAGTCTACGGAAAACGTTGAAAAAATTAAGACTAGGGAAATATTACAAAGCTATTCCCTATCTTTTGTCTGAAATTACCGGTAAGTCTATTCCCGAGGTTTCTGATATGACAAAAGCCGAGTGGATGTTTTGTCGGCTGAATAAGGATATTCCTTATTACCCTGACGTAATTTACGAAATATTTTACAAAATAGACCCCAACCACCCCCTGTTAGGATGGATTCCGAGAAGATAGTGGAATTAGTATAAATATTACGCGTAATTTCCAGACTGTCGTTCGATATGTAAACGAAATCCCGTCACGCTTTTTTCAAAGTAGATGTTTACTGAGCAAGCTTTCTTTGAAGCTCTTCTTTCGCTTCTTGGTAGATCTTTTTGCGAGATTCCTCGGAAAGATCTTTTACGACTGTTTTTTTATTCCTTATGTCCGACTTTAATTTCTCGTATTTGTCTTCTTCGGCCAGAATAAGCGAAAATTCAACGTCGTCTATTTTACGGTCACGCAAAGCCTTTGAGACAAGATCGGTAATTGTATTTACTTTAGCCCTTGACAGGGCTATTGTCGTGTCATGCTTGGATATTTTGCTTGACAACTGTTTCATAATGCCCGTAGCAACGGCTGAAATAATACCACAGGCTGCCCCAACGCCGGCCAAAGGAACTCCAACAATCATTCCCGGCCCAGTAAGCGAAGTAGCAACGCCGGAGCCCGTTAACACAACAGAAATGGATCCTGAAGTTATCGCAATCTTATGTAGCGTACTCCGGGCTCTGACGTACTTTTTTCGGACTTTTTCGTAGTGTTTTGTCTGCCCTTCCAAGTAAGCCAGGATTAAGTTCGCTTTATTAAGCCTGAAATTCTCCGCGTTTAGTTCGTTAGGTGTAGTATAGGGAACATCTGGGTACAACTTAGGTGCTGATGGTATAACATCCATTATATACTAATGTACGACGCTTTTGGGAATGATATTGAGGAGCAGCCACATCACGACAACCGGGATTATGCCAACTGGAGGGCCTTTAGGAAGATGTTTCCACATGCAGACCCTAGTATGTTCGAAAGAAGATCCGACGGGATTTACTTTAACGGCTCCAGAATGTACAGTAATGCGGACTTGGAACATTCAAAGCTGGAGCAAGTAGGTGATCAGGTGCAGCAATTGACGATTGTACACCTCCCAGCACCAAAGCCCGTTCGTAAAGAAAGGCCACCAAAACCCGAGCATAAAGAAGTACCACCCAATTTCCCAAGGGATTTATTAATGACCAAGGAGGATTACCCATTTTACGATGCTGAAGGTGGTGTAAACAACTTTGAAAAATTGGTAACGCATTTGAAGATTCCAGTGGGTAAGCAATCGTTTGAGGTAGTAGTAAGGGATATCTTTAAAGAGACGATGTTGAAGCATACGTCGGGTAAAGAGGCCAGGGAATGGTTAGCAGGGCCCAACATGCGGTATTGGCCGCAGCAGTTAAACTTTGCTATTTGGGCTGCCACTAAAGGTTGTGGTGTTGCCGCGGACATGTTTCATATTTCATTTATGCGGTTTCACGTCGCCTTTACGGTGAGGAGGTTGTTGAAGGAGCTTAACGTACCCCTACCAGGAGATGAGGTGTTTAATTCGATGAATAACCGCTACGACTCCGCTGCCCTAGAAAGGTTAATTAACGAGTTTAAGCCACAGCAAAGAGACTTTCGTTATAAGGAGGGTAAGACGCATGGGTTGGGCATTGTTTACGTTTGGGGTATTAATGCTGCGCGTCCGGCAGACATGGATCACCAAGAATACCCCGGGAAGGAATTAGAGTTTTACGATATGGGCGGTCGCAAGGATAATAACACGCTAATTGATAGGATTCAAATGATTTTTCCTAGCACTTGGGATCCGTTTGTGTTAATGAAAGGAAAAGGTTTAAGGAATTTCGCTAGGATTAACCGCAGCATAGAGGCATTCGTGTACTGTATCTTAGGAGCGCAGGTAAATACCCGCAGCCCCATTGTTGGATCCCAAGGCGCTTCACAGGAAACGCAACAGGAATTCCTAACCCTGTTTGAGTCCGCAATAATAGAAAATGACATATCTAAATCGGTGCAGAGATATCAGTTAGCGGTGCAGCAATCTAAAGCGCGGCTGGATTACGCTTTATCACCTGGTTGTTGGTTGATGCCAAGTAATTTGGTTATCAACACTAATTCCGTTGTGGGTTATAACAACAAACTTCAACGAGCTACTAAGGATATGAAGTTTGGGGTGAATGACGTGAACTCTGACATGACCAAGGGCATTCCTCACTTCGTAGAGAAACCAAAAAAGGAACACGCAGAAAAACCCGAACCAAAGAAGAAACCATCAAAGCATATTCCCGCAACCATACCTGAGGAATATGACCATAACCTACTAAAGGCCGGCGTAGCAGTTGCAAGCATTGGTCTGAGCTATTATATATGGCGATGAACAACCCCTACGTAGCTGGAGTAGATTGTGTTTATACGACTTACACAGGCGAGAAAAAATACACCCAGGCATCTTGGGTTGATGTCACGGGCATGTCCGTGAATTTGAACTACTCGGGAAAGAAGTTAATCCTTTGTAGTATTTGCATTGGCACGAGCAGCCATGCCAACGTCGGCTTTAGGTTCCTGGATGAGAATGGCGTACTGCAGCCTATGAGAAATAAGACAAACAACAGGGAGCCTGCGCATTTCTCCGTAGAGCCCAACCCAGCCAGCGCCGAAAATCTATCGGTTTGGACTTTCCACATGGTCGCCGATTGCCATGGGAAGGTAAAGCTGCAAATGCGCGTAGATGACACCGGGAGCGTTTGCATAAATAGTATAGAAAATCAGAGAGATACGGTTTATAATCACAAGACCATTAGCACTCTTACGGTGGTGAGCCTTTAGGAGGATCTTTGATTCTTGAAATATATGAACCCACACGTGAAGGAAGATTGGTTTCTACATTTTTTGGAGGAGAAGGACTACTTAGAACAGCATTGGCATGACACCGGGCTGTGGGTGAAGGTTGGGGGCCTGGGATTGATCATGTGTACCATTAGCATTTCGACGGGGTATTCGTGTAATGTCGGGTTTAGGATTGTCGATGAGGATAACCACCCATTACTACCCTACAGAAAAAAAGATAATAATAGGAACCCAGCTCATTTCTCGTCGGAGCCCCCACCGTTAAGCACAGAAGACTTAACGCCGGTAACTTTTCACATGATAGCCAATTGTCAATATGCGAAGCTTCAGGTTCTTCCCAACGACGTTGCCTACCTTCGGATAAATGCCGCCCCGTCAAAAGATCCTCCAACGAATGCTGTTTGGAATCATAAGCCCATTAGCACCATGAGCGTGCTGCCGCTAGTTCCGCATTATCAAGGCGGCGCGAATACTATCTTTACTTATCCCCAGTCGAGGATGCCTCGGATGCCTGACGACGATAAGCCCCCAGTAATACACAAGGATAAGATTAACCCTTCATCCTCTTCAGGAGTACCACTCCAATAGCGACGACCAAGATCCAAATGTTATTCCCCACAAACTTTAGCAGTTCTCCGCCGGCCCTAAGTGCCAAGGAAACAACCGAACCCAGCAGCCCAGGAAGACCGGCTGCCATCTTTTTCCCCAAGTCCGTTAGTCCACTGCCTAATTTCTTTACGCCTGCGCCTGTAGTCTTAAGTGTGGATAGGATAACCCCTACTACGCTCGAAATAGCGACCGCAAATGCCAGCGGAACGCCATACTTCAAAAGGGCTCTTTTTACCTTTTCCTTGGTGGTAAGCCCCAACTCCTTTTCCAGGTTTTCCTTTTGAGCCCGTAATTCCGCAAGGCGTATTTCGAGCGTATCTACTTCCTTTTGGGCTGCCTCCCTTTCCTCTTCGGGGCGAGCTTGGTCCGCAATTACTTCTTGCTGCCGCTCTATTTGCCCCTCCAGGTCTTCGATGGCTTGATCTCTTTGCCGGATTTGTTCTTCCTTAGTATTAATTTCAGCCATTAACCGTCGCCGTTCCACTAAAGAGCCGGCTATGGTAGTTTGTAGGTCCTTAGCGTCGTCTTTTGTTAAGTCCA
This sequence comes from Actinia tenebrosa, assembly GCF_029948245.1. Classification (NCBI taxonomy): domain Eukaryota; kingdom Metazoa; phylum Cnidaria; class Anthozoa; order Actiniaria; family Actiniidae; genus Actinia; species Actinia tenebrosa. The sequence goes on along the minus strand of NW_028292580.1, from coordinate 21,409,523 downwards.
ACTCCTGCAGGGCAAGGTTAAGAGCCCTTTGTGCTTGGTTTCTTTCGCGCCGAATTTGGGTTACATACATACATACATTTATTGAGGCTCCTTTTTACAAGGCTTTTCAGCAACAATATAGATAAATATAATATAACACTAATATAAATGATACTATTATAAGAATATAAAATAAGAATATAAATATAAGTATATACAATTATAATCAATATGTAAATTAAACTACTTTATTGAAACTAAATAATTAAAAAGTCGTTTTCTAAAAATTTTAGAGTCATTTATACATTTTAAGTCTTTCTGGAGACCGTTCCAAATTTTAGCTCCGCGGAACGCGAAAGAACGTTGGCCCGTAGCTAGTCTACATTTGGGCAGATTCAGATCCCCATTGAATCTGGTCGATCTAGTGTGGATTTGAGATCTATATATAAACTTCTGAGTGAGGTAATTAGGTGTTTGATTGTGAAGGCATTTATGTACCATTACACAATCATTGAAAAATAACTTATCTTCTATATTAAGCCACTTAAGAGACTTAATCCCTTTGGATATGTGATCATATTTCCTGAGGCCAAGGACTATCCTTGCCGCGTAATTTTGCACCAGTTGCAGTTTGGCTTTATTTGCCCTAGTGGTATTGCTCCATATTGTAGAGCAATAGAATAACTTAGTAAATATAAATGAGTTCATGAGTAATAATATTGTCTTTCTGTCTAATAAGTGTTTAATTCTATTGATTCTATTTAGTTTAAAAAAACAGTTTGAAACAGTTTTTGTTGTATGTTCGTTGTAACTTAGGCAACTATCGATAATAACTCCCAAGTCTTTAGCGACAGGAACGGCTTCGATCTCTTTTCCTAACAGTGTTGCTTTGAGTGATGGTAAAGTTTTTGTGAGCTGCGGTACACCAATAGTTAGTATTTTTGTCTTATCTGGGTTGATGAGAAGCGAGTTCATGCAGCACCACTTTGCAATTTCTTTCAGATCTTCATTTAGAGCAGGGATAGCTTTGTCGATTTCTTTCGAGGGTAAGGCAAGAAAAAGCTTCGTATCGTCGACATAACTCATTACTTGACAATGCTTTGGGATAGATAGAAGCTCATTGACATATAGAGTAAACAGAACTGGTGAGAGAATTGTCCCTTGAGGTACGCCAAAGATAAGAGAGCGAGCGTCAGATAAAGTATTGTCTATCCTCACCACTTGTTTCCGATGGGACAAGTAGCTCTCAAACCATGCCATAGCAGTGTTAGAAGTTCCCATACTTTGAAGCTTTGACAGGAGAATGTCGTGTCGAATACTATCAAAGGCTTTTGACATGTCTAGTAGTGCAATGATTGACACCTTTTTATCATCCATGTTTTTTAAAATTTCATCTGTAAAGTAGAGGAGGGCAGTTTCAGTGGAATGGTGTTTTCTGTTGCCACTCTGAAGATGGGATATTATTTGGTTTTCTTCTAAGAACTCGGTGAGTTGTGAGTGTGCGGCTCTTTCACAGACTTTAGACATGATTGGTAGTAAAGATATTGGGCGCGTTTTGGATGGATCATCTGAGTCTTCAGATTTTGGACAAGGAATAACTTCGGCTAGTTTCCACGACTGTGGAAAAGTACTTGTATTGAACGAATTGTTGATTAAGGTGGTAATTACTGGAAGCATCGCTGGTAAGCTGTCTTTCAGGACTCTTGTGGATATTCTGTCTATTCCTGGAGCTTTATTTGAGGGCATAGCGGTGATGATATTCAAAACGTCTTCTTCTTTAACTGGTCTGAAGTCAAACTGTGAAGTAAGGTTGATACTGAAGTTTAAAGCAGGTATAGGCAGTGTATCGGGGACACCGAGATTATGTTCTTTTGAGAGAGCTTTCGCTTTGGCAGCTGTAGACTGGCCAACAGTGGTGTAGTACTCGTTGAACTTGTTAGCCTGGATGGCAGGGTCTTCAGTTGAAGCCAAAAGGGGTCTTTCTCTGGGAAGGCAGCGATTTATAACCTTCCAAATTGAGTTTGTATTTCCTTTACTCTTTTGAAGTTCGGAACGTACATGTTGTTTTTCGGCGATACGGATTTCCCGCTTGACTTCCTGTCTAAAGAAGCGGTATGCATTCCAGTGTAGTTTATCCTTTGTCTTGATTGCACTTTTGTGCCATTGATTGCGTGTTTTCATGAGCTGACGTATTTCAGGTGTAATGTAGGGGTTTGGTCTTGATTTTATTTTTGTCACCTTAATAGGTGCATGTTCATTGAGAACCCCAGAGAATAAGCAATTGAATGAATCAATTTGGTCATCAAAATCGTCGAAAATATTAACAACATGAAAAGGAACCTTAGCCAAGTCTTGGACGAATTTATGTGGATTGTAATTTTTGTAGCTTCTTGTCGTGATATATGAAGCCCGTGGTTTTGGTGCCTTCAATGTGAGAGTCAACAATATTAAGTTATGATCGCTAATTGTTGAGGTTTTGACTTCGCAAACATCAATAATGTTCTTGTTAGTTGTCAGGGCTACATCTATTAAAGTTTGTGATGTGTCAGTGATTCTTGTGGGTTCCTTTACAAGTTGAAGTAAATTGAAAGTAGAACAGAAGTTAGTTAAAGCACGGCCATCGGGGCAGTCTCCCAGCATGTTCGTATTTGTATCTCCAATTATTATTGTGTCAAGTCCCAGTAGTTGGGAGTCTATGAAAGTTGTGGTCAAGTCTTCGAGGAAGCTGATCGGTGTACTAGGAGGCCTGTAGACTGTGCATAGCACAAATGATTTAAGTTTCTTGCATTGTAATTTTAGCCAGAGTTGTTGGAAGTTCGTTTCGGATACTGTTGATATATGCTCTATGGTGGAAGCTTTGTAGTTATCTTTGACATAAACGACTAGTCCACCGCCGATTTTATGCGCTCCACGGTCCTGTCTAAACAGCAGATATCCAGGGATGTTGATGTCTGCATTGCACGTAGAGGGGTCCAGCCAGGATTCGGATATCGTAAATATGTCATATTTACTTTCTGTGATTGTTTGGGCGACCAAGTGAAAGTTTTCGCGCGACTTCAGGGAGCGTACATTCAAGTGGGCTATGGTGACATTAGTTTTCTTCCTCCGTCGTTTGGCACATGAAGACTGTGGACCTGGATTCACTTCTATGTCATGTATCAGTTTTAGTACCTGATGAAAGCTTGAAACGGAGTTACTGTAAAAGGGGGTTGATGATTTCGACCTTTTCACCTTCGATATAACACGTGTGTTGATCCGCCATATTGCTTGGCTAGCAGCGTGGAGCTGATTTTCCGGATCCAGAAAGCCAATCACTATTTCATTTTCTCCAATAATATTTGATCCTGGAAGAGTCCCGGTAGTATTATTTAATCTTTGGTTGCTTCTAGCGTTGTATAGAACAACGTAGGGGTAGAAAAAGCTTGAAATCCAGAGAGCAATTAGAAACGTGCCTTTGCCTTTCATGGTCCACATGCAGTTCCCCAAGTGCTTTATGACTGCTCTTTTATGACTGTTCTTTGGTCTACCAGCTCACTTATTTCTTGATTTTTAAATTCGACTTCCCTCCTATGTGCGTCGAGAAGCAGTCGGTTTTGCTTCATGTATTCCTCCTCCCTTTCTTCCAACGTTTCTCGCAGCGCCTCAATGGAGGCGCCTGAGCCTTTAGCCTCCTCCAAGTCCCTTTGTGCTTTATCCCTTTCGCGCAAAGCTTTATCCAACTGGTTCCTCATTTCTACCATTCTTTCGTTACCAAACTTTTTTTCAGCATTGACAATTAGTTGAGTTTGCTTTGCGTATTCTTTCTCCCTTTCTTTCAACGTTTTTTGCAGCTCCTCAGCGCGTTTTTCTAGCGCGACCCTTTCATTTAAGGTCTCCAGCCGCTCTAAAGCGCTTCGGGTGGCCTCTTGAAAGCCCCTTAGTCTTGCCACGTTGACCTTAACTGAGCCATTTTCGTCGAAAAGGAGCTGTGGTTTCGTCCAGCGGTCTTTGTCGGGATACCTCAGGTCTCTAACGCTTACGAGGACTTTGTTTCCGTGTTCTGTGAGTCTTATGCCGTCGGCATCGAGGTGGGAATAGCGCTGCGCTAGCTCTTGCTTTGCCCACTCTACGGTCTCCCGCGCGGTTGCCTCCTCCGGCTGGTCCACGTTTTGAAGTTCCAAGTACTCGGGGATGGGTTCATTAGGCTTCTTAGATATCCACTTATCTCTTAAGGCAGCTTTGAAGCGTTCCCATCTACTACCATACTTGTTTTCTAAGGCTGCGTCGTAAACTAGGGGATCGGTTTCCGCGCCTTTAGTCCATGCGTCGAATTCGTCGTCGTTAATGTCTACTTGACCTTCTTCAGTAAGGGGATCAAAGTCCATTCCTTCTACTTCCATTATATATGATAAGCTCAAAGTTAAATCCCAACGTATTACCTAAGCAGGTTGGCGGACTGAAAGCAGAACGCACCTTTCACCGGGTCACATTCACGCCATCCAGCGCAAAGCCAGGAGAAACCTTGTACGTAGGCGTACCCCGCCTAACGGATAACCTAGTCCTAGTACCCGGTACCTTGGCTTTAAGGTTCGACCTAGCGGTACAGTCAAGCCCCACAGATGAAAGGATTATCGTTAACAACGTGGGTCGCAACTTGGTCTCTAAGATGCGCGTAAAGTTCGCTGGGGAATCCTTGCTGGATTTAAATAGATATGATCTGTATACCACGTACAAAGACTTATGGTTGACAGCCTTTGACCGCGCGCAAAGGATAGAACAAGGAATTGGTAGTGTCATTCTACGTAAGGTCCGCACACCTACGAAAACACAACCTACTGACGGCAGCGGAGAAACTGCAGTGGCAGACGCAAAGCGAATAAAGACCGCCTATGGTAGCAAGTATGTCATACCACTGGACTTTGAAGTGATTACGAATCACGGTGTGTATTACCCAAGACAGTTATCCGAGCTACAGTTTGAAGTAACTTTAGCAGATGCTAATAACATTATTGGTGGGCTAAGCACTGCACTTACCACAACAACCCCATACTCTATTACCAACTTAGAGCTGCAGTACGAGAACGTGTACAGCGAAGAGCTGGCCCGTAGCGCCGGTATGGAATACAGCTCCGGGAAGGCATTCCTTTACGACCACGTAGTGATGTATAAGACATTTAGCTTCTTGGATAAGACGGATGAGGTTATCAACCAAAGCATTAACCTCCCCCGAAGAAGTCTCACGGGGCTGATGCTGGTGTTTGCCAAGCCCTATGAGGCCGGTAAGCGCGACTCCGAAGCCTTTCACAACCCCAACATTACTAACGTCGACGTGAATATCAACGGCGTTCCAAACAAGGTTTACTCCCAGGGAATAAAGCCCGCAGACATCTATAGGGAGGCAAAGCGTAAGTTTGGCGACCAAATTAGCCCTGAGGAATTCTTCAAGGATAAATATGCGCTGTGGATTGATATGCGCACCATTAACGACGAAGACCTACATGGCCAGGGTTTACGTCTAGTGAATACGCAGGATGGCATAACATTGGAAATCAAGCGCACCAAGGACGCCAGTGCGAGCGACGGCGACAAAATAAACTGCTACGTCTTCGTGGTGTCTGACGCGCAACTAAGCGTGGAAATGAATCAGCTAAAGAGCGTTGCTTATTAAAATATTTGTCTAATATACCATGTTGCGCGTATTTGAAAATAACGACACCAAACTGCAATGCATAGTGCAAGGCGACAAGCCTTACTTTAAAGCAAAGGAAGTGGCGGCTGCGTTGAATTACGAGAACACCAAGAAGGCTATTAGAGACCACGTTTCTGAGAAGTACCAGAAAAGATGGGCTGACGTGCAAGGGGTCCCAAACCGTTCCCCTTCTACTATTCACCCACATTCCGTGTTTATCTCCGAGCCTGGGTTGTACGAACTGATATTTAGCTCTAAGCTACCCAAAGCTGTGGAGTTTCGTGGTTGGGTCTTCGAGGAAGTCCTTCCTACGCTAAGGAAAACAGGTAAATATGCAATAGAAAAGCGGTTTGACGGTCCAAACAAGTTGGTATTCAAAATAGAAAATGAGTTTGACCTGCATAAAAAGGTGGTGGACTACATCCGCAGGTTTTACCCCCAAATGCTCGTGACCCCTGGTCTAGGCGAACTGCAGGATTCGGACGGCAAACGTATAAAGTGCTGGCAGAAGGGCTACCAACGCGGTCAACCCGACCTGCTCATCTTGAATGCACACGTGCGATACCGTGGATTCTGCGTAGAGCTGAAGGCCCCTAAAGGCAACGGGGTATTATCTGAGGACCAGCGACTACTCTTACAGAGGTATGAAGAAAACGGTTATAAGGTAATAATTGGCAACGACTACGATGTCATTTGCAGGGAGATCGCGGAGTATGCACAAGGAATTCGCCTGCCATGTAGGTGGTGCTGCAAGCGCTTTAAAAGCGCGCAAACTCTGGCAACGCATTTGAGAATATTCCATAGGTATAATGGACAAGGATAAATTCGCCGAGTTAAAGTTCATACAAACGCACTGGCGCGATTTGGTGGTGGGGGAGATTTACGAGATAAAGAATTACGTAGTCTTCGAAGACATTGACCGCCTGCGCTTGGTCTTAAAGGATAAAAAAAGAACATACACCCTTTGGGCGCCCGATAGGATAAGGTACGCCATCGAAGGGCAGGACGTTACCCATGTTATGAGTCATGGTAAAAAGGATGGCAGGTGGGTATTTGACGTAGTCAAGTATGAGCCTGAGAGTCCTCTGCATAGCTAAGCTTCGTTCCTCAGCTTACTAGCGCGTCTGCTAAAGTCCGCTGCGCCTTCGGGTCGGCAGGGCACCAATGACCAACGAAGGATCCTTCGGGGAATACCTTGCCGCAATGAAGGCAGGTGTATTTTTTACGCGGTTTGGGTATCGGCGGCTTACGAGGGATTATGCAGTCTGCAGGTAGTTCGCACGTAATACAGTCCATATATTGAAAGGGCGATTAGGGATCCCCCAAGAAATGCGGCTGCGTAGGCTAGCATATACCTTTAAAAGGGGTCCTTATTTTTATTGTTGTTTTGTTAAATGTTGATGATACTTAACAAACAACAAGAAAAATAAGATCAGGATTTGAGACTCTTTGCACAAACCCTGCTTTACTATTAAAGGCCCCAAGAAATGCTATTGCGTATCATATATTTCAAAAGTGTCTCAGAATGTTGACAATAAGGTTAAATCTTTGTTAAGACACCCCGGAAACTATTTCAAAAGTGTCTCAGAATGTTGACAATAAGGTTAAATCTTTGTTAAGACACCCCGGAAACTATTTCAAAGAGTGTCTCAGAATGTTGACGTTTAGGTTAAATCTTTGTTAAGACAGTTGAAGATATGTTCCTCTTCTCTAACACAACCACAACGATCGCACTCCTGCCTCCAATACTCCCTTTTAGTCCACGGAACGCCTTCGGCGCGTTCAAAAGAGGGGAAAGTACGGACTATCTTCTTATGGTAATCTATGCGATTCCTTAAGTAATCCTCTTTATGCGGGCAGCGACACATCAAATCCGCACATTGGTACCAATCCACGCCTTCCAAGTCGTAAGCGCGGGAGAGAAACCTATAATTCACTTCATGCGTTCTCCGGTGCGTCTTTAAACGTTGACGACTACTAAGTATCTTATTACAGAAACTACACTGTCTGGTTCGATTACAGACGCCCCTTTTCAGATGCTGCTGCATTTCGAAGGGGTTGTGGAATTCCTTATTACAGTCCTTACAAAGCCCACAAATGCGTTTATCCTGATGTTGTTGCATCTTTTGAACGGTGGTGAATTCCTTACCGCAATCCTTACAAGCGCGGCTAAGGGGTTTCTTTGTACAAACGCCGCGACGAACGTGGTATTGAAGTCTTTGTTTGGTGCTGAACACCTTCTTACACAACAAGCAGTCCATATATACTTAACAATATCTTAGCCTCCATTTAACATCCTTAACAAAGATTTAACCTAAACGTCAACATTCTGAGACACTCTTTGAAATAGTTTCCAGGCATCCTTAACAAAGATTTAACCTAAACGTCAACATTCTACAGGGGATACCGAATGAAGTCCTTAACGGACTCCTTAGCCCAGCCCGCCATAGTTATCAGCGCACCAAACCTCTCCGCGCGCTTCAGACCGCACATTTCATCGTACAACTCCTGCACGCGCTCTTTTAACCGGTCTATCTCCTCCCTTTGCATTTCTATGGTGTCTCTTTTATCTTTTGCGTCGGCGACAATTCTTTGCACTGCTTCCACTGGCTCCATATATATCAGGGAACAAGTTCCCTTCGAGAGAAGGGATATAAATGAACCCAGATCACATGCCTTGTAACGCTCTGATAGTAGGACCCACCGGCTGCGGAAAGACCCAGTTCGTGGTAGAGCAGCTATTAGGACCCTTTAGATACCGTTTCGACTACATCGTGCTGCTTTGCCCCACCTACGTGAATAACCGCACCTGGACGGGCATAGGAGTGAAAGACGACGACTTCTTCGTAGATATCTTAGACCCTAACGAGTTATCCAGCCATCTTAAGTTCTGGCACAAGCAATTCCCTAAAGATACACAGACACTCCTCACATTGGATGACATCGCCTGCGGGGACGACGTAAAAAAGCGCACCTCCGAATTAGTGAAGCTTGCCTTTAGCGGCAGACACGACAATATTAGCGTTTGGTTGCTTTCCCAGCAGCTTACCAGTGTCTCCAAGCCTTTTAGGGAAAACATAGGTTCACTTGTCGTATTTTATACTCCGAGCAAGTCTGATCTGGAAACCATCTTAAGCGACTATGGCGGCGAGATAAGCAAGGAACAGTTGCATGAATACATGCGGCATTTAAAAACGCACCAACATTCCAAAATGATCTTCTCTTTGAGGTTTCCGTATTCCATTAACATATATGGAGATTGAGCAGCTCTTAAATGAAGTCCCCACACAGTTAGATGAAAGTAACCTTAAGGAACAACTTAACATCCTGGTGTCTTCTGGGAAGTGCAAAGAAATGATAGGCAAGGAACTTACCCATGAGCAAGTTAATAAGTTGTCAGAAGAGGAGGTTAAGAAGTTCCATAAGAGGTACGAGGCTGCCCTTGCAAGTAAGACCACGGACGCCGTAGCAGACTCCGCTATCCGACTTGTGACTAAATTGCTTGGACTTGCGCTGCCCATAGACGACGTGGAGCAACTGCGGAAGGACATAAGCGAGGACTATGTCATCGCCCAAGAACTTAAGATAACCTGCGGGTGGTTGTCTTTGAAGTGCGGTAAGTTAATGGCAGTTGCCTCTGCGGCACTTCACGTAGCTCAGCATGTCGACTTGAAGGAACTTACGACGTCTTGGAAGGACTTCAAGAAGGACAGAGAAGTCGAAAAGGTCTTCCAGGCAGCACTTGCTGAGGTACCTGATCAAGTCGCCTCAAGTACTTAGTCAAGTCGTCCTCAGGAATTACCCAGGTCGCCTCAAGTACTTAGTCAAGTCCTATTAAGTTACTTATCAAGTCCTATTAAGTTACTTATCAAGTCCTTCAAGTCCTTAGATATAAATGAGTGAAGCTGAATCAAAGGTGGAGGAACCCGAGCAAAAGATTACCAAGGCTAAATCTCCAGGCAGAGTGGCGGCGGGGAAGAAGCTCGCGGAGATGAATAAGAAGAACAAAGCAAAGAAAGAGGAAAAGGTGGAGGAAAGAGAAGAGGAATCCTTTATCAATCCGGGATACGTCATTGGCGCGTTAGGAGTTGCTATAGCAGCAGGCAGCCTCTACTTACAATGGCGGGCTACGAAGCCAAAAGTAGAACCCGTGCATGTACCGCCAACATATCACGCACCCGTGCAGGAGCCCCCTAAGAGTAGGATCCCCGTAATGGAGTGATAACCTTCTCGCTTTGTAATATAATGTCAACCGCGTTATTGAAAACTGTCGAAGAAGCAGCTATCATTACTTCCATCGTTGCGGGTATTGGTTGGGTAGGTAAGAAAGTGCTCAAAGAAGACTTTACTGAAGACCCAAGCTAGAGCTTCGCTAATTTTGCTAAGATGACCGCTGCCGTGGGCGGGGCTATCATGGTAAAGGATTACCTACGGAAGGAAAAGTACCTGCCTAATGTATAAATGGCTAGCGTGGTCGTAGGCGGAGTCATTGCAGCTTTAGCATTCACTGGAGCTAATTATGGTGGTCAGTATTTGGATAGATTAGTTAGAGGCGACAAAAGCGGAGAATTAGCCGCTGAGAGGAAAAGGCATGATTTAGCGCTGGAGAAATATCAAAGGGACGTGGCGGCTTGGAATGAAAAAAGACAAGCTTACAGGGATTGGTTGGACAAGAACTACCAAGACAAAATGCAGGCGGATAAGAACTTCGAAAACACAGACTACGCCTTTAAGCTCTATGCACAGGCGCACCCCGCGGCATCGACGGGGTTAAAAAGGCCTCAGTTCAGGAATTACTACCAGCCTTCTAAGAAACAAAAAGACAATGAGCTGGTATTTGTAGGAGTCGCAGGGCTGGCGGGAGGCGTAGCTTTGGCGTATTTTGCTTGACGCGAAGCATGAGCGTCTAATATATAATGATCGTCTTTTTGGAAAGCGACAAAAATAACTTTACCACTTATTTGAATCCCCCCATCAAAGCACATAAGGTTCGGCTGGTTAGTTGCTCTTTGTACAATTCTTGGTATAATTTAGTCAATGGTATGGTCACCGTGCATAAGGGATCTAACAATTATCAAGGCGTAATGCTACCCGATGGACATTACACACCAATCACCCTTGCTAAGGAGCTCGCCAAGCGCGGTTATACTCTCACCACAGGGCTGCCGCACGAAATGACCTTCAAACGTAATCTTCCTAACGATTTCTCGGTAACCCTAGGAAAAGCTGATGCATTAGGATCTTTACTAGGTGTCTCAGGCAAGGAAATTACCAACACGGCCATACCCGTGAAATGGAAAGTCGCATCCTCTTACGAAGTCTATTGCGATTTGGTCCATAGTTACAACAATGGAGAAAAGTCTTCTCTTATGTCCAAGTTTCCGCCCAAAGGTAATCCATTTGACCTGGTAGAATACACCCCCTTTTCTTTAAGCTATGACTTGTCTAATTTGGTAGAAAGCATAAACATCACCATTAAAGTGGACGGAGAGACGGTGGATTTCAACGGACGCAAGATCAATCTTGTTTTGGAATTCATATAATGGGCCGCGTAGAGGACAAACTCAAAAGGATTTACTATGGGCCTGAAGGCTATTGGAGAGGAGCGTCAGCTATCAAGAAACTCGCGACCGCGGCCAGGGTATCAGAAGAAACGGCTAAGAACTGGCTAAGAAAACAAACCCTCTGGCAGGTCTATCTTCCCGTGCCTAAGTACATTCCCAGGCCCAGCTTTACCGTAAATGCCCCCAATGAAGTCCATCAGGCAGATTTGCTTTTCTTACCGCACGACAAGGCGAGAAGAAAGACCTATAGGTACGCTTTGACCGTAGTTGATATCGCAAGCAGATACAAGGACGCCGAACCCATAACCAGCAAGGATTCTGGGGAAGTCGCAGAAGCCCTAGGTAGGATTTATAAGCGCGTCTTGAAATGGCCTAAGCTGCTGCAGGTGGATGCGGGAACAGAGTTCATGGGCGTGGTTACCAAGACCCTGAAAGACCACGACACTAAGATTAGGAGAGCCGAAGCAGAGTACCACAAGGGTCAGAGCATCGTCGAAAGATTCAATAAGACCCTGGCTGAGCGTCTCTTTGGGTACCAGTATTGGAAAGAGCTGGAAGATCCCTCCAAACGCAACAGGGAATGGACTCAGAGGCTCCCCCAGGTCGTCGCGGCTTTAAACAACGAGGCGGCCAGGGCTACGGGAATGAAACCCAGGGATGCCATAAAAAAGAAACACGTGGAACACAAGTCCTACGTCAGAAGTTCGAGGGCGGTCGGACTGAAGGAAAAAAAGCTCCCCCGCGACATAGTGGTCAGATACCTCTATCAGCCGGGGGAACTCGAAGGCGGCAGTAAGAGAGCCACGGATCCTAACTGGTCCCTGGAAACGTATGAGATTTCGAAGTCCGTCACCAAGGAAGGGCAGCCCGTGTTGTATTACCTAGATGGCCCAAGTCGTGGATTTGTCAAGGAAGAGCTGCTCATAGTCCCCAAAGACTCAGAGTAGTGCTGCTCCACGCGCCCGATTACACTCTAGGCATGTCAGTCTTACGTTACCTCTGCAATGCCCGCGTTTGTTGTTGATACGATCCACGGAGAACTGTTGATCATCATTCGGATCAAACCTCCATAGTAGAGGTATGTTACATTTGGCACACCTTGCCCCTTTCTTATAGACGTCGTCCACGCATAGGTCGAACGTCATATTTTTTTCTTCGTCGTGCCGCTTGTAGCGAAGGAGTTTCTTAGCAATGTTCTCCTTTGCTATGTCTTCTGGCGTCTTATCGTAACGCAGTTGCGGCCCCCAGGCTCTTTTTAACTGTTTGGCATACTCCACGCGGCTTACGGCGGTGTAGATAAGGTTGCTCCAACACAGCCGCTGGTCTATGATCCATAAGGTTTCTTTTATGGTAAGCCCTTGCGCGCTGTGGACTGTCATGCAATAGCCTAAGCGCCAATCTGGATGGGAGGTAATTCTTTCCACCTTTTCTATGGGCACCCAGGCTTTGTCGTGCGTTACTGCGTTCTGCAGTTGGATGTCGGTACCAGGTACCCAGACGTCGCGGCGCTGCATGCGGGTGTCGTGGGGTTTGTAACAAACGGGCACGGGATGTGTAGGGAAGCGCTCTTGGTGTATTTTGAAGAGGTCTTTCTGTATGCGAGATTGTGCCGCGCGCTTACTACTTAGCACCAGATCTTTAGGATGCCAGGCGTATAGAAAGTCCTCGTAGGACTTCGCTCGTACGCGTTTGCGCAGTGTTTTGCATTGCTCGGCGTCACTGAGGCCCCTCAATTCCGCTTTCAGGTTTCTTATTTGATCCTTGCTGCGGTAGTCGGTGTTAATTTCCTCCGCATGGTCTACGAAATCTTTCAGCCATTCGTGGGGCATCTCTCCGGCTATTGGAGGAGGCTGGCAGGGATCTCCGGCAAATATTACTTGACATTTCCCACGGAGAAAGTCTACGAACTCCTGCAGGATTTCTAAAGGAACGGTGCAAATCTCATCCCAAAGTATTACCGGTGGTATGTCGTGGATAGCTTCCGGTACCCACTTTTGGCCATTCCAACGAAAGAAGCTGTGGTACGTTTGAGCGTCGTGGCCCATTTCGCAGAGTTCTCTTTCCAAACGGTGCGTTGGCGTTAGCACCTTTATCTTAGGAAAGAGTTCTAACACGCGCGTCGTCTTACCGCTGCCTCCCGTACCGTACAGATAGGAAAAGCGTTGGTAGGAAATAGGATCGGCAACTGAAGGTAGAGGCTCCTCGGTGGGCACAACGGCGCCCCTCGTATGCTCGCCGTGGTATTCCACGCGCGCCCTCCAGGCTTTTATTTCTTCATCTTTGACGCGCCATTGGCCACTTTCTGCGAGTTCATCGGCAGTGTAGAATTCCTTCATCTTTTCCAACACGTGCGGTTTCACGTATAGGGAATCCGTGGCTACGCGTGGAATGTCTTCTTTGTCAAACCGCAGGAGCATCGCGAGGAGGTTAATATGCGCGTAGGCTAACATGCTGGCACGCAGATGGTAATACTGCGGTCGATGGTCCTGGTAATAACACAGCGCATTCCATTCGTGCAGTTTATCGTCGACAAGGTAGTCCCATTTCTCTACAGACACCATCGTTCCTTTGTCATGCGCGCGCTTGATGAGGAAGCTTAACTCGCCGGCGTCCGTTATTAGGCGCCGCTGCATATGTTTTTCACCTTCCTTAGCGCCCTGCGTGAATTTACCTATGACCACACGCGCTGTGGGGTTATGCTCCGGTAGCCATTGCGTGAAGGCGCTGTGACAAAGTATGGCTTCATGCGCTGTGTATTTTAAAAGTTTGCGCTCTTCAAAGAACTTCAATAGGGGCACCGGTATCCATTCTTTCTCCTGCAGGTGCTTCCCATACCACGCATAGATTATGGGGTGCAGACCCGCTGCTAATTTCCAGGTGGTCAACCGTACAAACCCCGTTGCCGGGGCGTCGTAATGACCATCCAACGCAACACGAAAGAACTGCGAATCTGGATGTCCGTAACGGTCGTAATATTCCTTACAATCTCCCAGGCCTTTGAAGCTTGCGGGGTAACAATGTTTCATATCCAGCGACACGTATTCGTCTTCGTCGTACTCCATGTTCCACAGACCACCGTGGCCGTGTTCTACACAAGCTTTAGCTATATTTTTGAACTCCTCCGGTGTGGATTTCCACCCGTTTCTTTTCTTTGCGGCTAAGAAGTCCAAACTGCGACTGCTAAGCACTTCGTCAGAGAAGTCTTCTCCCAGACTCTCACAAGCGCTTTGAATGCGCAGCTGTTCCACTTCAGGACGATACAAAGTACCATCTTGGGTCATAAATTGACTTCCCTCCGCGTTCATTAACCAAATGGAATTCTCGTGCATTAGTTCTGCAAGCGGTGACTCTTTGTAAACGCGCGTTTCTTTCTTTTTGGGGAACCGCAGCTCTCGCCACGCATGCCCGTTGTGCTGGTAAATCACTATAGGCGCACCACGGCCCCCATACTTGTGCGTCCCGGAGTAGATGAAGCCGTCGGTGATGTCTTTCACGTGTATGCGCCTTTCTAAAGCAACCTCTAACTTCTTGATGTTTTCAATGGTGGCTCCTGCCCTACGAGTAGCATGCTCCCATTTCCTGATGGCTTCTCTTCTCTTCAACGTAAGCTTACCTCCCCTAGAGGAATCCTCAAAGAACTCTCTAACTAACTTACCCACGCAGTTACCCGGATGCCGCATTGGTTTGAGCTTCTTAACGTCCGGGTTCTTAATTTCATACGCACCGTAAATAACCACGGTGACCGGGTAAGCAACTTCGTAGAACAACATGTCGATGCCCACCAGCGCCCCAAGACGCGTGTCCTTGCTTAAAACGAACAGGTCCTTCCTGCCAGACGCCCGTATTGGATTACGCCCCTTTTCTATTATCCACTCGCCGTCTAAATACTTTATAAACGTCAACTCCAGGCGGTAATTACCTTTGGGCATCAAGCCAATTATCCTTTCTGCTCTTTCCTCGTCCATCGTCTCGTCTGTATCTCCCTCCATAAATGTCGTGAAGGCAAAGTCGGCGTCTAAGCGGTTCAGCACCTGAGTTCGCAGTCGGCGCACAGTCTTGTTACTAATGCTTTTGATGGTGTCCATCTATATCTAAGGAATATTTTATCCTCCGTTTGCGACCTTGCCCATCGTTTCGGCTACCTTTAATCCCCAACACAGCAGCAGTAAGGGAATCTTCGCGCAACATATAACAGAACACGGGTAATTCCCGCGGGGAACGCTAGTGCGTAAACACGGGTAATTCCCGGGCGATTCCGAATGGTGACCGCGAGTCCCCCTTACTGCTGCTCTTATAGAGTACAGGAACAATAGTCATAATTAAAGAACAAAAGCAGTGTGAAAAGGATTATGGTCTAGAGACAGGGGTAAAACGTCATCTCGCTTCAGGCTTATTCTTTATCCAAAAGTTCAAAATATAAAATTGTCACCGAAACACAAAAAATGTAAATACAGAAAATGGACATGCACATATAATAAATATTCATCAACATTTTTATTATTACCATTGGTTACTTTATTTCCTTCATTTTTTTAATCTTAGGTTTACATTTTCCACCCTTTGTATTTTTTACTTCGTTCCTCGAGCCTGCGTTACTAATGGTCAGCTCACTTTTTACTGACAACAAGGCACGCAGGCTCAGAACGAGATTTACAATGATGCGTACGATACCAATCCCCGGGTCCTGCCGGGACAATTAACATTTAGTATACATATGCTTTAACTACATCTCTTTATTTCCCCCCCTAGTTGGCTAGGCTATGATACAACATTATTTCCTAATATTTCCACTTTAATGACAAAATAAAATTTTCTGAAAACCTTTCGACGGGAAAAAACGTTTTTGTCCATTTAAAGGTATATTCTCATCATGCTTCAAATTAATTATTTATGTCCCTTTTTCCCCAAGAGTAGCCACTTTGAAAGGTAACCAATCCTGTGGCACGGCACAGAGTCATTGGGAACTAGTTTTATCCAAATTTTCATGTCGAACGTCTTGGGGTCATTCAAAATGACTATAGAACGACTCTTAACTTACACACTGCCACATCATTGAATGAATTGGTTCTACTAGTCTTGTTATACATTTTAACTTATTATATTTTCTTAGTATTGTAAAGCGCCTAGAGCAATTATTGATATAGATGCTATATAAATAAAGTTTATCATCATCATCATCATTATTATTATTATTATCATTATAATTATACAGCTTCTCATTAATCCCATATAGGTAACTGTCCAATTATTTTCTTAATTGGACGGGTATTGTTGATATGGGATTAAGTAGGCAGCTATATAACTAATAGGTAATGGGATTTCATGCTCCCCAATCAAGAAATAATTAGACTCGAAAAATTCCTCTGACTCCCAAATTGGACTCGGCCTATGGCCTCATCCAATTTTGTCAGTCCTCGGAATTTTCCTTGTCCAATTATTTCTTAATTAAACAGCATGGAGTCCTATTACATATACTTATTAAATTCCTATTAACTCGATTGGTATACGTACGTTAAACCATAAATACGACATCATATTATGTAACATATCTTTTGCATTATGAAAAATAAATTATCTAATTTTAGAATAATTCCTTAATTACCAGTCTTATACTTTGCTTACCATTTACTCTTAAATACTCTTATTTGTACCCCATTACCCTGGTTTAGCATTTGTATACATCTTAATTTTCTTTCTTTCTTAGGTTTAAATATGTTTTAAATATATCTTTATAGTTTTTCTTGTCACGTGACCGCAGCCATAATGGAGATGGCTGGCCCGCACTCACGATTGGAATACGATGGTATTCCTGCAATTCTTGGGCGTAAAAACCCAACAAAATTTTTCTAGCTATCCCTTAAACAAGTATTCTCATTTGTTTTATTTTTAATTAAAATCAAAAATCGTTCTCTTGGCCAAAGTTTGTAAATAATGGCGTTTTTCTTTGTTCGAGCACTAAGTCGGCACTTCTATCAGGCCTTTGAAAATTTATTTTTTTCCCAGAGATTTAAAATTAATGCTGTTTTTCCTTTATTCCAATTCTCCTGAAGTTTTCTATCAAAATAAGACTATTCATTAGTCATTAGCAGAATTGCTAAATCAGACGGATGCCCCAAGCTATGTTTAGTGGAAGGTTTTTTCTGTACGCACGAAAACCGAGTATCTTTAGTTTTTCGAACTCTAATATGAGGGTTTCGATGGGGATCGAGTCCAGATGTCAGTTAAAATTTCGCTTATTTGTCAGTTAAATTTAATGGCATTTGTCAGTTGTCAAGAAAATTCCGATCCAGACCTTCTAATTAGGAAAAACCTTTGTGCTGTTTGAGTCAGGACTCGTTCGAAGTCTGCTCAGTTTTATATCTCCTATGGTTTCTATCTTTTCCATAAAATATTTCGTGTTTTTACAGGAAAGGTGAAGACACATTGTCATGACAGCTGTCGACTAAAATAACAATGTCTTGGTTCTAATAGAGGTCCCCTAAAAGCGAAATCTTACATGGAATTAAAGAAAGAAATAATACTAATAACAAACGGAAATTTGTGCCTACCTCGGATACTATGTATTTTGAATTCGACACCAAGATTTTCGTTTTTGATCTGAGAAGCTTTGGAAATGAATTCCGAATAAGAAATCTTAGCACAATAAGCTTTTTTTTGCCATTAGATTTTTTTTGTTGTTGCTTATTTTCGATATATCATGCAAATTCCGTCCACGAAGTTCAGCTTTGGAGATCCACCTAAATTGGTTTAAAAAAATGAGCGACTTGAAAAGTATGTGCGATGAATGCTGAATCAATATCGCCAATTTTCTTTAAAAATACCTTATGTTATCGATATTCTGACCAAAACAGTGGCTTTTCCTCGCAAACAATGTTCCATATGTTGTACAAATATTATCTAATCATTTCACAAACAATTATAAAATAAATATGACAAAATAACGAAGAAAATATGAGTATAAAAAAAACCAATCACTTGGACTTGGACTGAAAACTTTCAGGCAACATTGAGATTCGCAAGAGTGCTGAGCCGATGAAATTATGAACTTAGTTTAACTTATTATTATTTTCTCTGAGAAATAAAACTCTTATTTAAAATCTCAAATAAAATTATATATAAAAATTATATGTAGAAGGAATGTTTTAATTTTAGACCATTAAAAATGAACAGTTATGAGTCTAAGGCTCTGGCTAAACGAGGAAACATGTTTCCAGAAACATGTTTACCGCGCGGCGCATGTTTCCTCGATGTTTCCCAGTCTAGCCAAATGCGAAACATTGCTGTGTGCAACAAATTTTGCTTCCAAGACTCAAAAAATGTTTTTGCTGTGCGGCAGAAACATTTTATGTTTCCAAGACGCATGGAAACATTGTTTCCCGATGTTTCCTGACAGTTTTGCCACCTTAGGGAACATTTAGGGAAACATGTTTCCTCGTTTAGCCAGGGCCTAACAGAATACTCCAATATCTAGTTCGCCTTTGCTCAGTCTTCTCCTCGATTGTCTACAAGTGTGGTCTTTTCTTTCATTATAAGGTCCATTGCAGAGAAAAAAAATGTATGAACTACGGAACAATACGAGTCGATTAAAATGTGACGGGTTTTGGTTGAATAGCTGAATATTATCACACACAACCGAGACTAAGGCTGAGCAAAGAGAACTCAAAACTGAAGTATTGATCTAGTAATACTTATGTGGCGCTTGTAGATTAGCAGTGTAAATTCGAGGTCCATCCTGTAGCGTTCCTTTGCCTTGTAAAACAGAACTCTTTCTGAGAAGCGAAGTGCAACACGCACTCTTTCCTCAAGTACGGTTCTACAGCTAAGCCCACGAGTCCTGCAATGAATCCACCAACAGCGTTACCAACCGTTAGAAGACCAAACCCGAACTCTAGTTCTTCGGGGGCTAGAACTGAGGCGACAGAATGAGGCGAGTGAAGGACGATGAGGCCAGACACAAGGCCAACAGTAGAGCACAAGACAATGGCCAGCCAAAGGCCAGGAAGGAAGTGGTACCATGACTCGAACAGGAACAACATGAGCTGCAAGAGGTTGATCAGAGCGAAGATCCAGGTATGTCTACATTTTAGGAGGGAGGACACATCGACCAGAAAAGAAAAGAGGAAGAGATAGGACCTTCCAACGAATTTGCCAATTCTGTAGGCCAGGCTGTAGTACTGGTAATGGTCTCTGGGTGCAATGCCGCTTTTGGGAAATGAAATGGTGGTCACCACAGACGAGTTAACAAGATATTCGGCGAAGAAGCTAAGGGCCAGAGGAACGATGAAGGGCACTAGTTTCCACGACACATTCATTTTCTCGTTGCATCCTAGAGACGTTGATTTCTTCTTGATGGCGCGATCTTTTGAGAAATGTTCGACCTCATCCTCATCGCTGTTCTCGCCGTCAGACTCTTTAATCTTCTCGTAGGATACACGAGTGTTTAGGTTCTGTAGGGATGCAGCAGCTTCATGGACAGGCTCCTTGTCCAGCATGGCATAAAAGATCAAGTACAATATAGACCATGGGGCTGTAATCAAGATGGCTGTTCTTGGCGAGACACAGTTCCAAGTCGTCACACCTGGGGATATTTTTTTCCTTATATTAATGTTTTTTATTAAGGGAGGCAAGGGTAGTATTCACTGTGTGGATAGCGGTTCGATTCTCTGGACCCGCCATTTTGCACTAGCCAATTGAAATTCCCCTACCAACAGGACAGGGCGGGGAATACGACGCCGGCGCATCTTAAAGCTTCAGTGTACGGTAAAGTGCTAAATTTGACACTACATGAATGCAAATTTCCCCGCCCTGTCCTGGGGAGAGGGGGGTTCGATACAGCATTACATGGAAAAAAGGTTGGTTGTTGATATTCTCTACCTCGCTCCATAAGTTTTTTCTGGGTGCCCCCGTCCATTTTCCAGCCATCCGCAAAAAAAACAGAAAACAAACAAAAAAAACAACAACAACAACAAACAAACAAACAAAACAAAAGAAAACAAAAGAAAAAAAAACAAAAACAAAAACACACACACACACACACACACAAACACAATTTTCGAATTTCAGATCTAGTATCTGGCTCGGGATATCTGAGTCATCACCCCTTGCTCTTTGATAAGATTCCTTAAGATTGTACAGCGTCAGCCACGGACAAATCATGGCGCGCCTCCGAGCGAGCATGCGCAAAATTTGAAATAGCAGCTTGTGAAATTTTGTGCCTACTGTCTCCTAATAGAGCCTATACTCACTACTGATGTCATCGTGTTGTGAATGTCCGTGCAAGGTCGTGCTAGTTCACGTAATTAAACTTTCGCAATTCATCAATACTATTTGTAATGTTAGTTTTATTTGGTCCTTCTAAACGGTGGAATGAAAGATTGTAAGATCTTTAAAAATCCTTTTCCCATCTGCAAAGTGTAGCATTATAACTATTGCTCACCCATTAATGGATTTTTTTCTTTCTTCGTTTCTGAAAATTTCTAGGTTGGTAATGAATCGATCATTCAACTTTTTATTTTATTTATTTTATTTTTAATTTTTTAATTTTTTTTGTTTTTGGTACTGCAAATCCTTTGAATGTTTTACCACTTCTCAAGACGGCTGTATGTTAGTTAGACATACTCCATATCCATTCCCTGTCGACCCAACCTGCAAGACCCATGCAGGCCACTGCTCTGATCGATCTATTTTAAAATTAATTTACTAAGGAAACATGGTTTTAGGATGTTTGCTTTTTGTTTTATTAAACAAGGACCATACTTCCAGACATCGAGTGCTGAACCGTCGTATGGCAGCGCGAAGTATTTACGGCTACGCCAGAGATTTCGACCCCGACAACCGCTATCCGAAGAATTACAGACTGATCAGGAAGCTCGGCCGGAAGCCTAAGGGAGAGGTTAGTCGGCCCCTAGACCGTAGATGATTAACCCCTTGCTATGACCAGCAAACTCAAAATTTTGATTTCGACGCTGATGGCTTTGAACGCATACTCACTCCTTTTCCATGTAGGATGCGTTTAATAAAACTAAACGGAATGTACATCATGGTAAATTCGATCTGATTGTTTTCATCTGTCTAGAATTTTTTGAAATGGAAAAAATGGCCTTCAGTATTTTTGACGCTAGCGTTGCTATGCTACCATTATTACGTAATACGTTCCTAAGAAAATTTTAAATCTTAGATTCATGGTCTTTGACGATGTGACTGGCGTATTGAATATTAGTGTATCAGTCATCAAATTTCATTTCGATTACCCATTGATTCATGGGCCTTTCAAAGCCTATACAACCACCTTAAGTTAAAGAACAAATCAGTATAAATTAAAGAGCGAGCGCGTGTGCAACACGACGCCCAATGGACGCCGGGCGAAGGGAAAAAAAATAAGTCCAAAAATGTAAAAATAAATCATTCCTTTCCTGTCATATAAAACGCAGACGTTTTCTTCACACTTGGTTAGTGAACTGAAAAAGTTCAAGAATACTTTTTATAGAGTTTTAAATATATTCCACATTTTTTGTCAAGTGAGTGGAATTCGAAAATTTGTCGAAGGAATTTGGACATTTCAAAATTATTGTATTCATTATATATAATTATTATAGTTATATTTGTGGTTTAAAAATTTTTGTTAGTAGTTTGAAATTTCATTGTCAATCGAATTTAAGAAATAAGCGATTGTATCGACAAAAGATATACAGGAAAATTGTACTGTATTTTGTCGAATCATTATAATTTTCAATCGTATCAAAAAACATTATTATTATATCAAATCCGCAAGAATAAGCATTGAAATTAAAACCTACTATAAAATTAATGTGAACAGGTTTTCATTTATATATTTTTGTAAACACAGGTGTAGTAATGTTTGCAGTATTGGTTTTACTTAACTGACTTGGTCGAAGACGACTAGATCAAGCACAGCCCGATACAAAAGAGCAGTGAGTTGACCAAAAACACTGGACAACAAGCTGAGCTGTGCTCACCAACCCGGCCCCAAAACAACATTCTTCGTTGCACAAAATACTCCGTTTATGAATAAAATACAAGTTTAAGCATACCTGTGTAGTATAAGGGCGCAACAAGAGAAGATATACCGGTACCAGCAACGTAGGAACTGATACAAATTTGTGGATAGAACGCTGTTAGTGACAGCAGTACTAGTTCACTTGCTCCGGTAGCCATCGCATTCAGCGCGATCCCAAACATCTTTAAACGGATATCATCCGCGTAGGCGATGATCAAGATCCCTGACATCATGAAAAGCATAATCACCAGGATTTTAAACCAATATGGAATTTTTTGGATGAACCAGGGAAAGAAAATCTTGACGGCCATCAGCGGAGTGACGAAAGTGACAAGAACCGCAGCCGTTGGAACCTTGTTACCGCTCAATATATCCTCAGCAGCGGTCAGTAACATTTCTTGGTTGAAAAAAGACAACGTCCCGAAAACCAGAAAGCAAACAATGTTAAGAGCAGAAGTTGTCTCTTTATCTGGCTTCTCGTCGTCGTATTTTCGTGGCACAAAATTACAAAGAGCTCGTTTGAGTTTTTGCCACATCGTGGGTTGATCTCGAAGACCCTTATATTTCAAACTCATGAACTATATCTCTGAAAACTAAGGTCAAAAACCTCGTCGTTACTCACGAATAGATCTTTAAGAAAAGGTTTTTATGGCCGCCATCCATGAAGCTCTCTCCTTCAGTGCTTTTATCAAAGATTAGGCGAAGAAATTTCCGCTTTGGTTCGCACTCTAATTAGAATTTTAAATTTACAGCTGGTTTAGTCGGCCGGTAAACAAAGAAATACGTACTGTGTAAATATATGCGTAATAGATGATTTATGAATGAATTTGTACAATAACGTATATTTTTTCACGAAAAGAGCGGTCATTTGAGTTATATCAAACACCTAAAATGAAAAGACTGATTCATATTTTAGTTTTGTATTTTATTCTTATAATTTTATTCATACTTCATATGTAGTTTTATATCCTAGAAACCGGCTTATGACTCTGAAAGACAAGTAGAATTAAGATTAACCATTCCATCAACAATAAATTATTTTTCTTTGATATTTTCTTCAGTCTAATTTTCTTCTTCTTCTTTTTTTTTCTTTTTTTCATCATGTTGTCGTCTGAACAGAGACAAAATAGTTTTTTCTGTATAAAAATATATTCGTAACTCGATCAGATCGTCACTTTGACATATCAAAACATCCCTTCACTTTCAAAATCTTATCACATATCTTTTCGACTCAGGAAATTGCGGCGTTGCCCTGACTACCCTGCTGGTACAGAGTCTCCTCGCGTGGTATTGTGGAAGTCAAATATTTTTCTAAAGCTAAAGTTTTCTAGAGAATATAGTTCCTACAAGTATCCCTTTTCAGTATATTTGTGTCTGTCGTTTATCTGGAATGCGAAGAACAAATAAATCATGGTTTGAGTGTAGGCGACGACCCACGCTCGTCACCATGGTGGCTGGTCTTTATGACCTGTAGAGCAATTAAAAAGATAGAAGACTTGTTTTTAAAGATTAAATTCAACATTTAAATAAACTATTAACAGGTTTGTCGAGAAGAAAGTCATAAGTACGGAAGACTTTTCCATGGTTCAGATTTAGTTTAAAAACGGACTTGAAAATTACTGTAAGTGAACTTACTACGAATGTTTTGCTTATTGAGGGGTTTTCCAGTCAAGAGTGACGTCATAACAACCAATAGAAGGCATTGACATTGGGTTTTACTACCCTGCGAGCAGAGTCTCCTTTTAGCTCCTCCACGGACAAGAGGAGCCAAACGAAGACTCTTCTCGCCGGGAAGGGTTTGACATTATGATATAAACGAAACTTTAATCGCTACGTACCACGATGCAGCATGTTCGCTATCTCACAAGAGGTCTGTACTGGTCATCCAAAAAAGGCTGTTTGTGCAACTTTCTTGAAACTCGCTCATTTTTAAAGTTATATTTTCGTCCGTTAGAAAAATTAGCTTTAAAGATTTGACGTAGAAATATTTGAGGGTCAAAACGTGTATAGTTATTCGATAAAAGGTTATTCAACGGTTTTGGTGCGCGTTCGCATCGTGGGCTCAAATCGAACGTTCAAAAGTAGGCAGTCACTTAGGACTTTCGCGGGAAAATGCGAGGTAAATGACAAATATTTCTGGGAAACTTTGCCAGTTGATAAGACAACATGCGCACTCTATTTCGTAAATGTTCAATTTTCTTTTACGATATGGCGGACCACGAAATGTCGGCGGTTGGTGTGTCGGTTGAGTCAACGACTATAGCTTTCCCAGTTGAATAATAGATGAAGTGGAGGCGGAGTATGTGGGTATCTTGGATGTAGTTTATAATTATTTTACTTCAAAAAAGACCACAATTCTTTCTATTTTACATATGCCCACTCGATCACGTACGTACGCGGCTCTATGTGAGTAGTTTTTGCCCGCAACATGGCCGAAACTAAAGAAATAAAAGGTTTTTGTAGAGGGTACTAATCGGTACCCATTTGTCAGTTAAATACTATTTCTTTGACCAAATTTCAGTGAATTACTAACCCCATTGGTACCCTCTGTAGGAATTTCTATTCGACTTTATGATAGCACGGAAATAAGGACGAAATATATGGCAAATCAATGTCTTTCTTTAATAAATGTAGCATTTTAGAATGATTCACTAGCTGGCAGTTCATGCGATTATATATATAGTCTGCACAGAACTCATTACTTAAGAGTTTTAATTTTTTTCTGATCACTTCCGTTGTAGGAATTTTGGCGTCAAAAACTCGAACATAGGCAGCCATTAAATTTCACTTTTAAGAGTCATCCATATGGCGATTGTGACGTCACACACAACCCACCAAAATACTTTACTAAATCAAAACACCACAAATAATATGTCAATTTTTTTATCTTCTTTTCGATAACGTTAAATTAATTAAATAAAGTCCAATTACGATGTCAAATTCTGGTTTTCTCCGTCAATTAAGGAGATATAAGGTAATATATTAGGAACTGATGACGCTCTGCTGACGTCATCTTCTGTAGCACAGTGCGCATGACGGGGTGTCACTACATTCTTCTATTCCTCGTGCGAATATCTTGATCAGCTGACAGTGAACTCTAGAAAAAGTAAATAGAATTGGTAAGTTAGAAGTGGCGAGGAATGTATATGTGGTTAATGAGTAATTTCTCTGCAATATTGTGCGATCAAGTCTCCGATTGAGCTAAATCTGTCGATACAAGCTGCAATTTTTTCTCGCGCTGACAATGCAATCTCAATTTTTGCATTGCCAGCGCGAGACACAATTTCAGCGCGTATCATGCCCCGTGACTTTGACGGCAACGATGTCACGCAACGCAAAAATAAAAAATAGATAGATAGCGAAGATAGCGAAAACTAAAATTGCAGCGTCTATCACCCATGTTTACTCGCAATGCAATAATCCTATTCAGACTAGCCAATCAGGATTTAATACTGATTTTTACTGATTTTTACCTTTTTGATATGGTAGACGTTGCAATTTTTCGCTGCAACAAAAATGTGAATTTGCGTTGCCAGCGCGAGAAAATATTGCAGCGTGTATCGACAGCTTAACATTCGGTTCTAGCAAAGGACGGACCACAAAACTGAGAAAGGTAAATGAAAAAAAAAAATTTTCGACACCATTACCATTCTTGGGTAATTTATTCACTGCCAGGTTAAGGAAAAAAACTGTGTCGAGTTGACATTGCAGTGCATTGGACCGTCGTAGGGGACATACTTCAAGCTCCTATTTTGCTCCCTAAAACAGTCCCACAATGCACGATAATGCGAACTCGACCCAGTTTTCTCCTCAACCTCGGAAAGGCCAACAGCTTGCCAATAGCAACTTTGATCTTCAACGCTCTGCTCAGTCTCCTCGCGACAAATTAGTACTTAATTTCTCAATTCACCTGACGTGAACACCAGGCTCCTCCACAGGTTCACCATCAACATTCCACGTGCTTTTTGAAGCATTTCCTCGTGATTTTTTGGCGGGACCTGCTAGGATTTCCTGGTCATTATCTCTTGCTGGAATGCCAGCTTCGTCCGTCTCATCATCGTTGGGTTCGGCGGATTGTGAAGGCTTGAAGTGAAACTCCTTGACGCGAAACACTTCCACGAAATTAAAATTAAACTGCAAAGTAAATAGGAAATCTTGTTTGACAAAATTAAAAACTTATTAGATGAAGTATGTTAATTCCTCTTTTACTCCGACGAAGGACTAGCGTCCGAAACGTCAGATTTTTCATCTTTTCACGGTGTAAAATTTACCCTTTTATCATTTATGTTAATTGCTTACATGATTTGATCTGTTAGCAAGACTCAACATGTGCCTCAAGTACTGCAGTCTAGATGTATGTTTGACCAGGATCAAATCCATATATCCATCGGCAAGGTGAGCACTAGGGGACAGGCCTTCGGGGCTTTTGGCGCATGCGCATGACATGTTGACTCCAATGACACTGATGAACCGGCCATCGATTGTTTTCCATTGAAGACCTAAAATAGAATAATTAATATGTAACGAGGAAAAATGAAAAATGACAGAACTGAAAAATGTATTACGGCCAAGCAGTCCAAGAGATAGTTCTGTCCTCGGGGCGATTTCTCCATCAGCTTTAACATCACCAACATAACAGCTTCTGTCCGTTGTGAATATGATAACAGCTTCTCTTTACCTTCATTTTATTTCATGGTTTAAAAGATGTACCATTATAGAACCTCCCCAAAGTCCCAAAGAGGGATTCTGCATTAATTTATACCTCTATTAGCCCCTCCGAGGTTGAGGAAAAACCTGGGTCGAGTTGCAATTGCAGTGCATTTTGGGGCTGTAGAGACATGTTTCCAAGATGGCGTCTTTTTCTTCAACGTTGGAATGGCATTTTCGAGTTCCAAATTACCGCTGTGTTTCTTGACTACAGACTCATACACTCAGGCTTAGCCTCGTATCAGTGCTTAAATATTCACAAATATCAACGCTAAAGTAAAGAATGCACAACTTCAACAATACGAAACACCTTGAAATTCCACGGACCTTCACTGGAACACATCGATATTAAAATAAAATCGAGGCTAACCCTGAGCAACAGAGAACTCGAAGCTTTTAGACCCTAGTTTAGCTTGGGCGTAATGTTTCCCGCCATTTCCGGCAGACCGCGTGTCATTCTCTTGAGAATAAGATTCTTCGTATCCAAATTTCTGTGTCTTCTCTTTGGCAGCCGTTAAACAAAGAAATGATACTCTAGTGAATGACACGTGGTCTGAAATGAGAAATCATTACGCCCAAGGTTAAGGTATCTATACGATGCAAAAGAGACCTAAAACGCTTAAAAGCGCAATAATTGTTATAAGATAGAGTTAAACATGGATGCCTTACTTGATGAGTCACTTTCTGTTTGTTTATCGGTTTCGTCAGGTGTTTCCTGAAGAAACGGATCCTTATTCACCGGGTTACATATATAACACCTAGAAAGAAAATAAAGAATACCTAAGTAAATCAGGCTTGCGGACGCTACTTGAGTGCAATTTCTAATTCACACCACTCGATTATTGTATTCCTTTTTTCAATCGAGCCCATCCCATAATGGCACGCGTAGGAAGAGAGGAGAGAAATTGTGAAGATTCTGTTTCGGTTGCCGTTTTAAAATCGAATAATTTTAACAAGAAAAGTCTAAATGCTTTAAAAAGTGTCTATACATAGTTAATATAATTAATTTTCTGTGTTATCCGTTCCTGTGGATTACACTAGCAATTTTGTCGCGCAACTTTTATATAACGATATTTGAATTCGAATGGCTGCGATTAGCCTCTTGTTCCTAGTTATTCTCTGTCATGGGATTTAGCACAGGGATCCCAACGGAGAACAT
Organism: Actinia tenebrosa; assembly: GCF_029948245.1. Classification (NCBI taxonomy): domain Eukaryota; kingdom Metazoa; phylum Cnidaria; class Anthozoa; order Actiniaria; family Actiniidae; genus Actinia; species Actinia tenebrosa. Next base: position 21,381,429 of record NW_028292580.1, on the reverse strand, counting down.
AAAGGGTAGCCTGCTGAGGAGGCTAGGCTGCGATCTGCCGTCGCAAAATACGCGCTGGGCGTTTACATGTGCGACTTGGGGTTGCGAAAAAATCAGTCAACACTTAAATCATCACCGCTCGAGTCGCGCGACAAAGTTGCTAGTAAACAGGCCTTAAAACAAGGTCAAAATAAAATAAACCTACCCTGTCCTACAGCGGCTTTTGTCTAAGGGATGTGCCTCTAGACTGTCATCTTGAAGGAAACTAACGCTACCATCGTAGCCCCTTTGAAAGATACAAATATAAGAACTTTAATATCAAGAGATGAGATGGGTCAAAATACAGGTAAACGCAATGGCTCTATCAAACCTTCACATTTTATCGTAACCTAACTGACAACCTCTGGGCTGATCAAAGTCAGGGCACGGCTACTGACATATGAAATAGGAATTTAGCTTGCTAGGCTTAGTGGAGAGGGGAAAAACGGCGAAACTGGAGAAAAATCCTCGAATAAAAGGAGAGACCTAACAAACTTTACTCACATATGATGTTGTGTCAAGGAATCTAACCCGAGACTCCATGGTAAGTGCAGTAACTACTACATGTACTACTCTACCCTTGATTCCCTAAATAATAGACCCTTCCGCACGCTATTCTCAAGTAAGTTAGCAAAAATCGATCAACATCATTGGACAGAGAACCTCAAATTTAGCAAATTTGCTAAGTTCAGTAAAGGGTGATCTAGCTCCGTAAAGTTGTCCCTCCCCCCCCCCCCCCCCCAACATACAGGAATCGTCGTCAAAATTTTGTGATTTGCATGGCTTATCTTCGCCTGTTTCCAATATATCACTCTCAAGCCTGGTAAATTTACTTATTTTGAGGTGCTTTTTCCAGCATTAACGATGAATTTTTGCTAATTAGTCCAAGTAAAAAGTTGAAAAAAACATAGAAAGGTCTTTTTTTCCAAATAAATAAGTTTGTTTACTTGTTTATGAAGAACTTTTTGAACCCAGAGTAGTCATAACGCTTTGGTCCCATCCAGCGGAGCTTTTCACTGTCCTGCAGTACATCTCCAAAGAAACCATACGCTGCCATGGAAACAGAATACCTTTGAACTTCCGTCTTGTGTTTGACTGAGCAGACATCCAGAGGGTGAACATCGCCTGAAATGTTTAAAAGAAACATATATATGAAGGAACGAAAAAGAAATATGGAATGGAATGCATGGATTCTTGGATCGTTGATCTGAGAACATGGATTGGGTTAATGGAACCACAAAAACAGGGACTGCAGAGCGAGTTTTGGATTTGATAATTCAGAACTCTCTTCCGAATAATTAATGGTATACCAAATAGAAATTAATAAGGAAATACATAAAAAATGGGAGCAAAATTATTGGGGAAAGAGGAGCTTAATGCCACTCAGCCCCCTAGCTCTGCAGTCCCTGAAAGAGATTGGTTGAGATTGATTCAGGTTCAAAATAAATTATTTAGGAGTTATGATTTTAAGATTGTGAATTAAAGATTTGAAATTATAGACCTGGAATAATGGAATGGGGATTGCAGACAAGAATTTGTGGACCAAGAGTAAGGGGTGTTGGGATTGTTGGAGAGTTAAGGCCGGTTTAGATGGTATGATTTTCGCCTACAACCATTGTATACAACATGCTCGCGTCTGTCATAGGCGAGTTGTAGGCTTGATTTACACTCTACGACTCGAGTTGTAGGATGGCACAAGTGTGTCGTATACGATAGTTGTAGGCGAAAATCGTATTGTCTAAACCGGCCTTTAGGGAAACACACTCACCAATGATTATATGAAGTGCTGATGTTACTGGGTCATTAATACCATTGGTACAGTATGCTATTGCATCTGTGGAGCCTAGAGAGCAAAAAGACAATGTATTGAAGGTAAGATATGGAAGGTAAGATATGGTGTAAATAGGAAGAATGTAAAAATACATTTAATGTGCTGGTTTTAGGTGATAAAAATAAGTATGATTGATGATGGTGATGATGATGGTAGTGGTGATGATGATGGTGATGCTGGTGATGATGATGATGGTGATGATGATGGTGGTGGTGGTGATGATGATGATGGTGGTTGTGGTGGTGATGGTGCTAATGATGGTGATGATGATGGTGGTGATGATAATGATGATGATGATGGTGATGATGATGGTGGTTGTGGTGGTGGTGATGATGATGGTTGTGGTGGTGATGGTGTTAATGATGGTGATGATGATGATGATAATGATGGTTGTGGTGCTGATGGTGCTGCTGCTGATGATGATGATGATGATGGTTTTGGTGGTGGTAGTGACAGTCTTGGTGATGACTGATCAAGATGGTGAATAAAAGTGATGAAAATGATTAACCATAATAGTGAAGGATGATGGTGGTAGTGACAGTGATTATAATACTAATAAAGGTGATGATTGACCATGATGGTGTAATGTATGATGGTGGTAATGATGATAATGGCAACAATGGAAGTGACAGTGATGGTAACAATAATAATTCAAGATGATTGTGATGATTGACCATGATGGTGATGGATCATGATTATGATTATGATGATGATGATGACAATGTCAATGGTGGGAATAATAGTGATGGTAATGATGAGATGACCGTTATGATTGGATCATGATTTTGATGAATGAGATTGTGAGGGTAATGGTGAAGAACATTGGCAAGAGTCAAGCGATCTCAACTTACTTCACAGTAAGACTCCCTCACCTGCTGGTATAACACCAACTGTTAATGATGGTTGGACTGGTTCAAAATCTAGTTTGGTTGTGTCAACATTATTGTCTGTTTGGGTTCTTCTTATTAAGCCATTGAGTATCTCATGGAACATCCCATCTCCTCCTACAGTGATGATTCTGGAAACACACAAAACATCACCTTAATAAAACAGAAAGTATTTTTGAGATGCAACTAGAAATGGAATTTACAAACAAGAATGGATTAGGATAGATAAGATGGATAAAAAAGAATAACTAGATGAATTAATATACAAAAAGAAATGGAATCAAGGATGGATGGATGGAGGGAGGGAGGGAGGGAGGGAGGGAGGGACGGATGGACAGAGAGAGGGATGGATGGAGGGAAGGAGGGATGGATGGAGGGATGGATGGAGGGAGGGAGGGGGGACGGAGAAAGGGATGGAGGGATGGACTAATTGATGGATTTTAGTGTGGCAGCTCACAACTTACCCATCTAATTTATCAAGGGACTCCAACTCCAGGTAGTCTTTTGCATGATTAGCTCTCTCAGTAACTGAGGCATAAGCAAATAGTATATTAGTCCCATGCGGACAACAATTCTAGCAATTCAATTCTATTAATTTATTTATCATAAGATTTGCCAAAAGCAGGTAATTTCCAAAAAAAAAAAAAACCTGAGACCCCTAAGTGGTAAATCACAAAAATCCTAGCACCGAGGTTTGCGATAGCACTTTAATAGCTCCTAGACTTTACCACATCAGGGCCCAGTTGTAGGAAGCCTGGAAAGCACTATCCTGTGGATAAATCCTATTCCAGTGGATAAGTCAATGCTGTTATCCAATAAATTTATCCTCTGAATAAGATCTATCCATCGGATAGCGCTATTCACCCTTCCTACAACTGGGCCCAGCAACATACTTTTGTAATATTTATAATCATGTGTTAGACTTAATGCACTCATACCTATAATTTCAGTTTTAATATTTGCAAGATCAAACAGTGGTTGTACTTTTTCTTTGTAGATTTTCCCAGCAAGTTTTTTCCCACCAACTGGATTGATAAAAATTAGAAGCCTCCTTGGACGTTGCATACCTACAAGAAATAATAAAATAATATAAATACTTCAGAGACTTTTACCCTGTGGTTTATTATCAGTCGAGCTTTGAGTTGAACCTACAACAAGAACTGTACGAGAGGAGCTCAGAATTTGTTCTTACATTTGGGATCAATATGAATATTGAAATAGGTTCTTCCTTTTGTGCACCAGTTGTCCTCACAAACAACACTCACACAATTCCAAAGACAAACTATTTTTATTGTTACTCAATTTTTTAAAACCCCTGATATTTTGTTTTGTTTGTTTTATCTTTATGCAACAATTCCTCCACAAATGTAAACATTGTAGATTGACCCTGAGACAGAATGATATCAAAGTATATTCATATTTGACCATAAGTTAAATAAATATCTCACCATCCAGTAACTCTTGTATTCTTTGAATCCATTCATAGCATTCGGAGCTCGACTGACAATCAAAGAGCAGTCTTTTTGTCTTCCATTTATGATGTTTCATTCTCTTAATTGCATGAATGATAAATGACGTGCTCTTCAGCATAGACATCTCGATATCTCCATCCTTATTTTGAGAGGTGACTTGTTTGTTTGGTGAAACAGCAAATATTTCTGTCAGAGGGATTGAGTGTCTGGGTGGAACATTTCCTAGTGAGATAAATACATAAATTTTTGAGTATATGAATAAATTTAAAAAATATGAACCGATCGATAAATGAATAAACAAAATAGAGAATAAAGAAATGAATGTTATACTATAATGGGGAAAAAAAAGAATTGATAAATGAATGAATGAATAAAAGAGAGATTAAAGAAATTAATGAATATAACAATGAAAAAGAATAAGAATAAATGGATCAATAAACGAAAGAAAGTATAAAAGAGTGAATAAAGGAATGAATGAATGAATGACTAATTGAATGGACAAATGAATAAGGTGCATGAAAAATAAATAAAGACTAAAAATATCTTATCTTATATTATGTATGCATATGTGAATTAATTAGTCTAGCTTCCATTTTATATTGGAGAACAATAGTTGTTTCTGATTGGCTGATGCTTGAGTTTTTCCTTATAAAATGTTGATGAAAATTACCAGCTTGTGCATGCAACACATGTACAGTCATGCTCACAAATTATCACACGGTTGATATATCTAGAATTATACTTGTACTTTCCCTGAACCTCTTAAAATATATACCTTGGGCATGGCTTATCTGTTTTCCCATTTTAAAACTTTTTTTTTTTGAGAATAAGATTTTTTTTAGTTGTATCCATATTCATGTGTCTTCTCATGTGTAATACCCTGGTTCCAGAGGTGCTTAGCTCTTCTCCCCGCCACTAAACGCATCTGGAAGCAGGGTACATGTGCAACTGTTAAGCAAAGAAATGATATTCTAGGGAATGACAAGTGGTCTGAAATGGGAAAACAATATGCACAAGGAAAAGATCAAAGGCCTCTCTTCATTCTCAATTCCTCTTAAATTAAAAATTGGTTTTGCGAGTAAAATTTTTACAAGTCACTTCGATACTCGGAAGGAAGAACTAAAAGCTTTCAAATATTAAATAACACATTTAAACAAGTATTCTTGCTGAAATTTAAGTCGATTGTGAATTCAAATTGTAAATATTTTAGTTTGAAGTCTGGACTCTGAAAATGACTTCTCAGGTTGTCAAAATGTCAGTCCCATCAAACAGTCCTTCTCGGGACTACATCCACCCAGATGATCATAATACAAAGTATTGTTACTTCGATAAAACATTCATTCTCCTGGGTTCAGACCATTCTATACAATATTGAATAAACTATATTCCACACACACAATACATTGAAACATTTTGTTTTTGAACTCCTAATGAAAAAATACAATGTTGCACTTATGTCCTTTACTCTGCATTTGACATGCTATTTATCATCTATTAAAGTGAAACAATAGAAAAACTGCAAGGCATTATAAAACCCACTTATAGAAGCACCAAAAATATTAAACTTTAATTCAAACACTGCTGCACGAGCTCTTAAATTTTTATTTACCATTTTTTCTCATTCATTTTTCAATGTATAATTTTATTTGTAATTTGAATATGCTTTCAAGTTTATTTAGAATAATGAGCTTAAGTTTATATGAGTTTGATTCAAATTTAAGATTATAAAATATTTTTATTGCCTAAACTAAAATTCTGGAGTAAAAACTTTATTATGAATCTGGCTTACTTTTAGACACTTTTTTTATGAAGAAATTTTGAACAACCACACAGGCTGGAAATTAGAAAATCTTTATAAGCTTTATGACAAATATCCTGCAGGATGTTCGATCGTGTTAGCACTTTGTTTGTAAAAAGTTAAAACATTTTTATACGTTTTATAATAATCAGTAAGATCTCAAATACGGTTAATGTGTTAATTGATAATATCGATTCATAGGAAGCTATATCATCTGGTTTATATGATGAAAGCCGACAGTGTCGTATTAAGGGGAAATCTTAATACAGAAAGTGCGTTTTTTTAAATACAAAACTGAATGTGGAATTTGTTTAATATGTCGCTGTTTATATGTACTGACTATCTTATGTTGGATTTGTAAAAGATCTACCCAAAAACTTACCGTAAGGATGTTCTTCAGAACCTTCTGAACACCAATAGAAGGTCTTAGGTGTAATAAAAACATTAACAGACTTGCTATTATGATGCAAAACTGAATGAAAGAGGGAACTTCCTTCTCCTCCTGTCGCCATCTTTGCTTCGTTTGTTGACTACCAACATGTACACAGGGATCCCAAAAGTGGTCAATACTTTGAATCATTTACATAATTATATGAATACAAGCCATACAAGCTAACCTCGAGTTAAATAAATAATGCCTTAAATGTTTGCATTCTGTGTAGTACTGTATGATCATCTCCCGATTTTTCGCTGTAGGTCAAATTAGTTTGAACTCACGCCTTATGTAAGTATTTGCCCATCCATTTATTCGGCCTCTATCTCATTTTCATCAATTTTGCATAGCAATTTCATCGACAAAATCGATTAACACCAACCCAAGATTCAAATGAATTTTAACACGTTAAAAAATAAAAACCAAGCGGTTATTTATTACACCAAATGTGTCAGGAAGGCGAAAATTAAAATTCACTAGCTCCCTATGTTTTTGAATTCTCATTTGCCCAGGCCGGCCGAATATTGAACTCATAATAAGAAAAAAAAATCCTTTGTGGAATCTATTTTTAATAAAGGAAGTTTTGTACTTGAATTTCATTTAAAGTTATAATGTAATGTATGTAATGAGATGTTTCTTTGTCCAGACATGACTTAAAGTAGATATAAAGTATAGTGCGTTGATTGGACATGTTGGTGTTGTTTAGGTGACCATCTATCAATCAGACAGCCTTTGCACGGTCCTGTGGGTAACATTCAAAATGGCGTTCCTGTGCCGTCTTTGGAATAGCGTCCTCAGATGACCAGATAAACAATACAATATTCGACTCTATCCTGCAAAGAAAGGAAGAACGAGCCCTTAGGTACCTTGCTTGAGTATTTTTATTTTTGTTCGAGATTCTGCAATCGCCTGAAGGGGTTTAGAATTTGGTCCGTGAGTCTATTATCAGCGCTGTTGTGTTTTGAGTTCTCGTCTACCAACATTAACACAAGAACACAAGGAAATTCCAAACGCCAACGCTTTCCTCTCGAGAGAATGGTCGCATTTTTATGTCAGGTAATACTTGTATTAACTAACCTATTGTCAGAGGAATAAAGACATTTGATAATAAGAAAACTCAGACTGTATTAACAACAGACTCAACACCAGATCTGGACGTCAGGCAGCTTGTTCTTCATAATTTACTTCGAAAAGTCTAGAATTTTTTGCAGAAATCTTTGATAAATACATCAGGCTCTTGTATTGATCGTCTTGAATGTTGTTTCTATGTTTTCTTCTCTACAGAAACAAGACTAAAGTGTCCAGATATGATTTGAATAATTGCGAGAAAGATTTGAGTCTAGTGTGACAGTGATGAGGAGAATTAAGCGAGCCTTATCGCTTCGAGGCTTAAAAAGCGAAGATGTTCTCTCAGAATTAGAAGAACAAATTGCTACAGACGGTAATGGTCGAAATAATGGTAAGATATCCTTATTGTGTGGTTAAATTTGTCTTGGCTTGAATATATTATCTTCTCTAGAACCTAAAAATAATATTTGTCGTGCGAGCGCTGGACAATTGCAATCTGCCTGATGTACAGTGTTTTTTCAATAAATAGTTTTTATAATTTCGTGAAAGTTCTGTCACTTTGCCGAAAATCTCAATGGCGTCCAATAAAATATTTTATTTTTTAGCTCTGGATACTTATTATATTTAGTATAAAGGGGGAAAACCGGCTTTAAATCGATGCTTTGTGTTGGTGTTTGAGGAGTTTGACAGCTCTTCGCTACAAATAGTTGTTTATTCAACACAATCCTGACATTATTAAGCGGTTTTTGTACGATAATGGTTTTAGTTCTAGCCTCAGTGGTTTAAGTTTTCATGAACTGACAAAACAGCTCTGACAAAATTAAATAAAGTCGTAAAATCCTATGAGCATAAAAATCCTTCGAAAATTTAGCGCAGCGTTCCAGAAAAACTCAGAATCTTTAACGATCGACGGAGCTTTCTTTTCCCTACATTCCGTAAAGTCACATAAGTATTTCAAAGTTCTAGCTATTAAATTACCTATTTTGAAAATTTAGGGGATTATCGGGAAAAAAATCGGTGATATTGCTGTGATGCGTTTTTGAGGCCGTCTCTCGATAAGAGAATTGTTTACGATTTTAAAGGTTATGTATGTTCAAAACAAGAATATCGTAGTGCTGCCCCTAATGATTAGGATACTATTAACATAGACATATAGAGGTCGGGTCATGCAGAGAAGAGGGTTTAGAATACCATTCGGTTAGTTAAAGATACGTGGATTATGTGGTTTAAATATTTCAAGTTGATACACAACATATGGCAAACATTTTACCCTCAAGAATCCACTTCAAGAAATTTAAGAATTTCACCACTTCAAGTTAAACAAGATAAAAGTGTTTGTAGCACAAAATATTTCGTAAAGAAATGATTCTCAAATCTAAAAAAACGCTAATGGAAATAAATTATATTTGAAATTGTCTTCATTGCAATTTAATTGTCTTCTTGGTGTTATGGGTCACCAAAAGGTTCCGACATTTTCATTGAATTGTTTTCCAAATATACTGTTCATTAATTTGATTTATAATAGTAATTATTCAGCTTTCTTGAGGATGGTTTGAAACATCATTTTAAAGAGTGAAATAACAAGGAAAGCAAAGGAAGTCGATAAACTATGGGAAAGTTTTAGTACATTTGTATGGCAATTTAATGATGATTTTTGATTGTTTACGGGGCAAATTGAGGAATTGAGTGAATGTAAATGAATGCTCAAATGAGCAAAACGTTTTTATCTATTGTTTATGATTATTCACTTCAATGATTTCCTTTAAAAACATTTTTTTCTCGCAAAAGAAAAAAATCAATGCTATATGTTTTATGGTGCAGGGTAAATTTATATTCTATTCAATTTGTTTGTTTATTGTCTTTTTTCCTGTGTAGGATTTGATTCAAATGACAGTGCATTTACAGATGAAAAAGTATCCCAGGGTGACACCACCTACAGTAGGCCAGTTATGAGAATTAAACCACGATCCAAATCGGTAAGATGTCTATCAATATTAATTATATATGAGTAAACTGAAGGCTGTCTGAAGGCTGTCTGAAGGCTGTCTGAAGGCTCTAGAAATTTCCATGGGAACCGACTCAAAAATAAATCTATTGCCCAATTTCACTACAATGTCACATAATTTTTTTTTCAACAATGAGGATCATAGTTCTGGGCAGGAGACAAAGCAGTAATATCAAAAAGAAAACTAAGAAAATTTGTATTTATTAGAGCTTAGAAATGAAATTTGTTACTAAGCTTGTTTAGTTCTATAGCTATTCGAAGTAACCTTTACCAATTATGGTAATAATATTATAGTAATAAAATTGTTGTTACGATAATAATAGTCACCAAATACCATATATATCATAGGATTAAACACTATTTTATCAAATGTTTAAGACACAAGACATATTCAAGCTATAAATTCAGCTGCAGAATAAAATTATTTCAATTTTTTCTCTTTCTTCTCCATTCTGTCCCCCTTATAAAGTGTGGCCATAGTGAAATATAGCAATTAACTTTATGTGACCTGGCAGACCAATTACATGTGAGCAAACTTTGTCAGCTTGTCACAATAGGTTGCTATATTTTCTAGAAAAAAACTTTACTACTTATCTCACCGAACTGTAGCGACACGTCAAAAAATTGTCTCACTACCACACCCTAATGCGTCTACTGACACGCCTACTTTTGTCACTGTCTTGGATCTAGCACATTGCCAGTAAGGCATTCACTGTAAAACATGTAACAAAAGTAGGCATGTCAGTAGACGAATTAGGGTGTGGTAGCGAGACAAATTTTTGGTGTGTCGCCAGAGTTCGGTGAGATCCGTAGCATCATATTCCCATCCATGCCAAAAAATTTTGGTTGTTGATATTTCCTTTGTCTTTACAGAAACCATTTCAGATAATATTTACAAATGTTTCATTAACCAATTTGTATAATATATGTATTTTGTTTCAGACTCTCTCTTCTTCTGGAGGACCAAGCAAGCGGTTCTCTCTACCAGTCCTCCATTATGGTGCATCTTTGAATGATCTCTCATTGAGCAGAAGTCCCAAATCTGCACAGAAAAGTGCTAGTTTTGATCAATATCCCTCCATAGACAATCAAACTAACAACGTTAGTAGGACATCAAGACGTCTATCCTTGGTAAGACTTTTATTAATAATTTCAACTCAGATATAGAGGCTTTGCACAATCACGTGATGGCAGCCATGACAGGAGGCACATAAATAGAGTCTTTTCCCCTTGGGAAACTAAATTCTTTCTTATGTAAATCAGATTAGAGCAGATTCAATTGCTCCTGCCTCCTGTCATGGCTGCCATCATGTGATGGTGCAAAGCCTCTATTTGAAGTTAAGTTATTGTTCACCTCAATAGTCATATCATAATTTTGGCATATTTGTGAACAATCTTTGACTGTGGTGTAGCCTGAATGACTCCATCAAAAAGCAGGGATCAGTCATGGCTTTGGTCTCTCTAGTCAGAGGCTGGAGCAGTTACAGTAAGGATTTAGGAGTTTATCTTCATCCCAAAGGGAAAAAATGTAACTGACTATGCTACCCATGCTTATTTATGATTAATAATTTTGATTGCTGCGCAAATCTAGGAGTCATATATTCCTGGATCTCATGTATACAATCTTCCCTTTCTTTCTTTCTTTTTTACAGTCTGAATTAGGTTATGGAAAAATGGAAACTTACACCAAGCTAGACAAACTAGGAGAGGTATAGTAACAGATCACTAATATTAATAAGCTAACATGAATATTAATTTTATCCCACATTTTATGTTTGATCAATTGGCAAAAAGTAAAAACAAAATTATTTATAGATACAATTTTGATTTTTTGAAATCTTTTATCTATGATATTCAGGGTTTTCATTAAGGGTTGGAGAGCTCACAGAATGCTCCACTAAAAGAGCAAAATTCTCCATCTTAAACTACCATTAAGAGCTTAGTAATTCATATAATGTTTACCTATTCTCCAGGACGTTCCTGCAGTTCATGACCTTCTCCTAGTATTTCAAGACTTAATTAAAAACCCAGAATATTAATAGAATGCCTAATCCAATTTTCGCATTTCCTTTCCATATTCTTATGAATTTCATTAATTGACACCCTCAGTAAACAAAATTACTTTTCAATAACATATTTCTCTTTTCTTAGGGAACATATGCTACAGTATTTAAAGGCAAAAGCAAGTGAGTTGATATAGATTTTTCACTTTAATATACTTAGAATATTTGAAAATTCAATATTTATTTTTAAATGTTTAAAATAGAATCATTCATAAATTACAAACTTAAGAGTTCTCTTTACCTCAGCTGTTTTTCATTCTGAAGTTATTGTAATGATTGTTTTTCTTTATCTTTAATAGCAAAATATAAATGACCAGTGTCTATATTAAGCATAATAACCCTTAGGATTTGATAATCATTTTAAAATTATCATTGAATTTTTTTTTTCATAGAGCTTTATCAGAACAGGTGTATTTGTTTTAAGGGAGCTCAGCACCATATCACCATAGTTACCAAGACATTTTATAGTTGATATATTTCTAACAAAATCATAGATTTTAAATCTAAAAAAGCTTTTTCTTGTCATAATAAATGAAGGTTGAAACTTACTTAAATTCTTTTTCATAAGTTTGATTAAAGTTTAAGTTAAATTTGTAAGTCGCCATTCCTGATGACTGGCCAAATTAGTTTTAGCTTGGTCATACTTTGTTTCTGGCTAAACGTTACTGTTCAAAATGATTGGTAAGGCAAAGATTTGATTGAACAAGTTCAAAGATATGATGTTTGGCCATTATTTTAAGCCCTGATATCGAAATATGAAAAAGTTTTTCTGATTAGTTTTTAGCAAAGAAGAGGCAGTTTTTTTTGTTTTTTGTTTTTGTTTTGTTTTTGTTTTTGTTTTTTTTTTTGCTGTTTACCCCTCAAAACTACAAAATGTTGTAAGAAATATGTGAAAATTATTCAAATCAAAGTAGTTCATCTACCACTTACTTTATCAGTCAACATTGTTTTAAGCATTTTGATAATTAAACTGTGTTTGTCTTGAGGGTAAAAAAAAAGTTAATTGCTTTCCTCTTTTTGATGTAAGAATAATTTTAGATTATCAGTTTACACAGCATGAAATGTCGGCATTTGAAAATACTATTTTCTATAAACAATTTTTTTTCTTTCTTGAACCCTCCTGTGAATAATTTTCTTCAAAGCGAGTAATATTTAAACATGAATATTGACAAATTTTCACAGTACTTACATGTATGAATTCAAAGTGCACTTCTTGTGAAGTGCCTGAGGCTGCAAGCTTGAATGTTTATCATAACAATATGGTGTCTCTCGGCACGACATATGCATAACAGATGGTTAACCATACATTTTTTTTATTCCAGAATAACAGATAACTTAGTTGCACTCAAAGAGATTAGGCTGGAACATGAAGAGGGGGCTCCCTGTACTGCTATCAGAGAAGGTGAGTGTTACCCCCCTGAAATGATAGATGCATTTGTCAGGGGGGTAAAGACAATGATTGTGAGGTCCAGCATTTGCAAGTCCTGGAGGGAACTTACTGTAAATTGTCTTCTCTTTCTGCCTCTCGCATGTACAGCTATTTCAAAAAAAGATTGAAAGAGCAAACAGTGATAGATAAAAAGATTATTGTTGAGATGTTTAGTGTTGTTTGTAGTTGACTAAACCATTTGAAATACCTTGATTATCTGTGTTTAGATACATACAAACATACATGAACTTTATTTTTTCTCAAATTTTCAGAGTAGCTACAGATAACTAATATCTTTTAGGAAATCAGTAAATAAACAAATTATAAATAAAGAAAACTAAGATACCATTCAAAAAATATGATTTGCATTCACTTGGTTGAGGTCCAATTTGTTTATGGCGTTCTTGAATTGTGATGTATGCACACAGTTCACCATAAACAGAATATGTGCGCTATATAAATAAAGTTCCTTTCAGCTGGGCAGTTGCTAATCACCTATCGCTGTCCACTCCTTCAATCTATTTTGAAATAGTCATATTAAATATTCAATTTGTTTTGTTATTTAGTTTCACTACTGAAGGATCTCAAACATGCTAATATCGTAACACTCCATGACACAGTGCACACTCATAAAGCACTGACTTTGGTTTTTGAATATCTGGTAAGTGATCTCTAAATCAACGGTCAAATACACAGTATTCAATCAATGCTGATATACTTGATAATATCTTGATAATTGCAGGAGAAAGACCTGAAGCAGTACATGGATAATTGTGGATCAATAATGAGTATGAATAATGTTAGGGTAAGAAATATGTGACATACTACTTACTAGCAGGGTAGGGTATATCTAAGAATTACACCGTACTAAATCACTTTCTTTAAATAGTAGGATACAAATTCAGTATTTATATACTGGTTTCCAATAGACCTCTTCAGCTCTGACGTAACGTTTTCCCATTTCAGACCACATGTCATTCCCTAGAGTATTATTTCTTTGTTTAAGGTTTGCGCTCAGTTGTACAACTCAAACAAAGAATCTTATTCTCAAGGGAATGACATGTGTCTGAAATGGGAAAACATTACTCCCAAGCCGAAGAGGTCTATTAGACTCACTGTATATCACAGATACACACACACTACCACTAGATTAAAATTCAATATTCTATGCATACGTGATGGACGTCGCTCCCCACTCACCCCCAAAAACCCATGTACAAATTAGAATTAGACTCCCAATGGCAAAGGGGACTGCAGGGACTCTAGGACACCCCGGATATATTCCTGTTTGTTTTTTACTTGACTTCAGTCTAATGAACAATCTTGAAAAATCATTTCTTTTGTCATGGAGTTAAATGATTTTAAACACATTCAAGAAAAACTTGATGAAACACTCTGTTATCAAACGAAAATGTCTCAAATCTTGAACTGCAGTTCATTCCACTTTCTATCTTTTCCAGGTATTTTTATTTCAACTTTTAAGAGGACTTGACTACTGTCACAAAAGAAAGGTGTTACACAGGTAAGATGGTGACACCCAGTAGATTGTTGGGGTGATATTGGTGTACTATTAGATGACACCCAGTAGATTGTTGGGATGATATTGGTGTACTATTAGATGACACCCAGTAGATTGTTGGGGTGATATTGGTGTACTATTAGATGACACCCAGTAGATTGTTGGGATGATATTGGTGTACTATTAGATGACACCCAGTAGATTGTTGGGATGATATTGGTTCACTATTAGATGATTACCCAGGAGAAGAGAGATCCTAAATACTTGAGATCTGCATTGTATAGAATATAATAAGTCTCATTATCTTAGTTTTTACCATATGATGGGTTTATGTGAATGTTTGTGTGTGTTTTTCATTTTCTTTTCTTAAATGTGTGTGTTTTTGTGTGCATACATAGGATTTAGATTACGTAAATAGTAATACAGTACATATAAATATCAAGGGCGGATCCAGGGGGGAGGCAAAAGGGGGCTGAAGCCCCCCCCCTTCAGCAGAAAAAACAATGCTTTTTATATTTTTTTCCGTTGTGTTGACGGAAGAAACTCAATTAGCCCCCCCCCCCCCCTCCCAAACTCAATTCGCCCCCCCCCTAAAATTTTGGCTGGATCTGCCCTTAAATATGAATAAATAAACACAAATATATATAATCATGTATATATATAGATACTTATCGATATTGTACCCTTTATATTATAGTCTTCTTTTCCATGCCGTGACCATTACAGTGTCATGTCTGAGCATTTACATTAGCAGTTACCTCAGGCACAAGGATTAGTTGGAAGAAAGCCATCTATTTTGTTCTGTGACTGTGTCGTGTGATTTTTTCCCTCATCTATATGCTTTCTACAAATGTATTTATTTTTATATTATTTACAATTTTTTATTTTATATTGATATTCTATTACAGAGACCTCAAGCCCCAAAATTTGTTAATCAATGATAGAGGAGAGCTAAAACTGGCTGATTTTGGTAAGTGTATATATATAGAAAGCCTGCCTCAGCTTTATCCCTTCTTCTCTATTCCACTATTCTCTGTGAATGGTCATTGTTGACAGCTTCTTCTCTTGCTTTCCTTCAAGGCTTGGCAAGAGCAAAATCCGTCCCAACCAAAACTTATTCAAACGAAGTCGTAACTTTATGGTGAGTATATTAAACTGGAGGCAAACAAACAGAAACAGACCAGCAGAGAGGAAGAAAATAGAGTCAGAAGTATAAACGAAGTCTTCATTTTGTCATCCCTCCTATTCAGATACCGCGTCTTTTCATCTACACGCTTTCAGCTTGCAATTCTTGTCAGTAACTTTAAGTTACTAGTGTTACTAAATTCATTACGAATGAGCAATGACATTTAGCAATTTAATTTTAAAAGGCTTTACTATTAGGCTGCTTTCATAATGTATGGCAGAGGGGGGGGGGGGGCAGGTGAAATCTTTAAATGACAAAAATTTCTTAAGACCCCCCCTTGAAGTCCCCCAAAAAATAACTTTTCCCCCGGGCATTCTCTAGTACCTTCTTCTAAAAATTTTGCATCCCCCCCCGATTCTCTGATAAAATTTTTCAAACCCCCCATTTTACTGGAATTTTTCCGATCCCCTTAAATTTCACCTGCCCCCCCCCCCCCCCCTCCCTCTGCCATACATTATGAACGCAGCCCTAGAATAAAACCTAAAAAATAGTAATTAATGTTAATCATACATGTTTTGACTATCCATTAGGTATAGACCGCCAGATGTGCTACTTGGTTCGACAGCTTATTCAACACAAATAGACATGTGGTGAGATTGTAGTTACGGCGTTTTACTTTGTTAGTTCTTCCTGTTTACCGTTGCTATGTAACCATATGCGTCTAGTCTTTTCTATTAATCCATATGGACAGCCATATATTTAGATTTTAACTGGTTTAACAAATTGTCTCTTCAAGGGGCGTTGGATGTATATTTTATGAAATGGCTACTGGCCGACCTCTGTTTCCCGGTTCAACAGTTGAGGACGAACTTCATTTAATTTTCAAGGTAAGACATTCACGTAGACTTCAGCGTTTTAACGTTTACCGAAATGATTTTTTAAAATTCATAATCTTTCAGTTGCTCGGAACTCCCACGGAGGAATTCTGGCCAGGAATCTCAACTAATGAAATATTTTTAGCTGGTAAGACATTTAAGACATTTTTCTGAGATCGATAAAAGTGATGCATTCTGGTCTAGCTTGGGTAAAAACACCAACATATAAGGCATGATATAACGATGTTTACCCATGCTAGACCACAATGCACCAAGTCTTCAGATTGGCCTCGCTTACATGGAAATTGCTTAAGCGCAGCATTATTATTGGAAGTAAATGGAAAATATTAATATATATTACTATTTTCGTCAGGAACATTTCCTATCTATCCGAGAGAACATTTAATAAACCATGCTCCAAGGTAAGATAACTATGTGCTTTATGGAGATTTATTCTTTCAAGGGGTGGGGTGGTGGGGGGCATTGATACCTTCATGCAACCTCGTACCCAGAACCCACGTTCCTCTTGGTCAGCACTTGTTTCTTGTAGACTCTTCCACAGTCTCTCGCTCGTCCGTTCCGTCTCCACGCTTAGAGACTGTAACGGTACAATGACCGAAAGAACTTATGGGTCCCGAAAACTTGGACCCAGCGTGCTTTGGGGACCAAAATACTCGTCCACATTCTCTCTCGTTTCAATATTTTCAAGATGGCGGCGAAAACGAGAGAGACTGTGGACGAGTATTTTGGTTCCCAAATCACGCTGGGTCCAAGTTTTCGGGACCCATAAGTCCTTTCGGTCATTGTACCGTTACAGTCTCTAAGCGTGGAGACGGAACGGACGAGCGAGAGACTGTGGAAGAGTCTATTGTTTCTTGGTGCTGGCCAAGAGGAACGCGGGCTCTAGATACGAGATTGACCTTCATTGACCTACACAAAAATATTTCGAGGATATGATTCGAAAATAATCACAATGCAGTAAATTAACTGGCAGATAAAGGGGCTTTATAGTAACGCTGATAATAATTTATTTATCTATTTTTTTTAATGAACTAATTGTTTTACGCTTCGCTCCTTTACAGACTGGACAATTCTGGTCTAGAATTGCTGGAAATGTTTTTAGAGGTAATTGAATAATTTGCTAAATTTAAGGAAATGTTCCTTGCAAATGGTCATACAATTTTGTTAAAAAAACAAGTTGCAAAAGAAATATCCAATGTTAATATGCCAAAAATCTGTCTCGCAATTTCGTTTCAGCGTAACCGCACTATTTGTAAGTACAGACCTCCTTGGCTCGGGCGTAAATGTTTTCCCATTTCAGACAACGTGTCATTCCCTTGAGTATCATTTCTTTACTAAGGATGATATTTTCAAGATAATGACACGTGGTCTGAAATGGGAAAACATTTACGCAAAAGATAGAGGTTTATTAGGCTCTCATGTAAAACGTCGAATTTTACATGAGTCGAACCTAGTTGAAACGATGGATAACAATGCGGTCCTCTTTCATGTTATTAGGTTCGGCTCATGTGAATCTCGAAGTTTGACATGAGCCTTAGAAATCTAAAATACAAAGAATTGTTAGAATTAGAATCGAATTCTACGTTTTCGTAATTTACGCTTTCTATTTATAAAAATAAATAAATAAAAAATAAATGAGATTTAACAGTGGCATTTCTACAGAGTACCTATTCACCCACTGTAATTCCAATTGGAATTGAGGAGTTGATTTTTGCGGAGGGAGGAAAGCAGGGTAACCCGGAAACCTCGAAGCACAGGAGAGAACCAAACAAACAACTCTACTCACATACGACACCGAGCTCAGCGGGACTCGAACCCGGGTCGCATTTGGTGAGAGGCGAGCGCTCTCACCTCTACGCCACCCATGCTTCCATATTTTCTAACAAGAAATTTATGTCATGGTTTATATTTCTCGTACAACAGTATAGCGTCAAATCAAGAATATCAGCCCATGATGCCATGAGACACGAATACTTTTATAGTTTTGGTCCGAAAGTTCTCGAACTGGACGATCGTAAGTTGACTTTATTATTAATAGCAGTACTATTTAAGGGTTTGGACCTTGTAAATCATATTATTGCGTAGGCATGGGAACATAGCACTGAGCACTTTTAAGGTTGCTGTTCATCCGTTTTCTTGTTAGAAAAGCGACGAGGAGGGGGGTAGCATAGGGTTGCGTACATTGTCTTATAACTTCCTGGCCTCTGTTGCCTCATCACTCTCAAATACCTTTTTTCTTCTACAGTTCAGTCAATTTTTACGATAGAAGAAATTCGATTAACCAAAGATCCTGGATATAGAACCACCGCTAAAGGCACAGGGGGTAAGTACTGCTTCGCTTTCACCCTATTTCATGATGACGTCACATCAAAACAAACTATTGTTTTAACGCTAGGGATCATGGTCGCTGGAGGGGGATGGAATGACAACAAAACATCTTAAATCACAATGAAATTTGGTTTATGAGCTGGTGAAGACAAGATAACTAAATATTACGCTAAATATGTCGAAAGAAGAGAATTAAGCTTAAATTTCTGTCATTTTAGCCGATGTAAACAAAACGTGACGTCATTATGGAATTGGGCAATTTGTCATTATTGGTCCTGAGCGCTTGCATACTCCTAAATTCAAAATGGCGCACGGCCAGTTGAAAACGAGGCATCCAGGGCCAAATTTACAAATTTACAGTATTTTCTTATAATTGGATTGCGCAAAATTGTCGCGTTCCTGAATGTAAGAAGAAAAGGGAGACTGAACAAGTGTATACTTTGCATTGACAACATATTATTTCTTTGCATTTGGCCCTGGATGCCTCGTTCTCATGTAACACACTCGGTCGTGCGCCATTTTTGACTTCTCCATTGGGCTTAAGATTCTTTTAAGCCATTGTTGCGTAAAAAAAGTACTTAGAATAATTAGGCGTTAAATGGAAGAGCATTGGGAAGATGTGAGCTTTTTATATTCCGCCTCTGTTTTATAAACATTAGACGCTCTAAGAGCGTTTGCTACTTGTGACGCTGATGATCCTGCGACTATGATCCTGGCCAAAAAGCTATATGAGTGAAAATCATTTGAAAAAATTGAAGCAAGAGAATATGAAGTATCTTACTTCATATTCTCTTGATTGAAGCCATTTTACAACTGGTCAACAACAGGCGGCCCAGTAAAACCAAGCAATTTATTATTTTTTTAATTTGATCCGCCACAGGGATCCCAACTGACTATGTCTTTAATTGCTTGTTCCTATAGGTCCCACCAAAAGACGTCAAAGTATGCTGTTTTAGA
Organism: Actinia tenebrosa; assembly: GCF_029948245.1. NCBI lineage: Eukaryota > Metazoa > Cnidaria > Anthozoa > Actiniaria > Actiniidae > Actinia > Actinia tenebrosa. The sequence goes on along the minus strand of NW_028292580.1, from coordinate 21,361,599 downwards.
AAATATACAATACTATATGGTTCACATTACGAATATCGGCAAAATATTTACACTATTCAGAATGGAAGGCATTTCCTGCTACCTAAATACAAGTATAGCTGTGGAGACCATCCTTGAATCCAGGCCAGCACGTTTTGAATCGTTGGTAAGAGGTACAAAGGCACTAGCAAAGAGTCATATTTGTCCGCAAATGATGCTGACAACGCGAAGTAATCAAAAAGGAATTTATAATATGATTTTGTTGATTTGGAGATCACACAATCTCAGGCTGGACCGTGACAAGCTGATGTCACGCAACATGCATTTACGGCATATTTTATAGTCACTCTTTATCGGGAATCAAGTATCGCGTTCCTATTTTTCCACGAAGAAATCGTTCTTAATTTTTTTAATTAGAGATTTTCGTTGTCGTTTTGAAATTCGAAAATATTTTAATTGGAATAATCGCTGTTTTTTAATATTAATTTATTTGCTCGAATTTCTTATTTGATAATCTAAATGTAGAAATGCCCAACGAAAATGAAACAAATTATGTAAAAATAATTGCTGAATATATTTGAATTTAAATTTTACAATTTTTTCGTCAAACTTAAGATAGTTGTTGATTTGATGGCCATTTTGGACTGCAATCAAGTCAGAAATTGATTGTTAGACTATAATTATCAACTTAGCAAGAGTGGTTTTCATTCAAATGAGAAACGTTAGGTACTAACCCTATTCTTCGTTTGCAATAGACGTCATAGCCGCCATGTTGGAAGAATTTGACAAAAGATTTTTAAATGAATTCTTTTGTTATATCTTCCAACATGGCGGACATCCCTTTTGTTATCGTGCTCTCTTGGGATTGATTGCAAACCAAGAATTACGTACAAGTCATGGAATGCCATTACAGTGAAATGGCTTCCCATTGTTTTCGTGTGAATCACCCAATCAAAATGGGCGTCATTGTTACAATTAGATATGACATGGCTACAGTGTAGTTACGCCTATCGTTTCCATCCCTTATGAAAACTGCTCCAAACTTACTGAAAAAATATTTTCATAGGGTTTCAAAACTATTGCTAATTATACGACAAAATGAAAAATCAATCAGGATTAAAAACCTGTCACGCTCTTAGAATAAAATTGCAATTTGGGGGATAGGGTACATTAGTTATAATACTTATCAAAAAATTAAATATCGTATATGATTTTTAATTTCATTTTCTGGGCCTTTCTGCATTAGGCGATATGGCCTAGCAGGTCACGTGATTTCTTCCGCCATGTTTGCAAATATGGAGTTCATATTCGCTGTAAACCCTTCCGATTTTCAGAGAAGGCTAGTGTAATAGATTAGGAATACATTAGAAATAGATTATGCATATTAAGTTGATGGACGCATTTTGCGTCCAACAAGACGGAAGGCAGTCACGTGACTAAATGGTATACATATGGCTTATAAGCTAAGGTAATAATAAGCAAATGGTTTGATCTTATCTCAAGGCATATTATCAAAATTTGAATTGTTAATACTTCATGTGGACGTACCACTAATAAGGCTGTAAAGTCACTGAAGGTCTTATTTCAAATATGTGAAATATCGTACTGAGAGAAAATATGGCCATAACGTAAGTGTCCCCACTAGTTCTAATTGTCAAGATGTTGAATTCGTTGATATTACCTCAATGTTATCGTAGTATAGGAATCAGAGGGGAAATCTGATCTGTACAAATCTTACACGTACTTCTTCTTTTTTGTAAACAAGATTTTGGCTTGGGGTACCTGTGCTCTGTTTTAGACAGGGATACCATGCAAAGAAAAAAGTTGGATGTATATTTCATTCCTCGATGACACAAAAAATTTGCTGGGCAGTAACGTTAAATACTGTTGCAGCACGAGAAACGCAAAAAAGAAAATGTTGACCACATTTATGAACAAAAAAGTAGTATGAGGGGTAGAGAATATATATTGATTACTAGAATGTAATGGGCCCATTCGGGATCATTCTCAGTCTTGTACCCAAAGTCCTCCAGCGCCTTCCTGCTGTTTAGTCAGTGCTTGGTAAGGCAGCCCGCTGACCAAATACCGAAAGACTCTGGGCTCGAGATTGGATCACTTTAGTACCCAGACCCTTCTCAGCAAAGATGAAGGGTCTGGGTACCAGAATTATTCGGGATCGAAGTATTATCAAGAAAACTAGTTGACAACAGACATGACAGCCATGTTGGAGGATAGAGGCATCAATAATCCATCCAACATGGCATTAAGAGCAACGCAAATAAGTCTCTTTTCTTGAGCAGAAAAACTTCCCGCAAGACTCGAGGTGCCTTTCATACGTGTTATTTTTCAAAAGCAAGTTGATCTTGTAAAATGAAATGCAAGAAAGCACGAAATGTTTGAAAGAGTCTTTCTAGTTTTTTAAAAGCTTTTTATCAATATCCTTTGAGACCATGTTAACTAAAAGGTTTTGACCAAGGTATTCGTTTGCTGATGTTGACATGACTACACGAAAAGAACGATTACGGTACGCAGATTGTGTGGCACATGTTGAACTATTAACAGCGAGCGAGCTTACCTACTGGTTTTACAGTTAAAATATTGGTACACGTAATTTGTTGATTTGAGCGGTTTTGAATGAGTGGGGAATTGACGGTACTAACGTACGCCACATAGTCTACACGGTACGAAATGCCGTAACATTAAACTGGCTTCTCGTAGTCTTGCTTTAATCCATCCAAGTACAACGCCTGGTAACAGGTACTGTAAGATACGGCTACGCATATGGGTCGTATCGTTTTCCACCCATTTGAAAACCGTACCGCTTTATAGAACGGTGCTCCTTCAGGCACACAAAAAAGATCCAAACTCTTTCATCTCCTACGCGCCATCTACGCATCATCGCGCAGTCTACGCGCCATCTTGTGTCTCCAAATTCTGCCGCACCCTATATTTCTCACTATTGTAATCAGCGAATTGCTTTAAAATCATAGTGCATATGTAAGACCTATTGTAAGACCTATTCCACATTACAAATAAAGTGAATGTTATAAAACATTATTCTGAAATCTTGTAGGATGTATCCAGGGTGTTTATTACTTGCCGCTAGGAAGAATATATTGGGGTTGGGTTTGTGATCATGTGCGGTACATTTTCTCGAGCCATGAAACTGCCAATTCTCGACTTTCACATCCCATAATCCTTTGCGTCTTTGGGGGGTAACCAGAGGGTAAAAACCCACTTATTTTGCTGAAGGCTGATCAGACAATGTTGAAAATACCTTGTTTGGTATCCAAAGATAAAATGAAGAAGTAAAAAACAGAAAAAGATAGAAGCTTGAAGACGTTTAAGGTAAATTTTTCGTAAGTCAATACATTTTCTGTAAGACCAAAACTCTTCATGATCTGATGTACACGCAAAAATAACTTGGAATAAACTGATAATCAGTATTGTACAGATAAAAGCAGGCATAGTATAAATTCAATTAAGAAACCTTTCAATTTGGGACAGTTTTTTGATTGGTTACCCCCCAAAAACGCAAGGCATTATGGGGATGTGAAAGTAGAGAATACGAATAAAATTAAATCGAACCGGAAGCTGCATACTTGATCAAATTATATTAACTAGTACTGTTCAGGAGGTCAGCTCGGTAATAACCCGCCATTCTTTTTTAGATGAGTTGGAATAACGGAGGCTTGGACGTAAAGCAATTTGAGCTTCTCTCAGGGTGCCCCGAGAAGTTTTCTTTTCTGATACCTCTGGTTTTTAATCGGCAAATAAACAAAACCAATTTTCTCCAGTTTTCCGTGGTATGTCCTCTTATTTACCACGATTTTCGTCATCTAGCCGTCAAAGTGTTGTGGACTCACGAGGCGTAGCCGATGGAGTGCACAACATTTTGACGGCCAGATGACGAAAATATCGGTAAACAAGAGGACATAACAAGGAAAACTGGAGGAAATTGGTTTTTTTTTGTTTGTTTGTTTTTTGTCTACTACAAAAAATTAGAAATTTCACTACGAAAACAAGGGTAAAATTTGGAATAAAAACGGTTTCAAGTTAAGCGCGCGCGTGATTTGCTGACGTAATTTATTGGTATGTCCTCCTATATACTCCGGCTCTAGACTAATCAGAAGGCGAGAAAATTCACGAATGTGGTAAAATGGCCCTTAGCCTCTTGCCCTATCCAAATTCACCTCTGGAAGCCCATGCATCTGACAATAAGACAGATATTTTGGGGATAATATAGTTTTGATTATGTTTTGATTAAAAATAACCAGGACCATACTTCCAGACATCGAATGCTGAACCGTCGTATGGACTTACGGCTACGCCGGAGATTTCGACCCCGACACCGCTATCCCGGGAGGAATTACAGACTGACCAGGAAGCTCGGCCGAAGCCTAAGGGAGAGGTTAGTCGGCCCCTAGACCATAAATGATTAACCTCTTGCTATGACCAGCAGACCCAATGTATCTTTTGTGTAGCTGATGAGTAAACCCCCAAATTTACTCTTTTCCATGTGGGACACTTCTTTAAAACTAGCCGTGACGTACTGATATATTTACACGCAAACTCGGGGTGAAAATCAACCAAATGCGCCGAATATAACGAACTCGTGGATATTACTAGGCATTTTTTTCGGTTACTGCTTTATGCGAGACCTCATGAAATGGCACTATTATATTAGGTTTTATTTGTGTTTTATATTCTTTTTGATATAATTATTTATGCTTGTCTTACTTCAGGTGCTTGACTTATACTTCACGTGCTTCACTTACTTCAGTTGCTTACTTACTTGAGGTGCTTGACTTACTTCAATTGCTTCACTTACCGGAGGTGCTTGACTTACTTTAGGTGCTTGACTTACTTGATTTGCTTGACTTACTTGAGGTGCTTCACTTACTGGAGGTGCTTGACTTACTTTAGGTGCTTGACTTGCCTGAGGTGCTTCACTTACTTCAAGTGCTTCATTTACTTGAGGTGCTTCATTTACTTGAGGTGCTTCACTTACTTGAGGTGCTTCACTTACTTGAGGTGCTTCACTTACTTCAGTTGCTTCACTTACCGGAGGTGCTTGACTTACTTTAGGTGCTTGACTTGCCTGAGGTGCTTCACTTACTCCAAGTGCTTCATTTACTTGAGGTGCTTCATTTACTTGAGGTGCTTCATTTACTTGAGGTGCTTCACTTACTTGAGGTGCTTCACTTACTTGAGGTGCTTCACTTACTTCAGTTGCTTCACTTACCGGAGGTGCTTCACTTACTTTAGGTGCTTGACTTACTTGATTTGCTTGACTTGCTTACGGTGCTTCACTTACTTGATTTGCTTGACTTACTTGTGGTGCTTGACTTGCCTGAGGTGCTTCACTTACTTCAAGTGCTTCTTTTACTTGAGGTGCTTCACTTACTTGTGGTGCTTGACTTGCCTGAGGTGCTTCACTTACCTCAAGTGCTTCATTAACTTGAGGTGCTTCACTTACTTGTGGTGCTTGACTTGCCTGAGGTGCTTCACTTACTTCAAGTGCTTCATTTACTTGAGGTGCTTGACTTACTTGTGGTGCTTGACTTGCCTGAGGTGCTTCACTTACTTCAAGTGCTTCATTAACTTGAGGTGCTTGACTTACTTGTGGTGCTTGACTTGCCTGAGGTGCTTCACTTACTTCAAGTGCTTCATTTACTTGAGGTGCTTTACTTACTTTAGATGCTTGACTTGCTTGAGGTGCTTCACTTACTTGAGGTGCTTGACTTAGTTTAGGTGCTTGACTTGCTTGAGGTACTTCACTTACTTCAAGTGCTTCATTTACTTGAGGTGCTTCACTTACTTGAGGTGCTTGGCTCACGACTTTTACAGCGTCATAGTTATTTTCTTTTCGTCTTGTTTTGGTTTTAAGTAAGTAAGTAAGTAAGTAAGTAAGTAAGTAAGTAAGTAAGTAAGTAAGTAAGTAAGTAAGTAAGTAAGTAAGTAAGTAAGTAATTTATTTATTCACGTAGACACACAGGAGCTTACAATAAAGTCTCGTTAGAACGTGCACGTGCTAAACTTAAATCTAAATAATGATTGGTTTTGGCGCCTATATTGACCAAAGACCTGCGCACGAGTGAAATTTCGAGGAATATGATTGGTTATGCGGTATATACTATCGAAAAATAGGTCACTCCCAAAAACACATCCGACACGCCTTCCTAATACCAGGCTAGATAGACACCCATGATTTCACCTATGGGAATTAATTGAAGCACCTCAAGTAAGTCAAGCACCTCAAGTAAGCCAAGCACCTCCGGTAAGTGAAGCAACTAAAGTAAGTGAAGCACCTCAAGTAAGTCAAGCACCTCAAGTAAGCCAAGCACCTCAAGTAAGTCAAGCACCTCAAGTAAGTCAAGCACCTCAAGTAAGTGAAGCACCTCAAAAGTCAAGCACCTCAAGTAAGTGAAGCAACCGAAGTAAGTGAAGCGTGCACAGCAATAGCCCACTTCCGAGATATGCTTCGCTTGTCACGCACAAAGGTTTCAATATTTTCAAGACCGAGGACACAGTTTTTCCCTATCCGGACCGACTATAGGACGGTAAATAACTTATTTATTTTTTTCCCGTTTTTTTTTTTTTTTTTTTTTTACTTGTTTTTGTAATCGTTTTGTGTTGTCTTTAGTGGCAAAGGATACCGGATCGCGCGCGCGGGCAGATACTACTGACAAAATACCGCCCGCTCAAACAGCCAATCAGAACGCACGATTTTTTAGGATACCGGACCGGAAAAAATATATATATAATAGTGCCACTTCACGAGGTCTTGCATGAAGTAGTAACCTTTTTTTTTGTGCCGAGGAATAACCGAGAGCGATTTTTCTTACATTTGGGCTTCCTGTGTACAATTTCCCATGATGCTCAGGGTTATGCTGACATCAAGAAAGTTCAAAGCAAATTCACAAAAGAAAATGGCTGCGAAAATAGCGATAAATTACTGAAAAATAACCCATAAAACCTAAGCTATGCGGGCGGAATAGGGCCCTTGGAGACTCCTGCATGAGTAAGGTAAAAGCAAACAATCACCATGGAGCAGAAATGGGAGAAAATTCTAGCTGTAGCGAGGAAACACAGGGAAAAACAAGTGAAAGCGAAGAGAACTCGATAAACAAACGAGAATGTGAAGATAACAGTTGCGAGAAAGAAGAAAAACCGCCGGCTACGATGGCAGAAGAAAGGTAATAACCCTTCTCTGTACCTCTAAAAGTTTTAATAATGGTATTTTGATAATTACTTGGATAGAGCATTTTTCATAAACTATTACCGGGTTACAGTTGCTTGCAAAAACGTATAAGCTCACCGTTCTCTGTACTGATCGCGTGATAATTTTCGATATTTAAATTTTATGTTTGCAATCTATTCACATTTAATACTATGAACCGTAATTATATTCTGGAAAAACGTAGTGGTAAATATACAAAGCGTAACTAGGTGCATTGTACATTTATTATATTTTGTTTTATTTTGAACAAATAAGCTTATGCTTAATTGTCTTTCCTTAATAATCCATGAATGTACAGTATTTGATTTATTTACCTTATTTTCGCAGGCAAGAGTGCAGCAAAGAGGAAAAAGAAGAGACAGGACAGGAGAATAAGAAAGAAGAAGTATGTAAAAATTATATTAAATCTTTCTAAAATTAGTTTGAACCGTGATGAAAGAAAGATTGAGGTTGAAACTGATAGAAAAAAGTCCAACCTCAACCTGATATTATTGTTTCTTGGTCTTTGGAGCAAATTTTGGCTTTAAAATTCTGTTCCGTTTATGAAATATTAATCATACTACTATCCAGAATCCTTAACACGATTTGTCCAACCTATTAACTATGTCCGATTCCTAGTCAAGATACTAATATTATTGGTATCAGGATGTCGTATGGGAATGTACATGTAAAAGTCAGCCGTTCTCAAAAGTCCTCTGGGCTTGGGTGTATGGGTGTATGGGTTAAGAATGAAGGCTCAGAGCCCTGAATAACAAGGCAAATATTATTACTGCCATTCTCAATCACACGCACTGCTCTAGCGATTGTTTCTGTCGTGACGAAGAAGCTTTTGGTGGACGTCAATCAAAGTGTTTCCATGACATTCTGTACACGTAGGCACATGCCCTTATAGCTTTGTGTTTCTGACAATGTTATGGAAACGCCTTGTGATTGACATCCGCCAAAGCCTTCTTCGTTGTGACAGAAACTATTGCTAGAGGGCGTATGTGATTGAGAATGGCTGTAACTACATGAAATTATCTAACGATTAGTTAACAGTAAGAATATGATAGACTTTGCAAGACAAGCAATACATGTGTCTCTGTCGTGAGACGTGTGTCTCTGTCGTGAGACGTGTGTCTCTGTCGTGAGACATGTGGGTGTCTATTATCGTGAGACATGTACAATCATGTAATCTCTATTGTGAGACATGTATGTTTCTATCACAGGGCTTAAAATAATGTTCAGACATAGGACAATGTCCACCCCAGGGCTCGAAATAGCGGCCTGCCAATGGCCAAATGACAGGCCAAATTTCAGGTTTGGCAGGCTAAAATAACGATGCACTGCCAAATGAATAATAAAATGGCATGCAAAATTCCTATTTCGAGCTCTGCACCCACAATTAGAATTTGTCTGGTCAAATCTCTGCCTTGCCAGTCATTTTAACCAGTAACGAGGTACATTAACCGAACTAAAACTAATTTGGCCAGTCATCATGATAGGCAACTTACTGGTCGTTATTTTAAGCCCTGTATCGTGAGATATACATGCATTGCTTGTCTTGATAGTCTTTGTTGAAAGATTTCCTAGGGGAAAATCCCTGTCTTCCACAGTACTTGGCTTAGATTTTATTCTGGCAAGTGTGAGTGTGAACATAAATAATATCTTTAGTAATAACAGGAATATAGAAGTGTTGGGCTTCCTGTGGTAAAAATTTTCACAGACATCCCAAACAAATGTTATGATTATTGAATTTTTATTACAGCTGTATCAACTACAGCTGGGCCCAGTTGTACGAAGGGTTGATACTGCAAACAGGAATATAGAAGTGTTGGGCTTCCTGTGGTAAAAATTTTCACAGATATCCCAAACAAATGTTATGAATATTTATTATCAACTGCAGCTGGGCCTGGTCGTACGAAGGGTGTTACTGCTATCGGATCCATAAATCTTTGTAAAGTGGATAAATCTATTAGATACATGTAATAGCATCACTTTATTCAATGGATAACAATAGCGCTAACCACCCTTCATACGACCAGACCCTGGGCATCTTCTATTTTTATTCAATTACCATTTCTTTAAACAGTTTTCATATGGATTTGTGTTAGTTGCATGATATACGAATTTCTAGTCTTTTTCATGAATATCACTCTTTAGGAAAATGAAAAAGAGAAAGAAGAAAGGGAGAGAAATGATGTGGTAAGATTTAACATTAGCATAATTATACAGCATTTGTTGAGCATTTACATACTAATTACCTTTTTCTTCTGCACGCATTGAGCCATAATGAAGGTTCCAGTACTGTAAATGACCACTCGTCATGAGTCTTTCTTGTAGTTCAGTGGTCTGAGCTACTGGCTGGTATCTGGAAGGGCATGGGTCCTATTCCTAAAGGGACTCAGATTTTTTTTTTTTGAGTTCATTTCAGCAAGTAACAAATGATCAATTCCAATTCTATATTTCTCCAGTTTAATGGAGAATGGCTAATACAAGTAATATAAAGATATTTATCTACTTGGTATAGAGGCTTTGCACTTTGGGAAGGAGGCACAACAATACAGCCTTTTACCCCTGCTAAGTTGATTTTTTTCTCATGTAAATCAGATTAGATCAGATTCAATTGTCCCTGCCTCCTATCATGATGGCCATCATGTGATGGTGCAAAGCCTTTATTAATGACAGATGTAAATATATACTCTATCTGAAAAAAATTTTTTTAATGTGAGGTTTCTTAATAAAATGTTTGCCATGGTATTTCAGTAATTTTTGAATGTGCACATGCATGCTAGTGGGGTGAAATCAAATGATCAGTTGTAAGCAATTACCATTAGATAAAATTGAATATTATTTAATTGTAGATGAAGATAGTGAATGAAGCTCAAGAGCAGATCAATACCAAGCTGCTTTTAAGAAGCAAGAATTTAGCAGCTGCAGGTTAGAAGTACATCATTCTTGAAATTATCTCACACATGAAAAAATACAACCAATCAGAATGCAGGAAAGCAGTTGTAAATTTGGCAGTGTGTCATGGCTCCTTTTTATCACTGAAAAAAAAATACAACCAATCAGAATGCAGGAAAGATGTAATATTAGTAGTATTCCCCTGTTCTTTTTCATCAGAGATGTTTAGGATTGTCACACCAGACCTTAAAATAATGGCCGATCAGTCGCCGTTCATGATCCACAGACCAAACTAGTTTTAGCTCAGTCATACCTCATTTCTGGCAAAACATTACTGGTCAAAATGACTGGCAAGGCAAAGATTTGACCAGACAAGTTCTAGTTCTGACCAGACAATGTCTGATGTTCACTTGGAGCCATTGAGTTGCATGTTGACCCTACAAACCTCTGTGTAGTAGGTTATGCTGAATGACTGAATGACCTACTTTCTAACACAAATAAAAAGATCAGACACAGATATTTTTCTTCCACAGGTTCTTCCTCAGACACTTCCTTGAAAGGACTAGATTCCTCTGTCAAGAAAAACTCTGCTTTCATAAAGAAGTTGGTAAGAGAAAATCAAACTACTGTAGTCTTTTATGAGTACAAAATAATATCATAACAGAACTTATGACTAGATTTATTGGCTTCTTTTATTAGCGCACTGTCACTGAACAACAGCGAGAATCTCTTACTAATGAGTTCAATGGATTGAATCTGTCTAGATACATCCAAGAAGCTGTGAGTATTAAAGTTTGTTTCTTCAGGTTTTCTTTTGATTTCTATAAACTCAGAGTAATTATTAATAATCTTATTTGATTATGCATCAACAGGTTACCTCAATCATTGAAGGGTTAGGGAAGCTGAAGGTAGGTCTATACATCATGTATATTTTGTGTGTCACACTTGGTACAAAGAAGCAGAACATTTACAATGGTATAGTCCTTTTTTGAGCTCCAAACTACTGCCGAGTTCCAGAGTCATTTACTCAAGCTTAGCCTCATATCAGTGTCTAAATATTCACAGATACCAACAGTAAAGTAAAGAATGCACAACTTCGACGATACAAACAATTTGAAATTCACAGACCTTTACTGGAACATGTGAATATTCAGAGAACAACTGAGAACTTGAAACTGGAGCATTTCATTTTGTAGGGATAGGGATTCATCCAATTCATTGTCATGCGTACCATATCTTACCTTCTACATGTTTTAAATGGATAAACTAATAAAGACAACGATAAGCCATTTACAGTACTGTGTTGAACCATGTCATACCCATTGGATCTAGGATTTTGAGAATTGAAGGCGAGGGGGATATTTTTGTTCAATAAGCATAAAAAATCGTTTACGCCTAGTAAATAATCACAAGGGCATACCACCTACAAACTTTGATACAATGAATGAAGAAATAGAAAACTGCATGTGCGTGCTGTGTGCAGTTATAAAGCACACAGGGGTTGGCAGAATGCAAGAGAAGTGTTCGGAGAAGCACAGTGCTTTATAACTCCACACAGCACAGCAAGCAAGTTTTTTATTTCTTTTATAAAATACAAATTGCAAAAACTGTTATTTTAGATAGGAAAGATGCAACTGAAAGTGCGCCACATACTGTGTGCTCTCATGAAGCACACGCTCTCAACCAATCAGAACGCAACATTTATAACAGTTTTTTTATAATGTGCTGTAGTCAGTAATAGACAATAAACGGCTTCAATTGTTTAATATACTTTTTAATGTTTGTATGTTTGGTACCAAAGCAAGCAGATGTCAACTGTGTGGCACATGTTTGCAGTATCATCCATCAACGATATTCAGAGTTCTCAGATCTCCTTCGAAAAGAACTTTTCAAAATGTTTGAAAAATGTGGTGGGAAAGATGAAGAGCGTGCAGCAAATGTGTCACGCTTTAGAGTAACACTACGGCTTCTTGGCGAACTTATACTCGATGGTGTATTCTCTCTGGAAGATAGCGTCAAGTCGATAAGAGATATCCTCAGCAATGTCATCAACTGTGACAAGGACAGCCATGTATATGTGCAGGTGGTTATTAGTTTTGCTCGGCACTGTGGAGAACATTTTGCTGGTGTGTTACCAAGACGACAGAGACAGTTTGTAGAGAAGCACAATGTTATCTGGCCAAGTACTGGAGTCATTCCTGCTGAGGCCCAGAGTGCTTTTTGCACACTTCTTCGAAATTATTACTCATCACTTGCTAAACACTTGTTGAAAGCACACAAGGATTTGCAGAATAGGGAGAGACAGAATCGGGAAATTCTTCATGTATGTATAATTTTTCTCTTCTCTTTTCTTCTCTTCTCTTCCCTTCCCTTCCCTTCCCTTCCCTTCTCCTCTCCTCTCCTCTCCTCTCCTCTCCTCTCCTCTCCTCTCCTCTCCTCTCCTCTCCTCTCCTCTCCTCTCCTCTCCTCTCCTCTCCTCTCCTCTCCTCTATTCTCCTCTCTTCTCTTCTCTTCTCTTCTCTTCTCTTCTTCTCTTCTCTTCTCTTCTCTTACCTTCTTGTTTAAAAATATTAACATTTAAAAATGAATGGTTACAAATTAATTAAAGGTCTGAGGTGTCTCTTGATTTCAGACAAAAGGAGAGCTTCATGTTGAAAGGAAAGAAGCCCTGGAAAGAGCTCAAAAAGCTTACGATAAATTGCTAAACAGCACTTCTACTTTAGCTGTAAGTTTTTTTTCTTTCAAACAATTCAATAATAGGTATATTACAAGTCTGCAATAATCTTATCATAATCACCATCCTTACCTTTGTCCTTATCGAAATTCAATTTTTTTATAACTCATTATCATCATTATCATCATGACATCTACCAGCATCATCAGCAAAATCATCACCATCAACATTATCTCAATCAACATCCTCACCACCATCATCTTCATAATCAATATCATTATTCTCACTACAATCATCATCATCATCACCTTCGTCACCATATCAATTAAATCATCATCCTCAAGTACATGTATTACCAGTAATCAATATCATCACCACCATAATCAGTCATTATCAACACCAATACCACCACCACCACCTCCACCATCATCAACATCGTTATCATCAACATCATTAATAATCATCATTAATAATTATCCCTATCAGCATTAATTCTCATTTATATCTCATTACTCTGTATTGATAAGTTTCATGTTTTAATACTGCAAATAACAAACCGATCCATCTGTCAAACAGTTAACTGTTACATATATAGTGCTTTAAATAACTGCTAATGGGCGTTATTTTATTGAACTCACAGGATGTTCTTGATGAGGAAATGCCTGAACTTCCTGCAGATGGTAAGGGCACAAATAGAGTCATGATTTTATAAAGGAAATGGAAGTTCCAAATTAAATTTTTTATTTATCTCTTTAGAGTATTCCCAACAAGGTGAAAGTGGAAGCACCATTGATATCTTTAATCCTTTTAAGAATATGGAGGTTAGTACATGTAGATCCCGGGGGGGGGGGGGGGGGGGGGTGGGGGTACTCCGCCAGGATTTGGGTGGGGGTGTTCTGCTGGGATTCTGAAAGGGGTACCCTGTTTATGACAAAAAAAACCTCTAATTTGTAGACCCTGTTTATGACAAAAGATATAATTAATTGCACTGAGTTCCTGTTTCAATTATCATGTCATCTCGTGTATCGCTTTTTGAAGACCATAATAACCAGTTTTGGTTAATATGAAAGTAGAAACCCTGAATATGACAGGAAACTCAGGAAAAAAATTGGAACTTGCGTGAAATTGCATACCCTGTTTATGACAAGAAGCTTGAAAAACCATACCCTGTTCAGCGGATCATCCCCGTATAGTCCATGTATGGGAGTACCCCCCCCCCCCCCCCCGGGATGTAAATTGGGGCAGTTGTAGTTGTAAAAATATTTTTGCAGCCAAACCAAACCAGATTTTGTCAAACAATGAAACAACCTTTCAAAGCCAGGGCACAGTTATCTTACAGGTTGAACCCTGAAACAACCTCTGGGCTGATCTAAGTCAGGGCATGGCTAACTCACAGATCAAACCCTGAAACAACCTCTGGGCTGATCTATGATTTATTATTCATTCTAATGATTGTGTATTTGTTTTTACGTCACAGTATGATGGTGAAAGTGGTATATGGGAGGATGAAGATACTAGAGTGTTTTATGAAAACCTTAAAGATTTGAAGGCATCTCTGCCTGGGGTGAGTACTCTTCTCCTCTCCTTTTCTTACTGTGTTTTGCCCTGCCCTGCCCTGCCCTGCCCTGCCCTGCTTTGTTTGATTTGATTTTGATATTGCTTATTTAATGTTATGCTATTTTTTTGTGCCTGTTTTTGTTGCTTTTTAGATCTTGTACAAAGATGAAAGCAAAAATTCTAGCAGTGAAAGTTTAAATGAAGAAAAAAATACTAAGGAGACCAACAAAGGTAAAAAGCACACCGCCCCCATTGAATAAATGTTCTCCCTGTGTTTTATCCATTTTCCTATCTCTACATTATAAAACACCTATGCACCTTTATTATACACCTTGTCAGTTGGAGATCTGAAATGGGCAATCTGAGATTAAGTGGGATGTGTTTGCTTTTATGTTTTCTGGCTTAAATACAAAAAATCACAATTCTACTACTTCATAGTCTAATCTAAAAGGAAACTAAGTAGATAGTTTGATTGTGAATAAATTACAATTTGCAAAGTGCTACTCATTCTCAGTTTTCAGATTTAAGATCTCTGATAGACAACGTTTTTTGAAATAGTCGTATGTACAGGTACCTGACTATAGTATTTATTCCAATCTTGATCTCCAAGTGAATAAGTTTATTTATTTTATTCCAAAGGACAAGATGAAATTCTTGATGATTTAGAAGAGACTCTTGATATTGATGAAGACTTTGAAGACAAGGACAATGAAGACAGTAAGTAAGCTAGAAAATCAACCTGAAATCCCAGATGGGAGGGTATTAGGAGGAGAAATAGTCCAGTATTTGATTGACAGTTGATGATGCCAGGATTCCCAAGGTGGGGGGTGCTGTATCAGGAGGAGAAATATTCCAATATTCAATTGACAGGTGATTATGTGAGGATTCCCAATGTGGGGGAAGGGGGGGGGGGGGGGTGTGCTGTATCAGGAGGAGAAATATTCCAATATTTAATTGATAAGTTATTGATGATGTGATTTGTTAGGTTCAGATGAGTCCACGCCTGAAGGTGGTACTGTCATTACCAGTAGTACTGCTGCACTAGAAGCCTTGATCCTGAAACTGCCGACCTGTGTTAACAAGGACATGATAGATGAGGTAACATGTAGTGCTTATCAAAAAGTGAGAAAATAAAATGAAGGGAAATGAACTAGAAATATTGAATGAGATTGAGTTGAATAGAACAGGCATTAAATATAGTGGGATAAAATAGAATGAAAGAATGAAGAAATATGAAGTTGAATAGAACAGGCATTAAATATAGTGGGATAAAATCAAATGTAAGAGTGAAGAAATATTGAAATGATTGAACAAGCATTAATAGTGAAAACAGCTTGAACTTTATCAAATGAGAAATGAATAAATTTCTTTAGCTTGGGGGTGTATCATACCCTAGAGTATTATTTCTTTGTTTAATGGTCTCACATGAGAAGACACATGAATATGGATACAACTCAAACAAAGAATCTTATTTTCAAGAGAATGGCATGTAATCTGAAATTTGAAAACATTACGCCAAAGCAAATGAGGTCTTTTACTAAACAACACGAACTCCTAATGTTTCAGATGCTTACAATTTTTGTCCTGTTTCCTATTTTGGTAGATTGCTATGGATTTCATGCTGTCATGCAACACCAAAAAGAATCGTAAGAAACTTTGCCGATCACTGTTTAATGTTCAGAGGACAAGGTGAATGTACCATTTTGCTAGCTTTAATTTCAGATTATTGCATTTTAGTTTTCTCACTGAATTCCATACTGAATCTTTGCACAATATGAAGAACATGTTACGTAGTTAGAAATTCTTAGAGATGTACCTTACAAATTCTAAAAAGCCGCCATTTTGATGCCACGAAGTGCGAAACATGGCCCCGCCCCTTGCCAATGCTCCTGCCAGCGGACTACTATAACTGTTATATAACCATCGTTTCCCAATGTGCACCGGTGGCGTGCACTGCTATGTGTGTAGAGTTGTTTGTTGGTTCTCTCCTGTGCTTCGAGGTTTTTTTTCCGGGTTCTCCTGTTTTCCTCCCTCCTCAAAAATCAACTTCTAAATTCTAATTTGATGTCTCAGGGCTTTTACCTAGTTTGGAGCCTAGCTCTATTGTGATTGTCCCACGCTGTGATATAACAGTGAAAAGCTTTGTAGATTTTTGTAGATTTTTTATTTGTTGATGTTATTTATTTTATGGTTTTAGACTTGATCTTCTCCCCATGTACAGTCGTCTGGTAGCTACGCTTGACCAGTGTGTTAATGATATTACACCTGAATTAGTGAGACTACTGAAAGGAGAGTTCAAACATCATGTAAGTATTAACACCAGAAGAAGGAGAGGTGGTGGTGCTTTAAAAATCTTGTCACTTTTGACGTGTTATTAACTTCTGCCTAAATATCATGTCTTTTGCAGTTAAAGAAGAAAGATCAGATTAACTTGGAGTCCAAAATCAAGACCGTGCGGTTCATTGGTATCTGAAGAAGTTCCTATCATTTTATTTATTTGTTCATTTGTCCATTTATTTACTCATCTGTTCCTACATCTGTTCGTTCATTCATTCATTTATTCCATCCATCCATCCAACTATTCATTCATTCATCCATCCATTTAACTTTTCATCTTTCTATCCATTCATTCATTCATTCATTCACTCAGTAACAGACATTTATCTATCATCATTATAAACATGTTATCATTATTGCCATCATTTATCATTATGACCATCATCTAAAGGAGATTAACTGAACCCCCACCCCCTCTCCCCTCAGACATCATCATCGCCATCAGTCATCACTAACATGACTGCCTCCTTATATTTTCCAGGAGAGATGACAAAGTTCAAGATATTCCCAGTAGCGGACACCTTATTTTTCTTAAAGGCAAGTCTTTACCTTGCTACATACATGACACCTAACATATACATATTCTCACACTGTCTACTCTATCACCAGCTGTTACTAGAGGATTTCACACATCATTACATACGCGACACCTAACATATACATATTCTCACACTGTCTACTCTATCACCAGCTGTTACTAGAAGATTTCACACATCATTACATACACAACACCTAACATATACATATTCTCATACTGTCTACTCTATCACCAGCTGTTACTAGAAGATTTCACACATCATTACATACACAACACCTAACATATACATATTCTCATACTGTCTACTCTATCACCAGCTGTTACTAGAAGATTTCACACATCATTACATACACAACACCTAACATATACATATTCTCACACTGTCTACTCTATCACCAGCTGTTACTAGAGGATTTCACACATCATTACATCGAGATGGCTTGTAACCTACTGGAGGTGTGTGGTAGATTCTTGTACCGCTCTCCTGACACGCATATCAGGACCAAGAACTTTCTGGTAAGGAAATCATTTCTCTCCTATATACTACATAGTTTATCACATTCCTTAGTAAGTTGTCAAGAGGTTATCGGCTTGCCAAAAGTGGGCATCCCTTATTTTACCGAGACTATGGTTATAGCAAGTCTTTGTCCCTCTAATTAGAATAAGCTAAAACGTTGGTTGGTACGTCTGCTAAGCAATTATATATTAACCCATACATGTATGATCTCGCAAACAATTCAATTTTTGGAGGTAGTTTGTAACCATTTCTTCAAGGATGGGACAATATGTTGGAACATATAACATTTCATGAGGTGGTCACCTCGCATGGGTCTCGTGTCCCGTTCGTGACTTTCCTTCCTGGGTAACTAATTTCTTTCTATTCAATACATTGTAATATTAGTTTCCCAATAAATCTGTTAAAAAAAATCAAAGGAAAATCTGGCAGCTTTAAAAAATAGCAAGTTCGTATTCGTATAGTTTTTCGGTGCTTTAAGTGCATTAAAACAGAGTGATAAGGTGATAAAGTACATTCCATACCTGCTACGCCATTGACCAGTAGAACGTCATCTGAAGGATGTACAGGCGTTACGTAATGTTCATTTGTCTTAATAGAGAGTTTTAGATTTACGTTCACGGCAAACGTGAAACGTCAGTTGACCGTTAAAAAAATATTTTAAATATCTTAAAAAGAATCGCAAAAAAGTCCAAGTAGTAGAAAAACAAAATAATATTTTTTTTTGGTGAGAAGATTTGTAAAAGGTAAAATGAAATGTAGGGAAAAGATGAAAACGTGGTCACGTTTGCCGTTTGCGGGGAGAAAAAAAGTCAATCTAAAACTCTCTAATCTTTCATGTACTACAGGAGTTAATGATGAGGAAGAAAACGGTTCAGAATCTTGACAGTCGTTACCTATCGCTTGTGGATAATGCCTTCTACTACTGCAATCCTCCTGACAGGCAAAAGGTAAAAACGTAAAACCAGACTTGCTTGTTTTACCATATGTACATACCATGACTGTGCCGTGCCGGCTGTTGCCATAACAATGTCATGACTGAGCATGCTGATTCTAATATTTTGTTCATTATTTAATCATTGTTCATTCTGTTGTGTAGTACGTAATGAAGGAGCGTCCTCCAATGCATGAGTATATCCGTAAATTGCTGTACATGGACCTTTCAAAGACAACCACTGAAAAGGTAAGGAAAGAAGGACAAAGAGGGTTTTTTGTTTGTTTTGTTTTTTTGTGTTTTTTTTGTTGTTGTTTTTTTTTTTTTTTTTGTTTTTTTTTTTGTTTGTTTTTGTTTTTTGTTTTTTGTTTGGTTTTTTGTTTGGTTTTTTGTTTTTTGTTTGGTTTTTTGTTTTGTTTTTGTTTTTTGTTTTTTTGTTTTTGGCAGCCATGTTGGAAGGCAGGGATAAACCAATCATTGTCATACACGAACATAAATTTTCTAAAAAAAAGAAAATACTTTTTACAAGTGTTGCCCCTCAGCTATTGGTGTCATGAAACTCTTTCTTAATCTCCTTTTTACGCTAGCTGTCCTTCTAATTCACCGCCTCTCGTCAATGTGACCCATGCTCGATTCTTGGGCTCGGATTCTTTTCTCCACGAGGTTTTTCTCCCTCTTTGGGGCTTCCAGGAGTGAGATAAAACTTCGTTACAGTAATGGCGTCGATTGATATTAACACTTCACCACGAGAGAATACAACAAAAGATGAATCAAGACGGCACATTGATTACCTTTACCCATATAAGAAAGACAAACACATGAAACTCTATATATTTTCCATCATCTTTGTTTTGTTTTGCCGGGCCCCCTGGCAAGATGGCCGCTGTATTCTCGAAGTAGTCCATTCGATCTGGTGTCGTATTAATCTTATCTTGCATGTTCGACGTAAAATAAAATGACGTTTTTTTTACATCGATAATTTTATTATGGTATTTCTGTAGGTATATAGATCTAAATTTCGTTTGTTTATTGACTTTGTAGGTTTTTCGTCAAATGAGAAAGTTGCCCTGGGAAAATACTCAGGTATGTTAGAATGTCCATTATGAGGGCTTGGAAAAAAGGGAGAAGTATAAGGGGAGACGAAAAGGGGAGCAGAAAAGGGAACAGAAAAGGGGAGCAGAAAAGAGGAGCAGAAAAAGGGAGCAGAAGAGGGGAGTAGAAAAAGGGAGCAGGAAAGGGGAGCAGGAAACGGAACAAAAAAAATGGAGCAGAAAAGAGGAGTAGAAAAGGGGAGCAGAAAAGGGGAGCAGAAAAGGGGAGCAGAAAAAGGGGAGTAAAAAGAAGAGAAATGGGTGGTAATAATGGCATGTAGAATGTAGAAATTTCCAGTCCTACAAAGATTTGCTTTAATTAACAAGTTTGGCTGGGATACTCCTTCCCACCGACTGCATTATGAGTTTGTCAGGCAGTTTTTCCTTGAACTACATAAGGATGAGTCCTGATTTTTCTTGTCAGATTGCACTGTATGCCATCAAGTGCCTGATTCGTATTTGGAATGTCAAGTACAACAGCATACACTGTGCCGCCAACCTGCTAGCTGGATTAGCAATATATCACGTGAGTACATCTGCCAATCATTTAGTAACAGTCTGTGACGTAATAGGCGAGAGTACATCTCATCAACGAATCGAAAAATTGACAGTATATGATGTAAGAGGTGACAAAATACCTAGAAAATAAATCAGGTAATCATGAAGCAATATGTGACGTGACGTGGAGATGACGTTAAATCACGTGTGTAATTTAACCAATCACAAAAAATTAATTTTTTATTTTTAGGAAGAAGTAGGACTCTTTGTTGTCGATGGAATATTGGAGGAAATTCGTCTAGGAATGGAGGTAAGCTGGCGAGAGAGCATGTGCGAGCTCCCCTTCCTTGTACCCTACCCCTTCTTCCTGCCTAGAATTAACTCGAAAATTAAAGACGTAACAAAAGTACCTTAGATCCGCCCATGGAGAATGTAGCAAATTTACCCACTTTGTTTTTTGTTTTTTGTTTTTTGTTTTTTCATCACACGCACAGCTAAATCACCCAAAGCTAAACCAACGTCGGTTGTGCTGCGTCAAGTACCTTGGTGAGATGTTCAACTATCGATTAGTGGAGGCCAACGTCATCTTTAACACTCTCTACTCCTTTATCACGTTTGGCAACACAGAAGATGGTAAATAGTTCAATTTGTGTATTACAGTGCAACTACTATAACCGGGCCCACTTAGACAGCGAGAACCAATCAAATTATGGAATGAAAACAATACATTCCATTTTTGGGTTGTGGAGCCAATCAGAAACCGGTAGAAAACGATAGAAGTGCTGTGCAACGTCGAGGCGATTTTATCGCGCTGAAAATCGCCGACTTTTTACACGCTCAATTTGTGTTTGAAACAAAATCGCAGATGGAATCGCTGTTCAAGTCGCGCGACAAAATTGCAAGTGTAAATCGGCCTTAAGCCCCGTTTACACTATTGATTTTGCGGCGATTTTTGCTGCAATTTTTTTTTATTTTTTATTTTTTTTGCGATTTTGTCCATAATAAATAATGGTAAAGAATTTACTTGTAAAGTTTCTTTCAGGATACCAAGATTTTCCTAGACGAATGTCTCTTTTGAAAGATGAGACAAAAGATTTCATATTTCCGAAAATTGCCTCAAAAATCGCCGCAAAAATCGCCGCAAAAATCGCCAGTGTAAACGGGGCTTTAAGTATTCTCTGACGAATTACGGTACTTTTGCTACCATGTACTCTACCAAAGGAATTCCAAACCAATAACACAGAAAAACTTACTGACTGTAGTGAAGCTTTATGAAAAACATTTTTTGAACAGGTTCTCCGTCTGAGCTTGATTCTGCAACACATCTGTTCCGTATTCGTATGGTATGCACACTCCTCGATACCTGTGGCGAGTATTTCGACCACGGCAGTTCTAAGCGCAAGCTGGATTACTTCTTGGTCTACTTTCAGGTAAGTCTTAAATCACTATAAAAACAAACAACAAGCTAAATTCCAATTCTATGTGTGAGTTATCCATGCCCTGACTTAGATCAGCCCAGAGGTTGTTTCAGGGTTCTATCTGTGAGTTATCCATGCCCTGACTTAGATCAGCCCAGAGGTTGTTTCAGGGTTCAATCTGTGAGTTAGCCATGCCCTGACTTAGATCAGCCCAGAGGTTGTTTCAGGGTTCAATCTGTGAGTTAGCCATGCCCTGACTTAGATCAGCCCAGAGGTTGTTTCAGGGTTCAATCTGTGAGTTAGCCATGCCCTGACTTAGATCAGCCCAGAATTTGTTTCAGGGTTCCATCTGTGAGTTACCCGTGTCTTGACTTTGATCAGCCTAGAGGTTGTTACAGGGTTCCATCTGTGAGTTAGCCATGCCCTGACTTAGATCATCGAAGAGGTTGTTTCAGGGCTAGATCTGTGAGTTAGCCATGTCCTGACTTAGATCAGCTCAGAGGTTGTTACAGGGTTCCATCTGTGAGTTAGCCATGCTCTGACGTAGATCAATTCAGAGGTTGTTTCAGGATATCGATAAAATGTGAATAACTTGTTGATCATTGTTGTTTCACAGTTGTACATACTCCGGAAAAGAGCAAACCCAGAATGGAACGAGTATCATCCATTCCCAAGAGACTTGGATTATATGGTTGCTGATACGCTGGAGCTACTTCCACCTAAGCTACGTCCCTTGTCCACGCTAGAGGAGGCAATGGAGAAAGTCGAACAGATTCAGAAAGATCATCAAGAACAACTCGGTAAAGCTAGAGTATGACAACTAGATGGAAAAAGAAGGGAAGAGAAAAGAAACAGGAGTGGGAAAAAAAGGAAAGGAAAGGAAAGGAAAGCGAAGTGAAGGGAAGGAAGGGAAAGGAAAGGAAAGAAAAGGAAAGAAAGGGAAAGGAAAGGGAAGGAAAGGAAGGGAGGACCATGAAAGAAAAAGATAGGAAAAGAATGGCAAAAGAAAGGAAGGGGAAAAGGAAGGAACTCTTAGCTATCAGCATTCTAAATTTTCCATTTTTGAACGTTCTATCTCAATGTTTATCTTTGTCCTTTGCTCTTCAGTATTCAACAATAGGGATTGCACAAATATAATAAAACAACTGTTAAATACTTTGTGTAAAACTAAGCTTCTGTATATTTACACAGAGAAAGTTTTAGTAAGTGACAACCAAGAAACAGAAAGTGATAACCCAGATAGCCTTCGAACCAACCCCATTGCCGTTCCTGGGGTAGCAAAAGTTGCATCAACATCAAACTCTTTGAGCAACTCACCATGTCAGTCCCCGAGGCTACGTGAAGAATATGAACCGAGTGAATCTGGAGAGAGCGAACAAGATGTGGAAGAACGTGACAACATGGAGGAAGGAGATGATCTTGATGAATATGAAGTTATAGAGATGGATGATGATGATGATGACGATGACGATGATGACAATATGTCCAAGGTAAGATTTTTAGGTTCCTTGGTGATAGAGGCAACATGATGATGAGATGATGTTGATGAGTATAGAGATCATGGTGATTGTAATGATGATGATGATGACGATGACAATATGTCCAAGGTAAGATTTTTAGGTTCCTTGGTGATAGATGCAACATGTTGATGAGATGATGTTGATGAGTATAAAGATGACGGTGATTGTAATGATGATGATGGCAACAATATGTCCAAGGTAAGATTTTTAGGTTCCTTGGTGATAGAGGCAACATGATGATGAGATGATGTTGATGAGTATAGAGATCATGGTGATTGTAATGATGATGATGATGACGATGACAATATGTCCAAGGTAAGATTTTTAGGTTCCTTGGTGATAGATGCAACATGTTGATGAGATGATGTTGATGAGTATAAAGATGACGGTGATTGTAATGATGATGATGGCAACAATATGTCCAAGGTAAGATTTTTAGGTTCCTTGGCGATCGAGGCAACATGATGATGAGATGATGTTGATGAGTATAAAGATCATGGTGATTGTAATTATGATGATGATGGTAACAATATGTCCAAGGTAAGATTTTTAGGTTCCTTGGTGATAGAGGCAACATGATGAGATGATGTTGATGAGTATAAAGATGACGGTGATTGTAATGATGATGATGGCAACAATATGTCCAAGGTAAGATTTTTAGGTTCCTTGGTGATAGAGGCAATATGATGATGAGATGATGTTGATGAGTATAAAGATGACGGTGATTGTAATGATGATGATGGCAACAATATGTCCAAGGTAAGATTTTTAGGTTCCTTGGTGATAGATGCAACATGTTGATGAGATGATGTTGATGAGTATAAAGATGATGGTGATTGTAATGATGATGATGACAATATGTGCAAGGTAAAGTTTGTTAGTTTCGTGGATTGGAGGAAGGAGATGTTAATGGATGATGATGTTGATGACGATTACGATGAAGACAAGAATATGATCAAGATAAGTTTTCGTTAGATTCATTCAGTTTAGTTTTTTGCTGTATTTCTGCTGGCATGTCTAGTTATAATGTTGCTATCTTTATTCTATTCCGACTCTTTAGGTCAAGGTTCTCAGCCCACCTAAAAGTGAGCCCACTGCGGAAGACCTGGACTTCGAGAACAAGTTTGAACGGCTGATGATTGATGATCTTCAGTACCGACGGGGCGAAAGTCTTAAGGTAAATCAAGCACCCTTTCTTTCACGTGAACTACACGTGAAACACTCCAGTTTCAATGAAGGTCCTTGTAATTTTAAAGTATTTGTATTGTTCAAGTTGTGCATTCTTTACTTTACCGTTGGTATTTGTGAATATTTAGACACTGATTCGAGGCTAACCCTGTGTAAATGAGTCTGTAATCAAGGAGCAGAGCAGTAATTTGGAACTCCAAAAGGGTTTATTACAGCAAAATGAATGGAGAGGAGGGAGAGAGGGAGGGAGAGAAATAGATGAAGAATACAAGAATATGTGGCGTATTCTTGTTCACAATTCGAGGGTAAAGAAATAATAATAGATATAGCATAGAGTACCCATATAATAACCATATAATGCAATCTCTATACTTTATCTTATACATGTATTACGTCAAAGCTACCCAACCTAGATATGGCATACAGTACCCATATAATAACCATATAATGCAATCTCTATACCTTATCTTATACATGTATTACGTCATAGCTACTCAACCTAGATATTGCATGCAGTACCCATATAATAACCATATAATACAATCTCTATACTTTACCTTATACATGTATTACGTCATAGCTACCCAACCTAGATATGGCATGCAGTACCCATATAATAACCATATGATGCAATCTCTATACCTTATCTTATACATGTATTACGTCATAGCTACCCAACCTAGATATAGCATAGAGTACCCATATAATAACCATATAATGCAATCTCTATACTTTATCTTATACATGTGTTACGTCACAGCTACCCAACTAGATATCGCATGCAGTACCCATATAATAACCATATGATGCAATTTCTATACTTTATCTTATACGTACGTGTATTACGTCATAGCTACCCAACCTAGATATGGCATACAGTACCCATATAATAACCATATAATGCAATCTCTATACCTTATCTTATACATGTATTACGTCATAGCTACTCAACCTAGATATTGCATGCAGTACCCATATAATAACCATATAATACAATCTCTATACTTTACCTTATACATGTATTACGTCATAGCTACCCAACCTAGATATGGCATGCAGTACCCATATAATAACCATATGATGCAATCTCTATACCTTATCTTATACATGTATTACGTCATAGCTACCCAACCTAGATATAGCATAGAGTACCCATATAATAACCATATAATGCAATCTCTATACTTTATCTTATACATGTGTTACGTCACAGCTACCCAACTAGATATTGCATGCAGTACCCATATAATAACCATATGATGCAATTTCTATACTTTATCTTATACGTACGTGTATTACGTCATAGCTACCCAACCTAGATATGGCATACAGTACCCATATAATAACCATATAATGCAATCTCTATACTTTATCTTATACGTACGTGTATTACGTCATAGCTACCCAACCTAGATATAGCATACAGTACCCATATAATAACCATATAATGCATTGTCTATACTTTATCTTATACATGTATTACGTCACAGCTACCCTATCTAGATATGGCATGCAGTACCCATATGAAACCCATAACCATGTAATGCAATTTCTACGCAATCTTATACCCCTATAACGACACAGGTACCCAATCTAGATATAGCAGTACCCATGCACCTCAAAGGCCAAGGACGAAAAAGCGCGCCCTCGCCCAAAGAAGACGAGAGCGTTAACTTCGTACTGATGTTACGTAAAGGAAACAAGCAACAGTTCAAGGACTTTGAGGTACCCATCTCGTCCAACCTGGCATCTACTGTCAGGCAGAAGCAAGTAGCAGAACAGGCTGAACAAGAGGAGCTGAAGCGGTTGGTGTTAGATTACAACCAAAGACAAGAAGAGGAGACGTACAATGGTAGAGGAAACCTTTCTAATTTCCTTGTACTTTGCTTTTCTTTCGTTTTCTTTACTTTACTCTTTTTTCTTAACTTTCGTTTTTCGTTTTTCTTTTCTTTATATTATAGTTTCTTCACTTCCTTTCCTTTTTTCTATTTTCCCTTTGTTTTATTCATCTTCTTCGGTTTCAAGAGATATCTTTTTCATGCTTTCATTCCCATTCATTTCTCATTCAATCTCTGCCTTTCTACTTCACCTTGTTGACCTCTCCTTTCCTTTCCCGTTTTTATATTCTTATATTATAGTTGTATTTAGTCATCTTTTCCCACTCGACAGAAATCATGTCTCAGCAACGTCAAGGGAGCGATTTTGTTGGGCGTGGTCAATACCATCGCCAAAAGAAGCGCCCCCCTCCCCCCTACAATGGTAGCACGGACACCGCTGGAGGGATGTTCCCTAACATGACAAGGTAAATATCCTTTCTTGCTTATATATCTTGTTTATATGCTACATCAGGGCAATAGCCACAAGTACGGTTGGCCGGTTTTATACGCACCACTTTTTACCTTCAGCACCGTTTTTCCTCCTCGTAAAAAATATTTATTACACAATCAAAAAATACTAGGACCACCTTTTTTAAAAACTGCATGGACCACGGTCCAAGTGGTGGCTACGGCGTTGATGTTAATGGAAATAGTACGTGTTTAAAGTGCTTATAAGCCTTTGCACAATATTTTCAGAATTGATTCTTTATATAGTGGATAGTTGATTGTGAAAATATTTCGTCATTTGAACGTCGGGTCTTTAAGATACGAAGGTTTATATTCCCAATATGTTAATGACTATGACGTAACATAAGGGATCATTTAATATACAACACTGCAATCGTTCTGGAATACAGTATTTTAAAAGCATCACCCTTTTACTCGTGACTCACGTAAAGGTTTTTACAAATTTGTTTTCAAAAAATGTCCAGCATTCAATATTAAAAGTTGCCACAAAACAACTCAAATCCCTTATGTTACGTCATATTCATTAACATATTGGAAATATAAACCTTCGTATCTCGAAGACCCGACATTCAAATGACGAATTACATTGTATTTTTATCTTCTATAATTTCTTTCTTTTATCTATCTACCTCTCTTCCCAAGCCTTTCCTTTATAAACTCTTCCTTCGCTCCTATTCTTAAAGACATTAAATATCGTTCTTATAATTCCCAAAGGAAACGTTGATGTGCCGGTAATCTTGGTGTACCTCCGCTACACCTAAAACTTCACAGATTACTCTACTCCTCAAGCTCCAAGCTGGTCATGACCCATGGTTATCTAATCGCAGAGGGCAACTCTCGAGCTGACCCTGTCACGCCCAACATCTGAGACGTTTTGAAGGAACGTTTTTAAACCGTAGTTTGTTTACGTTGCGATCAAACTAGGGATGGTTTTAAAGGCTGATGGCCTAGATTGTTTAAAGATATATTAGTACGATGCAGTGGGTATTCTCCATGCTCTTTTATTCTTTCATCATTATTATTAATAATCTCTTTGCTATTCTTGTTGTATTTCCACTGCCAGCGAGTTTGCTTAATCAACTAATATTAACATCAGGAAACTAATTTAACTGATCTCCATTGTTTTGGATCTGGTTAACTTTGACCATCTTTTCCCATGTCTTCCCATTCTGTTCGTTTCTTTCCCTTTTATGGTTTTCTTTCCTTCCTATTCTTCTTCAAAGATTTGTTTCGAATTCTTTTTCTTTTTTCTTTCTTTTTTTTTTTTTTTTTTTTTTTTCCTTTTTTTTTTTCATTCCCTTGTATTTTACTTTTACTTTTTTTCATTTTTTAAGTACTCTAATCAAAAGTATTAATGCATGACAGAATGTTTGTTAGTCTATTATCCATCTATAATAGCCATTGTACTGGATTGATGTTGCTCTCCCCCTCAACCTATACTTCCATTCGAATCAGTTCTAATAATGCCCGCTATGTTACGCTTAGACGCTTTATGATATTATAGTTATATCAGTTACCTTAGTTGTTAATGTTGGTTTTGACACCATTTTACGTTAATATTAAACAACACAGTTTCAACCAAATGTAGCTAGAATACTGGCCGTGTATTGCATTGTATTGTATTTTGGACATCATTCAAAGAAAGATTATTCAGTAGAGCACGTGCATGTTACATCATAGCCACCATGTTGGTTGACAGTAATAAAGCATTCCTCATCTCTTGTTAGATCAACCAACATAGCGGTTGTTTCATTGTTTTTATATCTCAAGGGGGTTTAAGTCATAGGGTTGCACACACTGTATACACCTATTTCAAAAAAGGTTGTCATCGCCAAAGGCGAAAAGCGAAATGTCATTCCACATGGAAATGATTTCGTTGAATACAAAGAACATTAAATCAGTCTCAACATTAAGGTCCATACTCTTGACGAGAATAAGAAGCAGAAACACAAGTCATTCCAGCTATTCTTGGACCTCGGAATGAACCTATCTATTGCTTTTCGCTTATTGCCTATCGCCTTTGGCGATGACTACTATATTTGAAATAGATATATACGTAAGTCTTTACGGAATTTTGACGCAGAATTTTGAACTTCAATCAGTCTAACATAGAACCTTTGTTGGAAAGAACTTAGCCTCCCAATGAAATAACGGTTTATTAAGTTGACACATCTTGTTTTCACACATACTAGGGAGGCTTAGTACTTTTCTGTATAACATTTGTACATTATTTATTTCAAGGGGTCAGAGTAGCCCGAGTAAAGCGCAACTCCAATTTCACCTATGACATCATGTTTTTCAAAAATCCCAAAAATAACGATTTTAAATTTTAGTCTGGCATGAGGAACCCAAATAATGCTTCTCAGTTTATTTTCACCAGATCAAATGTTGATACTCTAATGAATGAGATCTACAGTGTTTGCTTCTAGATTTGTCTACAATACGCAGGAAGCAATTTCACTGTCACTTGGAAAAATCTTTTCTCCAAGAATATGGCAAAAGCAAAAAAACAGCCGGGTTTAATCTGAATAATGTATATTCCTAAGACAGCTTTCAGCTTTCTATTTTCGTGTTTGTTATTGGTCGAACCTTTATTAAGTTTTACTGAGCTAGATTAAATAAATCGGATGATTCAAACAATTTATATCAGTCGAACTAAGTAAAAATAAAATTTAGTGTCAAATTGATTTTTTCATGTCACAACCTCAATTGGAAAACACCAAGGAAATTTGGATAATTTTTAATGGTTTAGCACACAAATTGCATGTCCGATTTCACCACGAATAGATTTTTTCTCTTAATAATATTACAATTATTTTCGCTTGTCATTAGAATTAATTTCCCTTGGACCAACTTTTTTCATTAGGTATAAATATAGAATTCAAATTTGCTCGGAACAATTTTTTTGTTTTTTTTTTGTTTTTTTGTATATGTGTAATTGGCCAGCAATCGGTAGAAGCGAATCCGTTTTTCAATCTTCGATAAAGCGTTTAACCAATCTTGCCTTGTTTTTGATTTCTTAAATTTGTGTAAAAATAAATAAGCTATTTTTTCCTCGGCGATTTTTGACCTGTTATTTCCTCGAAAGACTATTTCATTTTTAGAAATTTTTTTCCATCGTAGATGCTCAATTCCTGAGTTCTAGGAGGCCTAGGCATTGTTACATTAATGTCAACAATTTGTTTTGACGAACTATATAATTCTAACACGAAGAGAGGACTTTCGCTCATAGCGCTGGACATTACTGTAAAAACTAGTTCGACTTTCAGAAGAATCTTTACTCTTCAAATTCAATTCTTAACCAAGAAAGTTTTTTAATTTTTCAGTGTCATTTGTGGTCGTTAGTTAATTTTTCAAAAAGTTGTTTTAAAACGAAGGGCAAAAACCTCAGCTGTCTCAGTTTCCTATTCACTATGACTGACTAAACAAACAGCCACTTCTGTTTTCTTGCTTTCCTTGTAAACACTCCTACATGAAAAACAAATTAACAATCATTCCGTAGAATTACACAATTTGGCCGGGAAATGGCTGAAACTGGAGATACCATTAATAACTCTAAGATATAATAAACAACTGTAAAAAATGGATACGAGGTTGAAATTAGAAAACGTACTGTGTTGAATGATTCGTCGTAATTATCAGACAAAGTGATTTCTTTCCTTCCGACCTTTACTGTCAGAGATACAAGAGAACAGCTGCTCAAGTTCAATCAAAACTTTCTTTTTTAACGAAAATTGTTGACTTGTTGAGCAAACAGCGGCTTGTGTCGGCAAGACGGACTCATTTTACAAAAAAAACTGCTTTATTTTACACCGAGAGAAAAAGAAAAACAAGTTATACGATTACTGGTACAAGTGGTAACATCTTTGACAGGATTTCAATGCTGGCTTACTAAAGGCGTTGAGTTCTAAGTTGGAGTTTCGCTAAAATAAGTATTGCATTAAGCGACACAAATTTGGTCAGTTTAACTTCAACAGCATCAAATATGACCAACGCAGAGACACAGTACAAAAGTTGGATGGAAAAGCAACTACACTACAGTCATCTCTATACCATTCTTCTCGTTACAACTGCCGTTCTAACTGTCGTGCCGAACTTTTTCGTCATCCTCGCAGTAATCAAGGACCCCAATCGCAACTTACGCAATTCATCCAATCTTCTCATCGCCAGTCAATCCGTGGCGGATTTCTTCGTTGGTGCTGTACAAGAAATGCTTTGCATCTGGTGGTTCTGGACGTTTGATCATAACGCGCTCCGTGTCATTGAGATGACGAGCTCAGTGTTCATGGTCGCATCAATACTACATGTGTTGGCGTTAAGCTATGATCGTTATGTCGCTGTAGTTACACCCTTATTGTACACAGCTCGCATGACAGTGAAGCGCACCTATATCAGTAGTGCTGTTATCTGGAGCTACAGTGTGCTCTACATGGCCATCCGAACTGTCCTTCAAGAAGTCTTCCGGAAAAAACGAGCAGTGACTATCCTGACGGGTTTAAACACTGTTTTCCCTGCCTTTCTTGGTCTAATCATCTACGCAATGTTGTACCACTTTATTCGTATGTACAAAAAGAAAGCTCACAAGTTAGACGCGTCGGGACGCGCGGTCATGCAGGCTTACCTAAGACACCGAAAAATGACCTATGTACTAATGACAGCTTTCTTTTTGTTTTTATTCTGCCTGACGCCTTGGTTCGTGTTTTACCAGGTCATTGATTCTTGCCCTAACTGTGAACATAATAAAGACGTAGAGATGTATCTGTTCGTATGGTTTTTTTACCTTTTCATGTTCAAATCTCTACTCAATCCATTCCTCTACGCCTGGAGATTGACCAAGTACAGAAATGCTATCAGCCGTATTGTGCCATGTTGTAGGATACCACGAAGGGTAGCTTCTGCAAGCGAAGGTTCTTCTGCAGCACGGAATGCAAGCTTCATGCGCAGTGTACATAGAAGTCATAGAG
Organism: Actinia tenebrosa; assembly: GCF_029948245.1. NCBI lineage: Eukaryota > Metazoa > Cnidaria > Anthozoa > Actiniaria > Actiniidae > Actinia > Actinia tenebrosa. The sequence continues at coordinate 21,329,913 of NW_028292580.1, read as the reverse complement.
ATATGCAAAACAATGCGTAGTTGAACAAGACGTTATTTACTTCAACATACAACGTTCAAAGGCTAGTTGTTAATAGCGGCCACAAACTACAGCATAGCTTATTGAAGATAATAATAATATGATATATATAAACGTAATAAATGATAAGCATCAAATGATTTGAAGACAATTAATATCAAATTAAGATGAAGCGTACATATCTAGAAGACAGACTCTCACCGCTAAGTGTAGATAGACAGGTTGAGTAATAGGTGATGTAACTAAAAATACTGCTGGTGACCAGATACCATGGTAGATCTAGCACCAAAATATATGTATAAATAAATGTTGTTCCATAAATTAATGAATATGAAAACACACAGTTTTTCGACTAAATCAAAAAATCCTATCTCTAAAACGGTAATTCTGGGCGTTCTTTTTGGTCAAAAAGCATGGAATATAGCCAATGGTTTTCATCGATTTTGAGTGTTTTTCATACTTTTTTCTACCCTATGAATAAATTGTCCCATTTTCAAAAATGATCATTTTTGACCCAAAAGATGGATTATAGCCCATGCTTTTCATCGATTTTGAGTGTTTTTCACACCTTTTTCTACCCAATGAATAAATTGTCCCATTTAGAAAAATCATCATTTTTGACCCAAAAGCATGGACTATAGCCCATAGTTTTCATCGATTTTGAGTGTTTTTCACACCTTTTTCTACCCAATGAATAAATTGTCCCATTTAGAAAAATCATCATTTTTGACCCAAAAGCATGGACTATAGCCCATAGTTTTCATCGATTTTAAGTGTTTTTCACACCTTTTTCTACCCTATGGATAAATTGTCCCATTTTCAAAAATGATCATTTTTGACCCAAAAGATGGATTATAGCCCATGCTTTTCATCGATTTTGAGTGTTTTTCACACCTTTTTCTACCCTATGAATAAATTGTCCCATTTAGAAAAATCATCATTTTTGACCCAAAAGCATCGACTATAGCCCATAGTTTTCATCCATTTTGAGTGTTTTTCACACCTTTTTCTACCCAATGAATAAATTGTCCCATTTAGAAAAATCATCATTTTTGACCCAAAAGCATGGACTATAGCCCATAGTTTTCATTGATTTTGAGTGTTTTTCACACCTTTTTCTACCCAATAAATAAATTGTCCCATTTTCAAAAATGATCATTTTTGACCCAAAAGCATCGACTATAGCCCATGGTTTTAATCGATTTTCAGTGTTTTTCACACCTTTCTCTACCCAATGAATAAATTGTCCCATTTAGAAAAATGATCATTTTTGACCCAAAAGCATGGACTATAGCCCATAGTTTTCATCCATTTTGAGTGTTTTTCACACCTTTTTCTACCCAATAAATAAATTGTCCCATTTTCAAAAATAATCATTTTTGACCCAAAAGCATGGACTATAGCCCATGGTTTTCATTGATTTTGAGTGTTCTTCACACCTTTTTCTACCCTATGAATAAATTGTCCCATTTAGAAAAATCATCATTTTTGACCCAAAAGCATGGACTATAGCCCATAGTTTTCATTGATTTTGAGTGTTTTTCACACCTTTTTCTACCTTATGAATAAATTGTCCCATTTTCAAAAATCATCATTTTTGACCAAAAAGCATGGACTATAGCCCATGGTTTTCATCAATTTTGAGTGTTTTTCACACCTTTCTCTACCCTATGAAGAAATTGTCCCATTTAGAAAAATCATCATTTTTGACCCAAAAGCATGGACTATAGCCCATAGTTTTCATTGATTTTGAGTGTTTTTCACACCTTTTTCTACCCAATAAATAAATTGTCCCATTTTCAAAAATGATCATTTTTGACCCAAAAGCATAGACTATAGCCCATGGCTTTTCATCGATTTTGAGTGTTTTTCACACCTTTTTCTACCCAATGAATAAATTGTCCCATTTAGAAAAATCATCATTTTTGACCCAAAAGCATGGACTATAGCCCATAGTTTTCATCGATTTTGAGTGTTTTTCACACCTTTTTCTACCCAATGAATAAATTGTCCCATTTAGAAAATCATCATTTTTGACCCAAAAGCATGGACTATAGCCCATTGTTTTCATCTATTTTGAGTGTTTTTCACACCTTTTTCTACCCTATGGATAAATTGTCCCATTTTCAAAAATGATCATTTTTGACCCAAAAGCATGGATTATAGCCCATGCTTTTCATCGATTTTGAGTGTTTTTCACACCTTTTTCTACCCTATGAATAAATTGTCCCATTTAGAAAAATCATCATTTTTGACCCAAAAGCATCGACTATAGCCCATAGTTTTCATCCATTTTGAGTGTTTTTCACACCTTTTTCTACCCAATGAATAAATTGTCCCATTTAGAAAAATCATCATTTTTGACCCAAAAGCATGGACTATAGCCCATAGTTTCCATTGATTTTGAGTGTTTTTCACACCTTTTTCTACCCAATAAATAAATTGTCCCATTTTCAAAAATGATCATTTTTGACCCAAAAGCATCGACTATAGCCCATGGTTTTAATCGATTTTCAGTGTTTTTCACACCTTTCTCTACCCAATGAATAAATTGTCCCATTTAGAAAAATGATCATTTTTGACCCAAAAGCATGGACTATAGCCCATAGTTTTCATCCATTTTGAGTGTTTTTCACACCTTTTTCTACCCAATAAATAAATTGTCCCATTTTCAAAAATAATCATTTTTGACCCAAAAGCATGGACTATAGCCCATGGTTTTCATTGATTTTGAGTGTTATTCACACCTTTTTCTACCCAATGAATAAATTGTCCCATTTAGAAAAATCATCATTTTTGACCCAAAAGCATGGACTATAGCCCATAGTTTTCATTGATTTTGAGTGTTTTTCACACCTTTTTCTACCTTATGAATAAATTGTCCCATTTTCAAAAATCATCATTTTTGACCAAAAAGCATGGACTATAGCCCATGGTTTTCATCAATTTTGAGTGTTTTTCACACCTTTCTCTACCCTATGAAGAAATTGTCCCATTTAGAAAAATCATCATTTTTGACCCAAAAGCATGGACTATAGCCCATAGTTTTCATTGATTTTGAGTGTTTTTCACACCTTTTTCTACCCAATAAATAAATTGTCCCATTTTCAAAAATGATCATTTTTGACCCAAAAGCATCGACTATAGCCCATGGTTTTAATCGATTTTCAGTGTTTTTCACACCTTTCTCTACCCAATGAATAAATTGTCCCATTTAGAAAAATGATCATTTTTGACCCAAAAGCATGGACTATAGCCCATAGTTTTCATCCATTTTGAGTGTTTTTCACACCTTTTTCTACCCAATAAATAAATTGTCCCATTTTCAAAAATAATCATTTTTGACCCAAAAGCATGGACTATAGCCCATGGTTTTCATTGATTTTGAGTGTTCTTCACACCTTTTTCTACCCAATGAATAAATTGTCCCATTTAGAAAAATCATCATTTTTGACCCAAAAGCATGGACTATAGCTCATAGTTTTCATTGATTTTGAGTGTTTTTCACACCTTTTTCTACCTTATGAATAAATTGTCCCATTTTCAAAAATCATCATTTTTGACCAAAAAGCATGGACTATAGCCCATGGTTTTCATCAATTTTGAGTGTTTTTCACACCTTTATCTACCCTATGAAGAAATTGTCCCATTTAGAAAAATCATCATTTTTGACCCAAAAGCATGGACTATAGCCCATAGTTTTCATTGATTTTGAGTGTTTTTCACACCTTTTTCTACCCAATGAATAAATTCTCCCAATTTCAAAAATGATCATTTTTGACCCAAAAGCATGGACTATAGCCCATGGTTTTCATCAATTTTGAGTGTTTTTCACACCTTTTTCTACCCTATGAAGAAATTTTCCCATTTTCAAAAATGATCATTTTTGACCCAAAAGCATGGACTATAGCCCATGGTTTTCATCGATTTTGAGTGTTTTTCACACCTTTTTCTACCCTATGAATAAATTGTCCCAATTTCAAAAATCATCATTTTTGACCCAAAAGCATGGACTATAGCCCATGGTTTTCATCGATTTTGAGTGTTTTTCACACCTTTTTCTACCCTATGAAGAAATTTTCCCATTTTCAAAAATGATGATTTTTGACCCAAAAGCATGGACTATACCCCATGGCTTTAATCAATTTTGAGTGTTTTTGACACCTTTTTCTACCCAATAAATAAATTGTCCCATTTAGAAAAATCATCATTTTTGACCCAAAAGCATGGACTATAGCCCATAGTTTTCATTGATTTTGAGTGTTTTTCACACCTTTTTCTACTCAATGAATAAATTCTCCCAATTTCAAAAATCATCATTTTTGACCAAAAAGCATGGACTATAGCCCATGGTTTTCATCGATTTTGAGTGTTTTTCACACCTTTTTCTACCCTATGAAGAAATTTTCCCATTTTCAAAAATGATGATTTTTGACCCAAAAGCATGGACTATACCCCATGGCTTTAATCAATTTTGAGTGTTTTTCACACCTTTTTCTACCCAATAAATAAATTGTCCCATTTAGAAAAATCATCATTTTTGACCCAAAAGCATGGACTATAGCCCATAGTTTTCAGCCATTTTGAGTGTTTTTCACACCTTTTTCTACTCAATGAATAAATTCTCCCAATTTCAAAAATGATCATTTTTGACCCAAAAGCATGGACTATAGCCAATGGTTTTCATCGATTTTGAGTGTTTTTCACACCTTTTTCTACCCTATGAATAAATTGTCCCATTTAGAAAAATCATCATTTTTGACCCAAAAGCATGGACTATAGCCCATGGTTTTCATCGATTTTGAGTGTTTTTCACACCTTTTTCTACCCTATGAATAAATTGTCCCATTTTCAAAAATGATGATTTTTGACCCAAAAGCATGGACTATAGCCCATGGTTTTCATCGATTTTGAGTGTTTTTGACACCTTTTTCTACCCAATAAATAAATTGTCCCATTTAGAAAAATCATCATTTTTGACCCAAAAGCATGGACTATAGCCCATGGTTTTCATCGATTTTGAGTGTTTTTCACACCTTTTTCTACCCTATGAATAAATTGTCCCATTTAGAAAAATCATCATTTTTGACCCAAAAGCATGGACTATAGCCCATGGTTTTCATCGATTTTGAGTGTTTTTCACACCTTTTTCTACCCTATGAAGAAATTTTCCCATTTTCAAAAATGATGATTTTGACCCAAAAGCATGGACTATACCCCATGGCTTTAATCAATTTTGAGTGTTTTCGACACCTTTTTCTACCCAATAAGTAAATTGTCCCATTTAGAAAAATCATCATTTTTGACCCAAAAGCATGGACTATAGCCCATAGTTTTCATTGATTTTGAGTGTTTTTCACACCTTTTTCTACTCAATGAATAAATTCTCCCAATTTCAAAAATGATCATTTTTGACCCAAAAGCATGGACTATAGCCCATGGTTTTCATCGATTTTGAGTGTTTTTCACACCTTTTTCTACCCTATGAATAAATTGTCCCATTTAGAAAAATCATCATTTTTGACCCAAAAGCATGGACTATAGCCCATAGTTTTCATCGATTTTGAGTGTTTTTCACACCTTTTTCTACCCAATGAATAAATTGTCCCATTTAGAAAAATCATCATTTTTGACCCAAAAGCATGGACTATACCCCATAGTTTTCATCGATTTTGAGTGTTTTTCACACCTTTTTCTACCCTATGAATAAATTGTCCCATTTAGAAAAATCATCATTTTTGACCCAAAAGCATGGACTATAGCCCATAGTTTTCATCCATTTTGAGTGTTTTTCACACCTTTTTCTACCCAATAAATAAATTGTCCCATTTTCAAAAATGATCATTTTTGACCCAAAAGCATCGACTATAGCCCATGGTTTTCATCGATTTTGAGTGTTTTTCACACCTTTTTCTACCCTATGAATAAATTGTCCCATTTAGAAAAATCATCATTTTTGACCCAAAAGCATGGACTATAGCCCATGGTTTTCATCGATTTTGAGTGTTTTTCACACCTTTTTCTACCCTATGAAGAAATTTTCCCATTTTCAAAAATGATGATTTTGACCCAAAAGCATGGACTATACCCCATGGCTTTAATCAATTTTGAGTGTTTTCGACACCTTTTTCTACCCAATAAGTAAATTGTCCCATTTAGAAAAATCATCATTTTTGACCCAAAAGCATGGACTATAGCCCATAGTTTTCATTGATTTTGAGTGTTTTTCACACCTTTTTCTACTCAATGAATAAATTCTCCCAATTTCAAAAATGATCATTTTTGACCCAAAAGCATGGACTATAGCCCATGGTTTTCATCGATTTTGAGTGTTTTTCACACCTTTTTCTACCCTATGAATAAATTGTCCCATTTAGAAAAATCATCATTTTTGACCCAAAAGCATGGACTATAGCCCATAGTTTTCATCCGATTTTGAGTGTTTTTCACACCTTTTTCTACCCAATGAATAAATTGTCCCATTTAGAAAAATCATCATTTTTGACCCAAAAGCATGGACTATACCCCATAGTTTTCATCGATTTTGAGTGTTTTTCACACCTTTTTCTACCCTATGAATAAATTGTCCCATTTAGAAAAATCATCATTTTTGACCCAAAAGCATGGACTATAGCCCATAGTTTTCATCCATTTTGAGTGTTTTTCACACCTTTTTCTACCCAATAAATAAATTGTCCCATTTTCAAAAATCATCATTTTTGACCCAAAAGCATCGACTATAGCCCATGGTTTTCATCGATTTTGAGTGTTTTTCACACCTTTTTCTACCTTATGAATAAATTGTCCCATTTAGAAAAATGATCATTTTTGACCCAAAAGCATGGACTATAGCCCAAGTTTTCATCCATTTTGAGTGTTTTTCACACCTTTTTCTACCCAATAAATAAATTGTCCCATTTTCAAAAATAATCATTTTTGACCCAAAAGCATGGACTATAGCCCATGGTTTTCATTGATTTTGAGTGTTCTTCACACCTTTTTCTACCCAATGAATAAATTGTCCCATTTAGAAAAATCATCATTTTTGACCCAAAAGCATGGACTATAGCCCATGGTTTTCATCGATTTTGAGTGTTTTTCACACCTTTTTCTACCCTATAAAGAAATTGTCCCATTTTCAAAAATCATCATTTTTGACCCAAAAGCATGGACTATACCCCATGGCTTTAATCAATTTTGAGTGTTTTTGACACCTTTTTCTACCCAATAAATAAATTGTCCCATTTAGAAAAATCATCATTTTTGACCCAAAAGCATGGACTATAGCCCATAGTTTTCATTGATTTTGAGTGTTTTTCACACCTTTTTCTACCCTATGAATAAATTCTCCCAATTTCAAAAATGATCATTTTTGACCCAAAAGCATGGAATATAGCCCATGGTTTTCATCGATTTTGAGTGTTTTTCACACCTTTTTCTACCCAATAAATAAATTGTCCCATTTAGAAAAATCATCATTTTTGACCCAAAAGCATGGACTATAGCCCATGGTTTTCATCGATTTTGAGTGTTTTTCACACCTTTTTCTACCCTATGAATAAATTGTCCCATTTAGAAAAATCATCATTTTTGACCCAAAAGCATGGACTATAGCCCATGGTTTTCATCGATTTTGAGTGTTTTTCACACCTTTTTCTACCCTATGAAGAAATTTTCCCATTTTCAAAAATGATGATTTTTGACCCAAAAGCATGGACTATACCCCATGGCTTTAATCAATTTTGAGTGTTTTCGACACCTTTTTCTACCCAATAAGTAAATTGTCCCATTTAGAAAAATCATCATTTTTGACCCAAAAGCATGGACTATAGCCCATAGTTTTCAGCCATTTTGAGTGTTTTTCACACCTTTTTCTACTCAATGAATAAATTCTCCCAATTTCAAAAATGATCATTTTTGACCCAAAAGCATGGACTATAGCCCATGGTTTTCATCGATTTTGAGTGTTTTTCACACCTTTTTCTACCCTATGAATAAATTGTCCCATTTAGAAAAATCATCATTTTTGACCCAAAAGCATGGACTATAGCCCATAGTTTTCATCGATTTTGAGTGTTTTTCACACCTTTTTCTACCCAATGAATAAATTGTCCCATTTAGAAAAATCATCATTTTTGACCCAAAAGCATGGACTATACCCCATAGTTTTCATCGATTTTGAGTGTTTTTCACACCTTTTTCTACCCAATGAATAAATTGTCCCATTTAGAAAAATCATCATTTTTGACCCAAAAGCATGGACTATAGCCCATAGTTTTCATCATTTTGAGTGTTTTTCACACCTTTTTCTACCCAATAAATAAATTGTCCCATTTTCAAAAATGATCATTTTTGACCCAAAAGCATCGACTATAGCCCATGGTTTTCATCGATTTTGAGTGTTTTTCACACCTTTTTCTACCTTATGAATAAATTGTCCCATTTTCAAAAATCATCATTTTTGACCCAAAAGCATGGACTATAGCCCAAGTTTTCATCCATTTTGAGTGTTTTTCACACCTTTTTCTACCCAATAAATAAATTGTCCCATTTTCAAAAATAATCATTTTTGACCCAAAAGCATGGACTATAGCCCATGGTTTTCATTGATTTTGAGTGTTCTTCACACCTTTTTCTACCCAATGAATAAATTGTCCCATTTAGAAAAATCATCATTTTTGACCCAAAAGCATGGACTATAGCCCATGGTTTTCATCGATTTTGAGTGTTTTTCACACCTTTTTCTACCCTATAAAGAAATTGTCCCATTTTCAAAAATCATCATTTTTGACCCAAAAGCATGGACTATACCCCATGGCTTTAATCAATTTTGAGTGTTTTTGACACCTTTTTCTACCCAATAAATAAATTGTCCCATTTAGAAAAATCATCATTTTTGACCCAAAAGCATGGACTATAGCCCATAGTTTTCATTGATTTTGAGTGTTTTTCACACCTTTTTCTACTCAATGAATAAATTCTCCCAATTTCAAAAATGATCATTTTTGACCCAAAAGCATGGACTATAGCCCATGGTTTTCATCAATTTTGAGTGTTTTTCACACCTTTCTCTACCCTATGAAGAAATTGTCCCATTTAGAAAAATGATCATTTTTGACCCAAAAGCATGGACTATAGCCCATAGTTTTCATTGATTTTGAGTGTTTTTCACACCTTTTTCTACCCAATGAATAAATTCTCCCAATTTCAAAAATGATCATTTTTGACCCAAAAGCATGGACTAAATCCCATGGTTTTCATCGATTTTGAGTGTTTTTCACAACTTTTTCTACCCTATGAAGAAATTTTCCCATTTTCAAAAATAATCATTTTTGACCCAAAAGCATGGACTATAGCCCATGGTTTTCATCGATTTTGAGTGTTTTTCACACCTTTTTCTACCCTATGAATAAATTGTCCCAATTTCAAAAATCATCATTTTTGACCCAAAAGCATGGACTATAGCCCATGCTTTTCATCGATTTTGAGTGTTTTTCACACCTTTTTCTACCCTATGAAGAAATTTTCCCATTTTCAAAAATGATGATTTTTGACCCAAAAGCATGGACTATAGCCCATGGCTTTAATCAACTTTGAGTGTTTTTGACACCTTTTTCTACCCAATAAATAAATATTCCCAATTTAAAAAATGATCATTTTTGACCCAAAAGCATGGACTATAGCCCATGGTTTTCATCGATTTTGAGTGTTTTTCAGACCTTTTTCTACCCTATGAATAAATTGTCCCATTTTCAAAAATGATTATTTTTGACCCAAAAGCATGGACTATAGCCCATGGTTTTGATCAATTTTGAGTGTTTTTCACACCTTTTTCTACCCTATGAATAAATTGTCACAATTTCAAAAATCATCATTTTTGACCCAAAAGCATGGACTATAGCCCATGGTTTTCATCGATTTTGAGTGTTTTTCACACCTTTTTCTACCCTATGAAGAAATTTTCCCATTTTCAAAAATGATCATTTTTGACCCAAAAGCATGGACTATAGCCCATGGCTTTGATCAATTTTGAGTGTTTTTCACACCTTTTTCTACCCTATGAAGAAATTTTCCCATTTTCAAAAATGATGATTTTTGACCCAAAAGCATGGACTATAGCCCATGGTTTTCATCGATTTTGAGTGTTTTTCACACCTTTTTCTACCCTATGAATAAATTGTCCCAATTTCAAAAATCATCATTTTTGACCCAAAAGCATGGACTATAGCCCATGCTTTTCATCGATTTTGAGTGTTTTTCACACCTTTTTCTACCCTATGAAGAAATTTTCCCATTTTCAAAAATGATGATTTTTGACCCAAAAGCATGGACTATAGCCCATGGCTTTAATCAACTTTGAGTGTTTTTGACACCTTTTTCTACCCAATAAATAAATATTCCCAATTTAAAAAATGATCATTTTTGACCCAAAAGCATGGACTATAGCCCATGGTTTTCATCGATTTTGAGTGTTTTTCACACCTTTTTCTACCCTATGAATAAATTGTCCCATTTTCAAAAATGATTATTTTTGACCCAAAAGCATGGACTATAGCCCATGGTTTTGATCAATTTTGAGTGTTTTTCACACCTTTTTCTACCCTATGAATAAATTGTCACAATTTCAAAAATCATCATTTTTGACCCAAAAGCATGGACTATAGCCCATGCTTTTCATCGATTTTGAGTGTTTTTCACACCTTTTTCTACCCTATGAAGAAATTTTCCCATTTTCAAAAATGATCATTTTTGACCCAAAAGCATGGACTATAGCCCAAGGGTTTGATCAATTTTGAGTGTTTTTGACACCTTTTTCTACCCAATAAATAAATATTCCCAATTTAAAAAATGATCATTTTTGACCCAAGAGCACTGACTAAAGCCCATGGTTTTCATCGATTTTGAGTGTTTTTGACACCTTTTTCTACCCTATGAAAAAATTGTCCCATTTAGAAAAATTATCATTTTTGACCCAAAAGCATGGACTATAGCCCATGGTTTTCATCGATTTTGAGTGTTTTTCACACCTTTTTCTATCCCTCAGCATCATTAAGGCATGGCTCTCAGATGAAAAACTGATTAGCTATATCATAGCCAGTTTTCTACGAATCTTCCCCAAACTTGGCAAGTTAATGTCCTTTGTGAAAAGAAGGAACCTTAGAGCCTTGGTTACCATGGAAACTAAGTCACGTGACCACAAGGCCGCCATCTTGGATTTTTAAACAAGCCGTTTGTAAACGTACCAAAACATCTTTAAAAGTCTTGAAAATGCAAATTCATATTCATATTCACAATGCCTATATGGATCTAATTGGATATCTTGGAATTTATTTTAAGTTTAATTTTTAGAATATTTTCTATTTTTTCCAAAAAATTAAAAATATAATAAAAATTAAACTTAATATAATTTCCAAGATATCCAATTAGATCCATATAGGTATTGCAAATATCAAAAGGAGTATGGATTTTCAGGACTTTTGAAGTAGTTTCAATACGACTACTGTTGCATTATGTAATCTTATATGTACACATATGACGTATGCATATATCCGGTTATCAATGTAACCTTAGTTAGTCATTACTGAGTCTTGATTAAAGCTCGTGTACTGCTATACACATGTGTGATTACTCCTGCTAGAAGTAACCAACCAACACGATATTGGAACATGGTGGCAGCCTAAGGAAAAGAACATGGGAAAAGACGATCAACCTTCGACTTCTTCGACATCAAGTCTGCCTGGAATACCGAATATTCATGGCATTCACCCGCCAGCACAATTAGACACAAAGCAAAACATCGCCGAGAACTGGAAGACGTTTAAACAATCATGGGAGAACTACTCAGTGATAATGAACATCGACAAGCAGCCTGAAGCTTACAAAGTCGCTCTGTTCCTCCACTGCATTGGAACAGAAGCAGTGAAGATCTATAATGGCCTACCGTTCGAGACTCCGGAAGAGAAGGGTACGTTAACTAATATTATTGCGAAGTTCAACCAGTTCACGATCGGAGAGATGAACGAAACATACGAACGCTATGTATTTAATAGTCGAAATCAAAAGCCTAATGAATCGATCGACGCGTACGTAACGCATCTACGCACATTAGCTCAGTCATGTAACTTCTGCGAATGCATGAGAGACACGCTGATACGCGACCGCATCGTGTTCGGCGTAAACAACACAGCAACGAGAAAAAAGCTCCTTCAGCAACGAAAGTTAACTTTGAACGCTTGCATAGACATATGTCGCAGCACAGAGTCAACTTCTACACAACTTAAAGCTATGGCAGATAGAAAAGTAGAAGAAGTTCATGTTTTGAGTCACGAATCCAAGCCAAGGCAACGTGCTGTGCGGAAACCAAAGAATGATCGGAATGTCCCTACCCAACATGTACTAACATCAAAATGTAAATTCTGCGCTGGAAATCATCCATTACAGAAGGAGAAGTGTCCGGCCTGGGGACAGAACTGCCGAAAATGCGGAGGTCGAAACCACTACGCAAAATGCTGTAAAAAGACAGAGAAAGTCAACAGCGTAAACAACCATAGCGACTCAGATAGCGAGATCGAGATGATCGGAAATGTGTGTGTAAATATTTGTACAGTGGATGACACAGAATACCCACGAGAGATCCACGCTAAAATGATGGTCAACAAGAAACCGGTAAAGTTTCAGATAGACTGTGGTGCGTCGATTAATATTCTACCCGAAATATTTATTGACGGCCATGAAGTGAAGCCATCTAACAAGACCCTGGTTATGTGGAACAAAACCGAGGTAAAACCGCGTGGAACTGCGAGAGTCGTCATAAAGAATCCAAAGACCGGAAAGAAGTTTTCAGTAGAGTTCATCATAGTGCGAGAAAACCTCACTCCACTGCTAGGCGCTAAAGCAGCACAACAAATGCGCCTGATAACTATCAACAAGGAAAACTTTGAACCGACCACACGTCAGTCAACACCTGGTGAAAGCATCAATCAGCTTCTGACAGTTGAGAGGATTGTGGAAGATTTCCCTAAAGTCTTCAAAACGGAACTTGGAAGTTTTCCCGGCGAAGTACACCTAGAAGTAGACGAAAACTTCACGCCAGTGGTAGCTCCTACAAGAAGAATACCAGTAGCACTCAAAGAGAAGTTCAAAGAGGAACTCGACCGACTCGAGAATCTTGGAGTGATAGCGAAAGTCGACGAGCCAACACCATGGGTCAGCAGCGTTGTCGTGGCTACAAAGAAATCCGGAGCATTGAGAATATGCATCGACCCAAAACCACTGAATGAAGCACTCAAGAGAGAACGATATCAGCTACCTGTGCTTGATGATCTACTACCAGAACTCTCGAAAGCGAAGGTTTTCTCGACTGTAGACTTCCGTTCAGGATACTGGCACTGTATTCTAGACGAACAGTCCAGCCTGCTGACGACGTTCTCTACCCCACACGGAAGATACCGGTGGCGCAGACTTCCCTTTGGCCTTACTGTCTCGTCGGAGATATTCCAGAAGCGAGTTGACCAAGTCCTTGACCGACTAGACGGAATCCTCGACATCACAGACGACGTACTCATATACGGCGTAGGAACAACCGACAAAGAGGCAAACGAGGACCACGACCGTAAACTGTTAAACCTGCTGAACAGATGTAAAAAGTACGGCGTTGCACTCAACCCAGACAAAGTAAAGCTGAGGCGAGATGAAGTGAAGTACATGGGACATGTATTCTCCAACGAAGGGTTAAAGATCGACCCAGACAAAGTAACCGCAGTACAAGAAATGCCGAGACCTACCGACGTCGAGGCTGTACAGCGTCTGAATGGCTTTGTCAACTACCTGGCAAAGTTTCTACCAAAGATTGCCGACTGCATGGAGCCCATCCGTAAGCTAACCCGTAGCGACACGCCGTGGGAGTGGACTCAACAACAGGAGAACGCCTTTCAAGAGGTAAAGCGACTAGTGACTGTTGCACCTGTATTGAGCTACTACAACCCGGAAGATGAGCTTGAGGTGCAATGTGATGCAAGCAACAAAGGCTTAGGAGCAGCTCTACTACAGAAAGGAAAGCCCATAGCGTACGCAAGTCGAGCCCTAACAGAGACGGAACAACGCTATGCTACGATAGAGAAAGAGATGCTCGCAGTCATCTTTGCATTAGAAAAGTTTAACCATTACACCTACGGTCGACACGTCACAGTACGCAGCGACCACAAGCCACTGGAAAGCATCCTTAAAAAGTCCATAACCTGTGCATCACCACGACTACAACGTATGATGATGAGACTGCAGAAGTATGACTTTGAAGTCAACTACAAGCAAGGAAAATACATGTACCTTGCAGACACTCTCTCCCGAGCCTACTTAGCCTCGACAGAACACCCATCTGGTACAGAGTTTGAGGTAGTAAACAACGCGAGTTGGCTACCGATGTCCAGCGAAAGGATTCAGGAAATCCGAACAGCCACAGAGAGAGACGAAACCCTGCAGATCCTAAAACAAGTTGTTTTACAAGGGGGGCCAGAAGAAAGAAAGGACCTCCCTGAACAAGCTAAGCCGTTTTTTAGCACTCGAGATGAACTAACGGTACAAGATGGTCTTATATTCAGAGGACAGAGAGTTGTCATTCCACAAAGCTTACGACAAGATATGAAGCAAAAAATACACTCCTCGCACCTAGGTATTGGATCTTGTCTGCGCAGAGCCCGTGAAGCCTTGTTCTGGCCTGGCATGTCTGCAGAGATAAAGGAACTGATTACCTCATGCGAAATCTGTCGAAACTACGAAACGACACCACAGAAAGAAACACTCATGTCACACGAAGTGACGACGAGACCATGGGAGCAAGTTTGTGCAGACCTATTCACGATAGATGGAAAAGAGTACTTAGTAACCTCAGACTACTATAGTAACTTTTTCGAAATCGATCGGCTTCCAAACAGTCGAGCTTCAACGGTCATTCTAAAGCTAAAAAACCACTTCGCGCGATATGGATGTCCTGAACGTGTGATTAGCGACAACGGACCTCAGTTCTACTCTGAGGAGTTTGCAGACTTTGCAAAACAGTGGGACTTTGTCCACAGGACAAGCAGTCCGGGCAACAGCAAAGCAAACGGAAAAGCAGAATCAGGCGTTAAGACCGCAAAGAAGCTTCTGCGTAAAGCAATCGACGCTAAATCTGATCCCTACCTTGCGTTTCTTGACTACAGAAACACTCCGACCCAAGGGATGGAATCAAGTCCAGCGCAAAGACTCTTAAACAGACGGACGAGGACATTGCTGCCTATGACTAAGCAACTACTCCAACCACGAGTGATATTTCCAGAAGCCGAAATCAAAGATCTGAAGCGACGCCAACAACAACAGGCCAAATATTATAACCGAAACGCGAAAGATTTGCAACCACTGGAAGAAGGTGATACGGTGAGGATGAAACCTTTCCAACTCGGTAAAAAGACTTGGAAAAAGGCAACAGTAAAGGAACGGCTGGATGAGCGTTCATACACTTTGGAGACACCAGAAGGAGATACCTACCGCAGAAACAGGTGTCACCTGAAGAAGACAGCGGAGAAAGAAACACCGCATCCAGCGATGACAGGGAGGCCAATTGAGATACCGTCAACACGCCCTGCAGATATCACTCCTGCACCACAGACAGACCCTGTCAACCCACCTACCGCGCCCAATGATGAGCCCATAATACCCTCGCGCCCGCAAAGAGCAAGAAAACCACCCACATATTTAAAGGACTATATCCAATAAACATTAAAATGATTTAATACAGATTATCGATCAATTATGAACTGAACAATGATTACATGGTCATCAGAAAACAGATGATGATTTTTTATATTTTTTGATTATCATATATTATTAGGTACCATTAGACATTTGAAGAAATATTTTAGTTTTGTTTAGTGTCCCTGTAACCTTTCACTTTATATAAAAAAAAGGGGGGATGTTGCATTATGTAATCTTATATGTACACATATGACGTATGCATATATCCGGTTATCAATGTAACCTTAGTTAGTCATTACTGAGTCTTGATTAAAGCTCGTGTACTGCTATACACATGTGTGATTACTCCTGCTAGAAGTAACCAACCAACACGATATTGGAACAACTACAAACGATTTTTTTTTGTTAATCCAAGATGGCGGCCTTGTGGTCACGTGACCTGGTTTCCATGGTAACAGATATGCGGTAATTGCTTGCCTTAAAGAACTACTACTACGAGCCAAATTTGGGAAAGATTCATAGTAAACTGTGAAAGATATGAATAAATAACTGATTTTCCATCACTTCCTCAAAAGAGCCATGCCTTAATGGTGATGAGCCAATGAATAAATTGTCCCATTTAGAAAAATCATCATTTCTGACCCAAAAGCATGGACTATAGCTCATAGTTTTCATTGATTTTGAGTGTTTTTCACACCTTTTTCTACCCAATGAATAAATTGTCCCATTTTCAAAAATCATCATTTTTGACCCAAAAGCATGGACTATAGCCCATGGTTTTCATCGATTTTGAGTGTTTTTCACACCTTTTACTACCCAATGAATAAATTGTCCCATTTAGAAAAATCATCATTTTTGACCCAAAAGTATAGACTATAGCCCATGGTTTTCATCGATTTTGAGTGTTTTTCACACCTTTTACTACCCAATGAATAGATTGTCCCATTTAGAAAAATCATCATTTTTGACCCAAAAGTATAGACTATAGCCCATGGTTTTCATCGATTTTGAGTGTTTTTCACACCTTTTACTACCCAATGAATAAATTGTCCCATTTAGAAAAATCATCATTTTTGACCCAAAAGTATAGACTATAGCCCATGGTTTTCATCGATTTTGAGTGTTTTTCACACCTTTTACTACCCAATGAATAGATTGTCCCATTTTCAAAAATGATGATTTTTGACCCAAAAGCATGGGCTAAAGCCCATGGTTTTCATCGATTTTGAGTGTTTTTCACACCTTTTTCTACCCTATGAATAAATTGTCCCATTTTCAAAAATCATCATTTTTGACCCAAAAGCATGGACTATAGATCATGGTTTTCATCGATTTTGAGTGTTTTTCACACCTTTTTCTACCCATTGAATAAATTGTCCCATTTTCAAAAATGGCCAACTTTGAGGCAAAAGCATGGACTATAAAATCATGCATTATTTACTAAAATGTTCAAAGTGGGTCTATTCTGGTTGAAAATCATAGACTATAGCCTATAGTGTTGATGAAGTTTTTCGGCCCTTTCGCGTTGTGAAGAAAAAAAAACATAATTTTGTGCAAAAACATCCTTTATTTTTCTCCAAAGTATCATATTACATATGGTATGTTTATAATGTCTCTCTATCCTTCGTTTGTTATACATTTTTGTTAATCTATAAATATCTTTTATACGATTAATGAAACGTGATTTTGGACTTTAAACCGAGTGCTTATGGGTTTTTTTTTTTCCGTTCAAGCCTCCTCCACGTCGAGGGTTGAATAAAATTTGTTGTTTAGAGTTTTCAGAAAATTCCATTATTTCAAGTGCCGCATTCTTCGCCCTCTCAATGCGATGGTTAAGGTGGGTGGCTACAGGGTTGAGGCGCCAAAGCAACGCTAGTGCGCGGAAGGGAGGCGAAGAAAACAACCGAAATGACTGGAAGTTCTTGGCGATTGTTTCATTGTGACTTTTATTTTGCATGCTATCTAGTCATAAATACAAATTAGAGAGTTTTAGATTGATTTTTTTTCTCCCCGCAAACGGCAAACGTGACCACGTTTTCATCGTTTTCCTGTATTTTACTTTACCTTTTACAAACCTTCTCACCAGGCGCAAATACTCTTTTGTTTTTCTACTACTTGGACTTTTTCGCGATTCTTTTTCAGTCATTTAAAAGAATCAACTGACGTTTCACGTTTGCCGTGAACGTAAATCTAAAACTCTCTAATATTCGTTCCGCAACTTGAGACGCAGCGGACTCGTTTACTGCATGTTTTCATGGACCAGCCATCGCTATTCATTAATGTGTAATAAATTACTAATTTTATACTCCATGAAAAAGTTTGTGGTTTTTGATTTCACATAATGATATCGAATGTAAATGTTGTATATAATAGGCGATCACAGAATAGCGCAGCGCACTGACTCTAAAAATAGCTTAAAGATTCGGACAAAGATTGCATTCTGTTTAACCGCTACGAGTATTATACGAACCGATTTTATTATTTTTACTTAAAGTTACAATAATGACCCATGTAAACTAAGATCAACTGCGATCGGCTGTGAAAATTATCTGCTGAAAGTAAACTTGTAAGTTTGTTTGTCCGAATTTCGTGTTTGTCTTCGTTTTTACGACGTCATGGTTGCGCTGCGCTATTTAATTAGAATATTTGTCACGCAAAGCTAAAATTCTTTTTTACAATGCGAATCGAAAAACCGTGGGCACCTAGAAATATTCCAGGAATGTTCTATTCTTCTTTGGCCAATCAGAATTGACTTTCTAACCACAAGATGACGGAAAGTTAACAATAACGCTTCTGATTGGCTATTAAACATTCTTGAAATATTCATTAGAGTTCATTAAATTATATTTTGGTAACGTTATCCTTCCGAGACTTGCTTACCAATATGGGATAAGTAAATGTATTTATGATGGAAGTACTTTGGTTTTCTATAACTATTTTCTTTAATTTCTTTAATCTTCTTTTTCTTTATTCTTTTCTGTATCTCTTGCCTAGGAACGAAGCGTTGGATTATTAGAACTTCATCTAAAAGTTCTGCGCTATTGCTGCTGACACAGAATCAAAAATCCCAACATAGGCGGTCAAAGATTTTTAACGAAGTGTGCCAGGCTAGATCTGAGGCGGGCTGGACACAGATTATGGATTCAAAAATACTTGTAATTGTTAGCCTCATGTGCAGCCGCGATGAGGCGTTTCCCCATTAGCGCTACTGGGGGAATGAAGGGAACCGGAAGCGCCTCAATGCGGCTGCGCAGAAGGCTAGTATAATTTCGTGATTGACTTGGAACTATTTTATAAAATAGACCGTATTCGTCGCGTCGTAAGGTTTTCTCATTTTAGACCACGTGTCATTCTCTTGAGAATAAGATTCTTCGTTTGAGTTGTATCCATATTCACGTGTCTTCTCATGCGCAACAGTTAAATAAGAAAATAATACTCTAGGGAATGACACGTGGTCTAAAATGGGAAAATATTCCTCCCAAGGTAAAGGGTCCTATTGCCATAGAGTGAGGATCTCTTGGTTTTCTCTTTGATCCGCGCGCGTTTGTCATGTTTCGATCCGCGAGTTATTATAAAGCCACACATCAGAGTGTTATACTTACTCGAACTTCGAAGGGCAAACAGCATCGTAACGGTTTGTTACATCCTAGGGTACTTCCTTCATCTCTGTAACCTTCAGCACAAACAGCTAAACATTTGAACATCATGTCTTCAAACAAACAGTTCGCTACAAGAAAAAAATATTAGGAAGATTTTTCAATTTATCATTCAAAATGTTTAGAAAGAAACTGGCCAACTTTAATAAAGTCTACAGCCCATGGGGTACTTCGTTTGTCCAAGTGGTAGGGGTGGTCGGCAGTCGGTTAGTTTTTGAAAATGATATCTAAAAGGAAAGCATAGATTACATTGAGGACACTGGAACTATGAATACTTCAAGTTTTCTTCAGGAGATTATTTCCTGGACTTTCTACTGCTTCGAACCCTCTAAAATGAAGTATTGAGTTCAAATACACCATAAACGAGATCTCCCAATCATTAGTTAACGATAGACCATTTTCTCAAGGTTGCGTGCGCATCCAACTTGACGGGCCACAAAACTGAAAAACGCAAATTCAGTAAAATTGAGAAGACAGTTTTATATTTAAAGAGGAGGATAATCGATTTTATGAATTCTTATCGGAAAAAAAATTCATAGCAATGCAGGATATAAAAGATATAAAAGCACATGAAATGCATTTATAGAAAAAAAGTGTAGGAATTGGCCTTTTGTTTTGACCTGTATTCGCGCTATCCACCTTTATTTTGAATGAGTAGCCTTGTTTAGCCTTGCAAGATGACTGGGTGTCAGCCATTATGAGAACGGTGTGCATAATATCAATAAATCTTATATTTCCAATCGACTGCCTCGAGGGATCATTTACAGTATGCAATTTAAAAAAGTGACGAAAAAACTCGAAGTGTTCACAATACGAGTGTCCTCACTGTAAAAGAAATGTTGAAGCCATGTTGATCTCACCCCTAAAAGGTACGACCATATACACCTATTTCAGAAATCGTTGTCGCACCAAAAGCTTCAAGCAACAAGCCAAGACTGCAGAGAACGCCGGTACTTTTAGCTGTAATTAGTTTATTCATGGTGCATTTTCATTTATTGACTTCACAAATTGCTCCAAGCAAGGCTGCTTGAGATGATAATAATTAGTGTAGAGCTATAGCCACTTGCATGAACCATGAATAAATCAATTATAATTAAAAGTACCGACGTTCTCTGGAGCCTTGGCTTGTTAGTGGAGGCTCTTGGTGCGAAAACGATCTTCGAAATAGGTGTATATGATTAAAAGGGATTGAAAGTGATATGGGTAACATCTTTCTTCTGTTAAGTCATCAGTTCGTTTAAGAAAATTAATAATAATTGACCCTTAAAGGTGCGGAGTCATGTTACGTAACTCAACCCCTAAAAGGTTCATACAGGAAATATTTTCAACCCAAAAAGGAGCGCTGATCACCCCTACCACTTGGACAAAGGGGCTGCAGTATTATCCTTTTTAAATATGTAAAATGTATTGGCTTTACGTCTATCACTCAAGAAGGGTTGGCTCATTCTCCCCATTCAGAGGCTCAGAATTTGGAATTTGGAAGTTGAAGAAAAATTGACCGGAGAAAGGCCCTCGACGCCGACAGGAGAGTCGACAGGAGATACCATTTTAAAAACCATTGTCTCACATCTGGTCTTACATGTGATGACGAGACATACAAGAATTGAAACTGATCTCTCGTCTTGATTCGAGCGTTTGGTTCCGGCTTCCCTCCCACTAACAACCTAATAAGCTTATTCTAAATCAATCTGGTAATTAGCTAATCTTTGAATTAATCAGCCGAGAAGTTGTTTCAGGGTTCGATCTGTAAGTTAGTCGTGCCCTGACTTTGGTCAGCCCAGAGGTTGTTTCAGGGTTCGATCTGTAAGCCATGCCCTGACTTATAGATCAGCCCAGAGGTTGTTTCAGGGTTCGATCTGTGAGTTAGCCATGCCCTGACTTTGATCAGTCCAGAGGTTGTTTCAGGGTTCGATCTGTGAGTAAGCCATGCCCTGACTTAGATCAGCCCAGAGGTTGTTTCAGGGTTCGATCTAAGCTGTGCCCTGACTTTGGTCAGCCCAGGGGTTGGTTTAGGGTGCGAATGAAGCATGAATGATTCTAAAGCAAAATACACTAAATCAAGGTTATTTACACTAGAATGTAGCAAGCTGTGACAAAAAAGAAAATCCTTTTTCATATTAATGAGTGTTTACGTAAACTCCGTATACTGGCCTATTGTGATAAAGAAGATGTCGCCTTTGACTTTTCAAGGGTTATTCCCCATGTAAGCCTTAACTAGACATACTTACGTCCATCATCCTCGTCAAGGTCATCTGAAGAGAAAACGAAATGAAGACAAATAATTGCCAAAATATAGAAGCATAGAGCCTTGGTAGAATAATTCATGTCGTATCTAGAAAACAAAAGTCAGAATAAGCAAGGAATACTAATTAATTTGCAGGTAATCACCAGTAACAACTTGTGGCCGTAGTGTCGTGTACTAGTAACTTTGGACAAATATTGAAAGATGTTGTAGTTAGGGACGGAGCATTAGATTTTTGAGAGAGGGGGAGGGGGGTGAGCAATTTATTTTGTGCAGAAAATTTTTTTATGCCTCATGGCTGTGCAGGAATATTTTTTGGGGCATAATTTGGATTTTTTTCTTGCACCTTTCTTATGGATGATTTTTTTTAATCTTTAAAGCTGTGCTCGAATTTTTTTTAGGGGTTTTTGCCAAGCCCCCCCACCACCCCCTCCCCCTCAAAAATCTAATGGTCCGTCCCTTAGTTATCCCGCTTGGCGGTATATCTATGAAATAGGAACTATGATATAACAGCTGATATATAGCTGATTTTGACCTAACAAAGAAAGATAATGTTCTTAATTGAGATTGTCGTAAATATTTACAAACAATTTATTAACAAATAATTAATCACTCACTTTTACCAAATCTAATAAATTGCAAGGCTTTCTTTTCTATGGCACATCGATCGTCGATCGGATGTCGTAATAATTAAATATCGTGCAAGGGAAAAGAAAAAGAAAAAAAATCAAAGACAATTATTTCCCTTTCGACAATCTTTTTCTCGTTTCCATTATTGAAGAAGTAGTTTTTTATTAACGAGATTTTTCTATCGAACTAGACTTTATTTCTACGATATTCTACTGTTATCCTTTTTAACAACCTATTCAATATTCAATAATTAAATGGATAACGATTTTTTCTTTTTCTTTCTTTCAACAAACTGAGCACTTGTCATGATTGAGTGCAATAGAGCTGTTCCTTCGCTCTACTCTGTAAGCGACAATGGAATTTTAAAATCTATAAAATTTCTCTTTTTCCATAAAAGCATGGTTTGAGCAGTGGACAAAATAATGTGTGTCATGAAAATAAAGGATTCATTTGGATTTGACGTAAACTGAATGATTCAATAGCCGAACAGGGTTTTTTTCAAGGTTCTAGAGATATAAACAACAAGACCTTATTGAAGGTTTATATAATGGAGTCGGTCAAATATTAGAGAGTGTTAAGATTCTCGTTAACGGCAAACGTGAAACGTCAGTTGACCATTAAAATATTACTTAAAACTAGTGAAAATGAATCGAAAAAATCTCCAAGTAGTAGATGAAAATAAGAATATGTGTCTTTGTAGAGAAGGTTTGCAAAAGGTAAAGTGAAATGTAGGGAAACGATGAAAGCGTTGTCACGTTTGTTGTTTGCGGGAAGGAAAAACGTGAATCTTAATCTGCCTATTATTGACTGTCTTTGAACTTTAGATACAAGTTTTTTTCCACTGTAGTTTATAATTCAATTCACACCTTTAGATAAATAAATATATTTTCTATTTAACATTCTAAATACTGAAGGAAAAAAAAAAACAGAATTCCGGCTGAAGTCGTCGCGGTAAATCGTGATAGCGGCAATCTCTTTGACATCTCTTTCTCTAGACCCTCTAGCGAATACAGGCAATTCCCGTTCCCTTTGAAATTTGAATGTCAGCATGATTTTGAGATTGTGTAAGCTATACAAAAATTTTCGAATAAAATAAGTGTGATATACTGACATTATGAGTAAAACTAACTTAGAAATCGCTTGTGAATCCTTCCTGATTCGAAAATCTAACAGACGTTAATAAAACAACAATAGTAGTAAAAATTTTTACCAGATTTGGGCGATTCAATCCATCTGTGAATTGTAAAGCAAATTTTAATGACGAAAGATCTGTCGCACTAATGAAAGATGATTATCACGTCTAATATAATTGTCTAGAGTCTCACCTTCGATGTGGTTGAAGCTCTCTCTCGACTTGATTCGTTATTTTGATGAAATTTTATACGAATTCAAAACACTTGACTGTTACACATCCCCGAGACGACATAGCTGTACGTATGTTACTAACTCCCAGATAAGATATATCAAGGTTAATGGATCAGAGAGGAGACATATTTAGTCTGCTAGCCAATGATAAAGCGAGAGTGGATAAGTAGTTGATGCATTACACATTACTACAGCTCGCCAGTTTTTTATTTGTACCTGTCAATTTGAAATACGATTTTTTTTTTCATTTCCGAGTGATTTTTTATCTTAATGAAGGCTAATGTGGGTAGATAAGGAAGTGATGGACTAAAAATAGCTTCTGCTACGATGACTACACCACACCACATCACACACACAATTACACCACACCAGATCTCATACCAGTACAACACACAACACCACAGCCCACATACCACACCGCATCCAGTACACCGCACCACATTACACCACACCACATACTATACACCACATCTCCAAAGCGAGTAAATAAACCTAACACGTTAAACAAACTTATTCTCATGAAAATAAAATACGAACATTTGAATACGTTTTCTATGAATTGCGTTCTTCTGCGTGTGGGGTTTCTTCGATATCTTTCACGGGGGTAATCATCTCCATCACTCCTACTTCTACACCTATTCCAATAAACGTTGTCATCGGAAGCCAAAGGCGAAAGGTCATTCCGACATGGAAATGGTTTCGTTGAATACAAAGAACATTTGAATCAGTCTCAACACTAAGGTCCATGTTCTTGACGAGAATAAGAAGCAGAAACACAAGTCATTCCAGCTATTCTTGGATCTTGAATGGACTTGTATCGCCTATCGCTTATCGCCTTTGGCGAAGACAACGTTTTTTGAAATAGGTGTATATCATTTAGAGAAAGCGCAAGTTTAAAACACCGCGCCTCTGAATTTTTCCCTTGCAAATATAAATAGAAAATGTTGAAATAAAATTCGTTATATTTTTGAAGGGAATTTTTGATCTAAAAAGTACTGAATTAAATTTAAGTGAAAAAGTGTGCCTTAAAATTGGGAAAATGAAAGATCAACAATGGTGCTTTTGTATTTGGATTATCGAAGGAAACTTGATCAACAGAACTGACATTGAAGTCTTGAATTAAAAAACTGAATCGGATAGAATAACATGGAAAAGATGGGCGAAAGCATGACAAATTGCATATTTTAGCAAAAAATGTAACTGTCGAATATTGAAATAAATTTCGAGATATAATTTTCTAATTAATATTCAACTGCGATAATAATATAAAGCTCAAAACTTTACGAAAAAGATTTTAGTTTCTGATAACAAAAGAGCCTGATGAAATAGTGTTGGTTTTGCATAAAAACGCTAACACTTCCCGTTAAAAAATACTTAAAAATATAATTGTAAGGTCGAATTTCATATGTCAGTGTTTTTGTTCTTTTTCCCATTACAGATAATGAATATATAAATCTGAAATAAGCCAGTTAAGTTGTCCTGTATTGTACAGAGATTTGAGTTATGAATTTCAAAACCTTTACCTTCTTTTGCCTGACTTTGGCTCGGGCAGATAAACTGGCGATTCAAGTTGTGAAAAGGACTTTGCGCGTCTTTATCAAGGATGAAAGAGTGAAGCACTTTATACTTTGGCTTAAGTAAATTTTCATTACCATGGAAACGAATGAGTAGAACATAGACTACGTTGCTATGGAGATCACTCTGATCGTTAACTTAATGATTTACCATAGATTTTTCTGGGTGGAAATGTTTACCTCATGAAAAACAAGACTTCTGTGATGTCTAGATGTGCTATCTTAGATTTTTATGATTTGATAGAGCAAAAAAGTTGGATACGAATTTAAATGAATATGATTAAAAAGGCATTGGTAAGCAGATGGCACGGCTGAATCAATTCTCCTATATTCAACGAGTCGGTGAACGACTGATAAGAAACGTTGTCTTTTCAGGCAGATTTTGCAGAGATGCAGAAATTACCTCATTGTTTTCTCAAAAGAAATGATACTCTAGGGAATGACACGTGGTCTGAAATGGGAAAAATTTTCACCCAAGGTAAATAGGTTTATTTATATAATACTCTTAAAATCCAAGTTTCGGCAAGCAAGAAATACATAAATTATTGCTTCAAGCCGTTAAAAGGATTTTATACATTTATATCCAACTGATAATAATTTTTGAGATAACGAGGTGGGTGTAATGAAGCTTTCGATAAGACAAGTTATGAATAAGGTATACATAAAAATATATATATATATATATTAGAGGCCGTAGGCTATTTGGAACTTTACTTGGAGGTGCATTTTAAAGAAAATCAGGAGATTTGAAATAGACCCTAATTAAACCCCCCTCTAGGGAATAGAATTGTGACGTCACTCATATATGGAAAAACGACCTCAGGACGGTTCAAAACGAAAAGCAGTTCACATGATGGCAGCTAGCCATAACAGGAGGCAAGAACATTTGAATCTGGTCTAATCTGTTTTACAAGAGAAAGAATTCATTTTCCCAAGGAAAAAGATTATTGTTGTGCCTACTGTCATGGCTGCCATCACGTGATGCAAAAACCTCTATGAATATTTTTCTTACTTTTTCTTCATAACGTGACTATATATTACATTGTTTTATGAGGTGGAGGTTAAATTATTGAGAAATTTTTTTGCTCTCTATATCGTCTGCGTTAACTTAACAGTTTCAAATAAAGATTAGACTAAAGACTGCTCCTCTCACCACCCCCCTCAGCTGGGAGTCACACCCAGTCCTCAAAACTACGAACACGACCACAACACTTATAGCGGTTATTGGACTAAAATAAGTCATAGGAAACCCATGGAAACACTAGCCTCTTAAAACTTAATTAACCTTTTATTGGGCTTCTCCTTTGATCCAAGGGTTTCATTTTTTCTTCTTCACGTCGAGGTTTGATTTAATTTGCGGTTTTCTATACTTATCTCTGCCTGAAAATTTGTACTATAAACACGCTTAATTCTTATACGAGTTTTGAGTTGGCTGTTCGGTTAAAACTGCTGATTAGGTCTTGACTGCAAAAACATGATACAAGGTGTTGGTCTTGATGTAGTTTTGTATGCATTAAGTACATCACTGAGATTGATGGGGTGGTGAGGACTACGGCTATAATAATAAAGGCACGAACTAAGAATGCTGAGCGCATATGTTACAGTACAACCGCTCTCGGTAAGAGCTTCTTCTTTATTCTACTCTCTGATGAACTGATTACATGAGCTGTATTTATAACGATTCTATGACAGGTGTCAATCTCTTGTCAATGTGATATAATCGTCAAATCATGATTGACTAAAAGAATAAGTAAGTTCCTAAATGCGTTATTCTAATGTGACGAGTAATACGAGTGAAAATCTAGGAATTAAACATAGCTTAAACTAAAGTTAATATATGAATATATCGTAAATGTATTGAAAAGATTACAAGGAACATTTCTATCATAAGACTCTAAAGAATAATCCTAAAATAACTGAGCAAAGGGGTAAAGAGTGTGTAGGGCGTAACCAGAGGTATACATGCTAATGGGAGGAGCTAAGAGGTTTACTCGTGAATTCAAAGCATACCATTATCTAAACTTGTGCGTGATGGTAGCCTTACTGAAATCTTATATCGATATTTTTTATCGATAGCTAATGGACTAGAGATTGATAATTTTCATCTTGTTTCCTTGAGATAAGCAGTGGTAATTAGAAAACCTATGTCTTGCTTATTAGTCTGTTAAAGCATTCATTTTATCTCTCATAACGCATACTTCTAAGATACAATGAAATCTTTGAACGGTTATTCGTAATAATTACCATGAATTACAAACCAGTAACTGCACTTGGATGTTTCAAACAAGTTTACAGTTTTTACATTCTCTACTTTCACATCCCCATAATGCCTTGCGTCTTTGGGGGTAACCAATCAAAACACTGTCCCAAATTGAAAGGTTTCTTAATTGAATTCATACTATACCTGCTTTTATCTGTACAATACTGATTATCAGTTTATTCCAAGTTATTTTTGCGTGTACAGATCATCATCAAGAGTTTTGGTCTTACAGAAAATGCATTGACTTACGAAAAAATGTTTAAAATTTACCTTAAACGTCTTCAAGCTTTTGTCTTTTTCTGTTTTTTTAATTCTTCATTTTATTTTTGGATACCAAACAAGGTATTTTCAACATTGTCTGATCAGTCTTCAGCAAAATAAGTGGGTTTTTATCCTCTGGTTACCCCCCAAAGACGCAAAGGATTATTGGCCGGATGTGGAAGTAGAGAATACTAGAGTTTTCGTTGTAAACCGATAAATTTAAATAGTATTTCTATCGTGTATTCATCGCAAACCAAAATTCAATAAAAATTCATCAGCCAATCAAATACTAGTCTTACTGGTTTCCATGGCAATTACTTCCCCGCTACGCCACGTGGAGGCTACCGTTCATCGTAGCGGATTTTCCCACTCTGTTTAAACCAACAGAGGGGTGTCCAATTGGGGTGTTGTGAAGCCGACAAATCACAAGCCTTAGTAGAATACAGGCAAGGTCCTGTAGACTGCCTTAAGAACCAAAAACTAAGTTTTCAGGGGATCATCGTCATTAGCTAATACTAGCGGTACCAACTAACAGCGGCAAGGTAGGGGTTACTCCACAACTAGCCGACACACACACTCGAAGGCGCACACACACTCGTCGCGCGCGCATCGCAATGTTTTATTTTATTTCTTTATTTCATCTTTTCTTGGTAAAAGACTGTCTGCCTGTCTAAGACCTTAACCCTTAAAAACCCAGCGAAGTAAATGAAAAACCACCAATCCAAGGGGGGCTAACAACTCTCTGATTACAATCATCCTAAACTGTCTAAACCCAAAAAAATCATGCTACCGAAGCCGAAATACCAAAAAGACCTAAGAAAACCAGCTGAAGCATCCGAAGGACTTCAGCAATGACAAAACTTAACTATTCTACAGACCGAGGATATCCGAAAGATCCTCAGTAAAGATCGAAAACCCTAGCTATCCTAAAGTTATTCGAAAAAACTTCAGAAAAAATACCTTATACTTATAAAACTTCACCTAAACTTATAAAAAACAGGAAATATGCGAAAGACCTTGAAAGAAAATACGCGAAACCAAAATTCAAAAAAATGAAAAGGCCGAACGAAACCATATCGAAACAAGAAAATCGAAGAATAGAATCGAATCGAAGCCAAAACCAAATTGAAAAAGGCCGAATTAGTTATGATATTAACAACACAACATTTATGACTTACGGTTTTGAGACCAGTTAGAACCGGAAGACTCGATGACCATATTACCGTATACTTGTTTTTGTTGTGATACGTCACGAATCTCTTTTTTTTTCTTTTTCTGGAGCAGCAGAGTTCTGTAATGGTAGGCTGTCTAGTATAGGTCTGTGCACAAGGTATATCCAATGAATTATGGTGTCGAAAGCCATGCAGTCCATGATTGAAAACTTGGTAGAGGATCAATGTCCATGATAGGAGTAATCCTGTAAAAAGACAGTAATGTAACAATCATTAGGCAAGAGATCTTGTTAGTATTGCGCACCCCATTAAAGAACCCGTGACAAAGTGCAAGCGAGAGAACCTTTTTCCCCCAACAACATGGAAATACGTACGATATAGTTTAACTATTTGAATCCCTTCACGTCTGGGTGCGGCTGCACACAATCTATTAATGGGATTATCGTTTTAGCATGTAAAATAAAAAACAAACTTACTTTATCCAAACGATGTAAGAATAAGTTTTAAACGAACACTTGTCCAAGGATGTTGGCGCAGCATTACCCTGTAATGAAATGATATAAAATGAGATCGTACAACTCTCCTACAGATATACATCTATCCCAGCTATTGAAGAAATAGAAAAGGCGCTTGCGTGCTATGCGCAGTTGTAAAGCACACGCACGAATTGACAGAACACGTGTAGAGAAACACGACACATAGTGTATAGCTTTATAACCGCACGAAGCACATTGTTTATCTCTTTTATAAAATACAAATTACTATAGCTGTTATTTTGTATTCAAATAACGAAATACAAAACTACGCCTGTGTGCTGTTATAGCATGCACCCCAACCAATCAGAAAGCGCGCGAGATTTGCAGTAATCTCATAATGTGGGATAACAGATGGACTTACAGTGTGAATAAAAGTCCGGATATCAAAGAGCTTGACACTTGAAGGGCGTGGCGGGGTTCAGGGATCCTACAACAAGATAAAAAGAATGAGAAATATTCTATGAAAATACAGTTCTATCGGGGTATTTAAAAGGAATATATACTTACAATCTGAATAGAAGTGTACACCCAAAAGACCTTGAATGACACTTGAAGTGCCTGGCGTTGTTTAGGGTTCCCCTACAACAAGATAATATAAATGAGAAATATTCTATTAAAAAAATAAAGTTCTATCGGGATATTTAAAAGGAATATAGCCGGCTTACATTGTGAATAAAAGTGTACAACCAAAAGAGCTTGACTGACACTCGAAGGGCGTGGCGTGGTACAGGTCTCCCCTGCAACAAGAGAAAAAGAATGTCGTTAAATCAAAAATTGGAAATATGTTCACTAAAAGTTTGTAATAGAATATTTAACACCATTAATTAATCATTTATACTCAATCATTAAAAATTAATGGGCAATGATAGCAACATGGAGTTTGAGCTTACATGAGCGGTACGTCTCTTGGAGCTTGGTTCAAGTTCTGATGCTGTGATGTACCGTGCCATGCCCACCTGTCACTTTTGTTAACCTGCGGCAGAAAAATAAACGTTAACATAGGTAATAACATTTTATTTCTCTGACGTCAGTCTAGTAAAACCACCAACACTGATAGGAACTCACCTCTTCAGATTTACCTTGGCTTGTGTTTGCATTCAGTTTGTCTCCACTCATGGTCATCCTGAAAAATATGCTAAATGGATGTCAGATTCAGAGTCATTTTTCGTAGATGAGCCGCCAGTAATCCAGGTTTGAATCCCAGATAGTAAAGTGAGAGCGTGAGAGAGCTAGTACCAAATACACATAGCATTTGAACATTCAATGCTCTCATGTTTCAAAGGTTTGAATCCGGAAGACTCGTAATCGTACTTGATCTTAGTACGTCTAGAAATACAATTTTATGATTATAGCAAATGATATGATTAATAGATTTTGTATTTATGATTATATGTTATATATTAGGTTTTAGAGGTTAGTTTATGGTTTTATTTTACAATATGTTTTATATTAATTTTTATCCATCCCTCCATCCCTCCATCCCTCCCTTTCCTCCATCCATCCATCCATCAATCCATCAGCATCCATCCATCTATCCATTTCCTCCATCCTTCCATCTATCTGTATCTATCTATCTTCCTATCTTTCTTTTGCAAATCATTAATTAACGAATAACACAATAGAACCGAAAATGATTATTTTCCCATTCTAATTCTTTGCTTCAGTATATATGTCGTGCAATTTTCAATCTCAAATTATTTTTAGCCATTGCGCATTAGAATATCTCAATCAGTATCGAATGTCGTGCAAATCTGAATGTTTCCTCTTATTTTCCATGAGTTGTGTCCAGTGAAAAACGAGAATTCTGCAACTAAAAAAATGTTAGTAGACAAAGAAAAATAATAATAGCATTTATCTGAGTTGGAATCCCAGTTGCTATGAACAAGATAATGTACTTGCAATAAGCTTAGATTCTTGAGTTTGAAACCAATATATAGTTTAAAAATGGTTTTGAATAATCCCAAGTAAATTATGAATATAAAATAACAAATATATGTACAAATTACTTATTTATCGATAAAAACATATTTGTAAGATATAAAAAACAATTAAATAATAATAATAATAATATCACAATAGCCAATAATAATGATAGTAATAATAATGTCACAATATACAATAATAATGATGATAATAATAATATCACAATAGTCAATAATGATAGTAATAATAATAATAATATCACAATAGTCAATAATAATGATGATAATAATAATATCACAATAGTCAATAATGATGATAATATCACAATAGTCAATAATGATGATAATAATAATATTATCACAATAGTCAATAATAACGATGATAATAATAATATCACAATAGTCAATAATGATAATAATAATGTCACAATAGTCAATAATAATGATGATAATAATAATAATATCACAATAGTCAATAAAGATAGTAATAATATCACAATAGTCAATAATAATAATAATAATATCACAATAGTCAATAATAATAATAGTAATAATAATATCACAATAGGCAATAACAATAATATCACAATATAAATATATATAATAATGATTAAAACAATGTTTACTTACTTTGCTTTTTGTATTTTAATTTTCGTTTCTGAAATAAAATCGCATTAGGAATGTTAGCAAAGAATTTATTTTGACATAACTACTAATTATTAATGTTTGCTAAAGGTCTTACCTTGATAATCGTAACTACAAAAAAATGAAGGAAAAAACATCTGTCATCTAACGCCGGTTGAAAGACAAAAATCCACATGATAAATACCCCTTGCATAATCCAACAATGTTGCAAAAAAAGAGCCATTTTGAATTTATTAAATAAAAAAATGCACCGTAAAGTTGAGCAGAGCATGAAAATAAATTTCACTAT
This sequence comes from Actinia tenebrosa, assembly GCF_029948245.1. Taxonomy (NCBI): domain Eukaryota; kingdom Metazoa; phylum Cnidaria; class Anthozoa; order Actiniaria; family Actiniidae; genus Actinia; species Actinia tenebrosa. The sequence continues at coordinate 21,297,614 of NW_028292580.1, read as the reverse complement.
TGATACTTTTTACCACAGCGCGCAATTACTGATCAGATAACTAATTATACAATTGTAATATATAATAAGTATAAATGTGCACGAATACAGTAGTGCGCAATTATTCATAACTCATTGGATTGATAAATATTAACTTCTGTAATATATATGAGATAAGTATAAACGTTAACGAATACAGTGCGCAATTATTTATTAAGGATCGGATGACTAAATATATATCTATAATATATAATAAGTATGAAAATGTACACGAATACAGTGCACATTTATTCATTACGGATCGGATGACTAAATATATATCTATAATATATAATAAGTATGTAAATGTACACGAATACAGTGCGCAATTGTTCATTATTCGTCGGATGGCTAAATATACATCTATAATATATATTAAGTATATAAATGTACACGAATACAGTGCGCAATCGTTCATTATTCGTCGGATGCCTAATTATATCTGTAATATATAATAAGTACATAAATTTACACGAATACAGTGCATAATTATTCATTATTCATCGGATGACTAAATATATATCTATAATATATAATAAGTATAAATGTACACGAATACAGTGCGCAATTATTCATTACGGATCGGATGGCTAAATATATATCTGTAATGTATAATAAGTATATAAATGTACACAAATACAGTGCGCAATTTTTCATTACTGATCGGATGACAAAATATATATCTGTAATATATATCTGTAATATATAATAAGTATAAATGTACACGAATACAGTGCGCAATTATTCATTAGGGATCGGATGACTAAATATATATCTGTAATATATAATAAGTATATAAATGTACACGAATACAGTGCGCATTTGTTCATTACTCATCGCATGACTAAATATACACCTGTAATATATAATAATTATATAAATGTACACGAATACAGTGCGTAATTATTCATTAGGGTTCGGATGACTAAATATACACCTGTAATATATAATAAGTATATAAATGTACGCAAATACAGTGCGCATTTGTTCATTACTCATCGCATGACTAAATATACACCTGTAATATATAATAAGTATATAAATGTACACGAATACAGTGCGTAATTATTCATTAGGGATCAGATGACTAAATATACACCTGTAATATATAATAAGTATATAAATGTACGCAAATACAGTGCACATTTGTTCATTACTCATCGCATGACTAAATATACACCTGTAATATATAATAAGTATATAAATGTACGCAAATACAGTGCGCATTTGTTCATTACTCATCGCATGACTAAATATACACCTGTAATATATAATAAGTATATAAATGTACACAAATACAGTGCGTAATTATTCATTAGGGATCAGATGACTAAATATACACCTGTAATATATAATAAGTATATAAATGTACGCAAATACAGTGCGCATTTGTTCATTACTCATCGCATGACTAAATATATATCTGTAATATATAATAAGTATATAAATGTACACGAATACAGTGCATAATTATTCATTAGGGATCGGATGACTAAATATACACCTGTAATATATAATAAGTATATAAATGTACACAAATACAGTGCGCATTTGTTCATTACTCATCGCATGACTAAATATACACCTGTAATATATAATAAGTATATAAATGTACGCAAATACAGTGCGCATTTGTTCATTACTCATCGCATGACTAAATATACACCTGTAATATATAATAAGTATATAAATGTACGCAAATACAGTGCGCATTTGTTCATTACTCATCGCATACACCTGTAATATATAATAAGTATATAAATGTACGCAAATACAGTGCGCATTTGTTCATTACTCATCGCATGACTAAATATACACCTGTAATATATAATAAGTATATAAATGTACGCAAATACAGTGCGCATTTGTTCATTACTCATCGCATGACTAAATATACACCTGTAATATATAATAAGTATATAAATGTACACGAATACAGTGCGTAATTATTCATTAGGGATCGGATGACTAAATATATATCTGTAATGCATAACAAGTATGTAAATGTACACGAATACAGTGCGTAATTATTCATTAGGGATCGGATGACTAAATATATATCTGTAATGCATAACAAGTATGTAAATGTACACGAATACAGTGCGCAATTATTCATTAGGGATCGGATGACTAAATATATATCTGTAATATATAATAAGTATATAAATGTACAGGAATGCAGTGCGCAATTATTAATTTTTCATCGAATGATTAGATATATTTGTTTATATGATGTAAAAATATAAATTAATGCAGCTCACAATTATTCATGGCTCTAAAGAGTTTTGCATTTTTGAAAAAATAACTGTATAGTTTTGTTGCTCGCGAGAGTAAAGTTATTTCGAATCGTTTCACCTGGTTTGTATCGTAAATAAGTATCTGCATCTATCCATTTTGCAGCAAAAATGAAAAACAAGACCCTGGAAGAAAAAAGAAAAGAAAATGTTACGTTAATGTAGAGTTACATGTAAGAGACCTTTGTCGAAGGAATTTATATCTAAAAATGGACCTTGAAATGTTTGATATAGTAAAAAGTGTTTACTAAACTAAACTTAACGAACTAACAAACAGAAGTTCCAGAAACATATTTCGGTCTACTTCAGTCTAAGTTCCTCAAACGTTTCAATTTTACTACCAGAGCTAATAAAAATTTAGCTCTCGAGTCGATGACATTTCTGCTCAATTTTGTTCGTATTTCAAACCTTTTTGGTCTGAAACTCGAAAAACGAGAAGCTAGACTTTGTTAAATTTCAAAATAGAAGTCTTTAGGGCTTCTCATGATGTTTGGTGAAGTTCCAAAAATATGTTTTAAGAATACAAATTTCTTCAACTTACCTATTCGAAATTCGCGCTGTGAGTGAACATTGGCTTGTATGTGGTGCTATGAAAATCCTGTTAAATGTCACCGAGGAAAATTAGCCAATGGGAAAGCAATAGTAATCTCATGATGTCATAACCAACCAATAGGGATTCATAGCATCCTGTCAATTATTTCTTGCACGTTTGTATTTCCACCTCAGACTTTTCACACTGTTGCTGATGGGCATGAATGAAATGTTTTCAAAATACGCGTTTTTGAATAAACTGAGAGAAATATTGATGTTTGTAATTGTTCTCTTTGAATACTTCATCAAAACGTTATCAAGAAGAGGCATAAAGGTATTGACTTACGCCGGAGAACATATCCATCATATTTAATCAGTGAAAAGAAGAGAAAAAAATCAGACTTTTTCTCGATGGAATTTGTGGCATTCCTTTTGTATTTCCATGTTGACATTAGCCTCACCTTCAAGACAATAGGACGTTTGAATGATGGCGCCATTTGACTCACTACTCGAAGATGCTTCGCGAATTTTCTTGCTTATTCAAATTCGTATTCCCTCATGAGAATAGTAAGACAATTGGTGCTAATTAACTGAACAAAAGAGAGTGTCAAGTGAGTCTGGTAGTAGAGGTCAATGAGGCCATCATGCAAACGTCCTATAGAAGAAGAGTCCATATTGGAAGATCAAACCTTGATATCTCCAAGACGCAGCACTCAAATCATACAAAAAATATTTTACCATTGAACTAAGCACTTTAATTGTGGAACCAGGCATTATTTAAGTCGAAGGGGAGGGGAGGGGAGGGAGGGGGGTGGAGGAGAAAATGGGGGGCCCTCAATTTTTTTTTAGTGGAACATGGTGGGTTTGAAAGGTCAAAAGGAGGATTTGGAGGATATTTTAAACGATCCAAGGGGGCTACCCGAAAAACATGAATGTTATTAGGTTAGCATTAGATTGGGCTCTGGAAAATTTGTTGCCCCAAAAACATTTTCTCCTCCTCCTCCACCCCCCCCCCCCCCCCCCCCCGACTTAAATAATGACTGGTCCCTTAGAATCAATACTGAAAATGTTCAGTTAAGGGTGAGCGTCACATTAAGGATAAAACAAGACTTAATGACTCGCTCACAATTCAATGCCATTTAATATCAATCTTATTAAACATCAGTTCTATGATTGTTCAAATAATTAAATAAAATAAGGCATTTATAAAACCCATCGATTAAAACTATCTATAATAAAAATAGCTCAGCCACCACAGGCTTATTCCCGATATATTAGTATTTTAGTAAATGCACGCTTTTTTAGCAATAATTTTTGTTAATTCAAGTGCTTTTAAGATCACTTAGAACAGTTAGCGTAAATCTTCTGGAGAATTCTAATGACTTAAGTATTCTACCGCTTCGAGGGTGCAGTAATAGGTTCAAGAAAATCATACAACTTGTCGCGCGGCTTTCTTGCGTTGTGTTGCGTTGCAATTTGCAAGACAAGCATTACTTCCATTACCACTCTACGCCCACAAAGTTTTCTTCAGACACACGGCGTAACACTGCGCGCAATGTTGCATGCAATTGATGTTGCAAGCCATGACATACGATGCAATTTGTTGCACGCAACGTTGCTGAAGTAGAAAACTATAGGTGCTGACACACGGCGCAACATTGCATGCAATATTGCACGAAACCGGACTGTATCAGCGTGTCTACCCCAAACTTGTTGCATGCAACAAATCTGAAGTTGAATCGCGCTCTACTCTTGCAACATTGCGCGCAATAAAATTTCATCATATGAACATGGCTGCAACATTACCTGCAACATTTTGAAATTTCCAGCCAATCAGCTTGCATCAAATTTATAACTTCTGACCATATATCTTAACATAGCAGGCTGACACGAGCGATGTTGCGTGATTTTGTCGCAATGTTGCCTGCAATGTTGCACCGTGTGTCTGTACCTCAAAGAGGGCTTCTGCGTCGTGCAATGAAAATTTGTTGCGCACGAAGCAATATCATACAAACGATCACTGGTAAAATGGGAACTATTTGCCTATTTCCCCATAGAAAAATAGGATTAAGGTCACTGGGAATGGAAAACAACTAAAGTGGAATAAGGAATGTTGGGATGTATTCCCGCTTCTATATAATATATATTACAACTATCGTGGGGTTTCACTCGATAATGTCATTTGGCGTCCATTACGTACGACTGCTCTTTATTTTCCATTTCCTTTTTATTAAAACTAAAATCTCCCCGTCAGACCAGTTGAATCAAAAGAACAGTTTCTAAACACAAATCAATTATTCCCAGCCCTCTGTACATCTTCTATAATTTTCAAGCTTTAAATGAATCTGAAACGTAAGAGAAAAGTGACTGTTATACGAAAACCATGATTCATTGTTGAATGTCGGCATTGCCAAAGCGCATATCCAAGCTTCCATCTAGCGATTATTCTTTATATTATAATACACTCAACACAATTACTCGATTCTGATTGGGGAAGAGTACAATTAAATCCCAAGTTGTACTCTGTAGAGTCCCAATTAAGTTGCTCAATTTTGTCATAGTTAATAGAGGGGAATGGTTAGGAAGCCTATTGTTATCAGGTCTTTGTTCGCTTTTGATGTTGAACCGGTCTTGACCGTGCACTATGTTTGATTTATGCTCATCCGAAATTGCAAAATAAGTAAACATAAACTTTGTCTATGGGATTGTCGTAAGGAATATTCAATTATCTCTCATAAATCTTTAAGTATCTTGAACTAGCAGCCAAAACAAAGATTTTGGTCTGTTCACTCAGCCATTGCCAACAATGGTAAAACAATGTTAAAACAAAGGATTGTGCACGGTCACGCTTGAAAAAAGGGGTTCCTAACCATTCCCCTCTATTAACTATGATTTTGTTGAGTGTATTATAAACAAAAAAATCGCACAATCTTCTCGTACAATTCTGAATTTATAGATACTCGTAATGTTTTGAAAGTTCTCAAACTGAACTCACCTAAGGCTCGTCCAATTTTGAAAGCGTTCGAAATATCACTCGTATCTATGAATTCAGAATGGTTCTCAAGGTCATGAGATTTTCTATACTAATTAATGCAATCACACCAGCTGATCTAAAATAGTAACTCAAAAATAACACCACTGCAAAACTGAGGTATCATTAAACTTCACGATATTGACCAGCAAAAAATAGAAACATGCCCGCCATTGCAATAAAAACATAAAACTTATTAATTATTGTATCACTGTTATCAAGCGCTTATTAGAAACAATTTGTCTTCATTTGTTGGCCTGTAAACTATCATTACAAGAAGAAAAGCGACACCTCAGTTTTGCCAATTTTCTTGATTCTGATTGGCTAGCTTTTTTTCTCAGATCAGCTGGCATATGGAGATTTAAATCGAGGCCTGCATTAAAATTTACAAACTTGGACTATAATTAATTTGGGGGTGGGACGTGTGTGTGTGGGGGGGGGGGGGGGGGGGGGGTGTCCCTTTTGGGCCGCTACGTAGGCGCTAAAATAAATCAAATCTTCCAACCTCAGTTAGAACCTAGGAGCTAGTTTGACTGTAATAAGGATGATTAACATCAAATGAACACAGCAACTTGTCATATACCTGTCGGGGACGCATTAATTCTCTCGTCTTCTGAATGAATCAGAGATGAAGCAGCCGATTCATCATACACATATCTTGGTGGAAAACACAGTCTTCTGCACATGAATAAAGCCAATAAATTATTAGATAGTATTCAAACCATTTTTTGATGATAATAAATATATACATCTAATTGAAAAAACGCTGTCGGGTTCAAAAAAGGTTATATCATCAAAGCTAAGACCGAGGGGGAGCATGGAAAGACAAACAATTGTGCTAATTTCATGCGTATTGCAGTTTTCCCTTCCTGGGCACATTTTATGCATCATGGCTTTGGCATGTTGTCAATCTAGGTCAACCGACTTTGCTCTACTGTGCATTTTTACATGTTTACATGCAAATATAATACACATTTCGGAGTACCCAAAATCCTTTTCGGTCTTAGCTTGGATGATATGACCTTCTCGAACCCGACTACGTTTTTTCAATTAGGTGTATGTGACCAATAATTCAATACATACCTGAAGAATTCTATTGTTGGAGGGATAATAATGCATACGAAACTCATAAATGTCTGAAAAAGATAAAGCATATTTACAATCAATAGGCCCTTTGCAGCTCAGTAATCGCGTGCTGATTAATTCACTGAGAGCAAATGAATGAACATCTTGATTCCCATGGGTTAAATATACTGGTGGGCAAACAAACTTTCTAGAACCTGTTTCGAGAGATCGTAATAAAACTGCATTTCGTGACACACTGGTTACACATCGTTTCATTCAGTTCTTTACAAGTAGCTAAAAAGAATCACCAATTTAAAAGAAAATAAAAAATTTTGCTCACCAGTACAGACACGTGACCGTCAACTGCAAAGGGCCTATTACATTGTTACACACCCCTTGATTGAGCTTATACTTGGGGGATTGGGGTGGGGAGAATGGCACAACAAAGAGAATGTGAAGTAACTCACCATGATCATGAGGAAGTAGAAGACATCAGCCCAGGCACCCTTGTTGTAGTTGTTGATAATTGGGATTAAAATCTAATAAAAAAATCAATAATATTCAGATATTTAAAACATGTGTCACCATTAAAAACAATAAAGATTTAAAGATGTTTATGTTGCTTGCTTTTGTTGCTTGCTATAGTCTCCGTGCACTAATTCTTTATCCAGCACAGGGTCAAAACAATTGTCCTACTTCATTATGACGTCACATCAAAACAATCTATTGTTTAAACGCAAAGGATCATGGTTGTCGGAGGGGATCAAATCAACGCAAATTTCACCAAAAATTGTTCTAAAACCCGTATCAATCCACGAAGAGAAGTAGAATAGCCAGCAAACGCTCAGAATATTTTTTAGTACATATTAACACATATTATATCTGAAAACCAGGCCATTTTAGATTAAACTGTTTCACTAGGAGCAAATTTTGTTGAATTTTCTATTGGATTTGGTGATTCTGTCCCCCACATAAACAAGCAGTGACGTCATAGTGAAATAGGGCAATTAAGCCTTCTTTTCTTGAGATTTGAAAACATTTCTCATGTAATTTTTTTATTGTTTTGTACCCTAGAATGACGTCAAATGCAAGGGGTCTATTAAATCCATGTGAATGATCATTGTTTCTTTTAAGCAAATTTTTGTCAGAAAGAAACAACAGTTGAAGCTCAAGGTGGGAGTTGGACCAGTCATATTCAGATTGCTAGTCAGACGCTCAAAACAACTGAATTACGTAAACTCATGTTGATATATTTTTTCCAATTTGTGAATCATAATTCACATTTTTAGGAAAGTTCTTTAATAATCTTAATAAAGCTCCTCTTTCATAGTTGGCTGTGGGTGTGGATGGCTTCACCAATATTAGCGAACATAGCACAGTTCTCAACCAATTAGTATGCATATACTATCTAAGTTATACAATGATAACAAACATTATTAGTAATACCTGGCCGATGGCTGCACCAACACTACCAGTTCCATCAACTATACCAGTAACAGTAGCCAGTGCTTCACTATTTCCTCTAAGACTTGGCTAAAATAAATATATAAAACATTACTCAGGATTCAAATTTCCTGCAAGATAACTGGCTAAATGTGTGTTGAGAATTACAAATATGAATTAAGTAAAAATAAGAGGAACTTGCATAGAAAATAATGATATGTAAAGGAAAGAAAAATATAGTCTTTTGAAAAATAGTACAAATTTTTTTTTGATAAGAAGTTTGCTATTTAGTAAATAATCTCCCCCTAAACAATACCACAATGCAAATTCTACCCATATTTTCCCTCAACCTTGGAATGGCTGTGTGTTGTTTATCATAATAGCATGGGTGTCGTGGTGTACGGTAGGTCTGGGGGAGAGGGTGGGGATCAGTGGGAGTTTTTACGACATGATACAAGATGATATAAAATAAAAACTCTTGTGATCCTTAACATAATGTATCCCTACCTGTCTTCCTAAGTCAGCAGAAATGGCTGAACTTATCAGGTTTGCAGGACCTCCTATCATAAACCCTAAAAACACAAAATTTAATTTATCACATTAATTCATTTATTAAAAAACTAAAAATACTCAAATTGGACTTGATAACATTTAATAAGGGAGGAAAGCTTGCAAGAAACCAGCAATGCTGGAAACACTGACGTGGTCTAAACATAGCGGACTTTCTTAAGAATATCATAATATCATCTCGTCACTAGAATAGGGAGGGGAGTACGGGGTGGGGGGGGCACGTTTGCTTTCGGCACCAAAATTTAAGTTATACGGGATTCCTGTGGATTTGGTGGGAAAATGGTACATTGCCCACCTATAATGGACACCTCGCTATGCCCCTGAATCTCTTTATCTTTGCTATCTTTATCTAATACGGTAGAACAAGGGAATTTTCAAGCAGTTACTGAATAGAGTTTAGCTGCTATGATTAATTGAGGTATAAAATACTAGGGGGTGGGGGGGGGGGGGGGGGGGGGACATATTTGAGACTTTGACAACTGGACAATGTATAGAGGTTGGCTACTCAATAGGTTGCAGCTTATATAGGTTTCAACCCAACACTCATTACCTGTTAAAGTCATAACGCCAACATTGAGCTTATAATTAGATCCAGTACCTGTAAATATGATTAACATTGAGAATGAGAAGTATTTGAAATAACCTAGCATGAACTTTCTAATCAATGTTGAGTTCTTACGCTCTTTTTATTTTCCCATGTTTTAGGCTTTGCAAAGGGAGGTAAAATGACTTGTGAACTTGAAGAAAAACCGTAAATCGAGGGAAAGACCTAAAACCTCTACTCACGTGTGACACCAGAGACCCCAGAGACCCCAGACATTAGAAACAAATCTACTATGTTACCCTTTATTCCCATACTGTACAAGGAAATCTTAAATCATTTCGAGACTGTTGGAACATGTGTTATCTTACTTTTGTATCCAAACAGACAACCTATAGAGAGTATAAGCATAGTGACAACTACTGGTGCTCTGGATCGCATACTGTCCTGAATAAAGAATGAAATCACAACTTGATTAGTTTGGACATTAACTAAAATATAACAAATCAGCCTTTCTTGGCCACTTGACACATATTTCTCCCATCGGTTAGCTCAGTTGGTAAAAATAATCAACTCCTAAATTCCAATTTGATCACTGAATGAGGGCAACCGGTTTGTTAGCCACTGGCTATTAAGTGCTATCCTCGTGAAAAAAGGACTGTTTTTATAAGCATCATTCTGTTGTGGTTCAAGCCTTGGCCGGACCAATACTCAGGGTCTTAAAATAACTGAGGAGAAGGTGCTGCCTGTAATTACTTATGCAAATGGTAGACCTTCATGTGGCTTGGATGACCACTTTAAATGGCGGTTCTGTTTTTTACACCTCATACTTAACCATCCCTTGTTCATAATTCATTGTTAAGTGCCTTTGAACATATGGGTATGGAAAAGAGCGCTAAATTAAAAAAATATCATAATGATAATATATTGATATTAAAAAGGTAAACTCACTGTAATAAATCCAGCTATTGCTCCACCTAAACACAAATAATAATATAGAGAATAGTTAGCTCTACCAGTAATATTATAGTAATCACTGATCATTACTGGGGATTTTGATATTCTGCAAACTCCGACATTTCAACGGCTTGTTGTGAAATTGGATTTCCACTGCTGCTAGTCATAAATATAAGAGGTACCGACTGATTATTTTGATTGACAGCAGTGAAAGATAAAATTTCAGCATGCAGCTCGCAACTACCGAGTTCACAGTAGGTTTCTCACAGAATATTGAAAACTGCACTACCACAGCATTACCTGAGAAGGTATACTAATTTTGGTCTAAAAATACATACATCTGCAAGTAACCTTATCCTAAATCTTCACCATGTCCATGGCTCAAGAGAACCCCTGGGGGGTACTCTTGCCACTGAGCCCTCTGAAGTTCCCTGACCCTGTTCCAGAGTAAAATCGCTGAAATTCATACCCTGTTCCAGAGCAAGATCTCTGAAAACCATACCAAGGTCCTGTATTGTGAAAATAGATACCCTGTTCCAGAGAGGAGAGAGCGTGATTTCATATACCCCATGGCGGCACGTACCTGTATAGCAAATATAGGGGAGTACTCCCCCCCCCAGGAGAGAACCAGGCACTTGGTAGGACTTTGTCCATTCACTGGTCATTATTTTGAACCCTGGTACTAAATGTTACACTCACCAATGATACCACCAATATCGTAGAAGGTAGAAAGTTCATCTGCAACTGTGTCTTTCCAGTGAAAAGCTGGGGGAAAAGGATTGTTTGCAAGTTATTTTCTATCATAATTTTTTTTGTGTGTATGTATGTTTTTATGATTTCTGAAATGTTCTTTACCATTGGAAAGATAATATGGCAGCCAGAAGAAGAAGGAATAATTGACAAGCTTCAGGCAGGCATATGATAATGAGTACTAAAAAGAAAAAAAACGTTTGTTAAGTGAAAATATCCATACCTCCGAAAGGGAGGGAATTCATAAAAAGACCCCCCTACTCCTAGTAGAAACTTTTAATTTTCTTCCATACAAACTCTGTAATTTTGTTCTCTCTCTACCACTCCTCCACTCTGGAATGCCCAATTCCGTCCGTGAGTGGGGAATGGATATTTTCTGGAACTACACAATGAAAGTTCAAACTTGGTAATAATACTTTTTTCAAGGGAAATGTCATGAGTTTGTGACAACAAAATTCAACCACAATGTTCACTAGGAAAAGCAATCAGGCTATGAGCTTTTAAAATGTAATGTTGTTTTATAATTGTTATTGTACAGCTGTAAGGGGGGCGCCTTGCCGTGACCTAAGAGTCTGTTCGCCTGCCCCTCATTACATGCACACTTGATTGCTTTCTTTATTTACTTTTTTGTTACAACTCAAGCATGATCAAAGCCTCTAAATAATGAATAAATAAAAGTTCATGACTAAAGCATTTGTCACCATTTCATAGATGGAAGTTGATTTTTGAGAATGGAAAACCAGACAAGCCTGAGGAAAACACTCATAACACAGGCAAGAACAAACAATCAAGAAACCCTATTCACATACAACACTGAGCCCCGAATTTGAACCTGGGTTGCATTGATGAGAAGTGGCCCATTGCTGCAACACACCTCCCAAAGATTAAAATAAATAAAATAATAATAATGGAATGATATATAAAATAAAACCAAAATGATTATACATACAGGGATGACTCCTGGTAGAAGCAAAGCTTGACAGAATCCAATGGCTTTCTTGTTTTCTTTGGGAGTAACAGACGATGACTAGAATATAAAAGAATAGAGAGTAAGAAATATCCACTTATTAAATACCCCAGTTTCAAAATCTCTTTTGTTCAGGGTAAGCCTTGATATTGTGTAGAATATTCATGTGTTCCTTGTATTGTTGAAATTGTTTTTCAGTTCGAACCCTGTGAGCTGCACCACTGCTGTACTTGCGGTGTTGATTAGAGATCATGAGTTGTTTTTTTAATTACTATTTTTTTACTTATTAAAACCATTGGTATCTGTGAATATTTTGATGCCGAAATTAGGTAACAGAAAAAACACAGTGAAATTCAACTTCAATATTCAATGAATGGTCTATTCAAAGGATTTGAATAAAAAACGTAAACCTTTTTTCTGTGCTCTGTTCAGTAATATACCGTAGCAAGCATGAAAGCATGAAACAAGTATGATATGAGTTACGAAAGGATTGTAAGCTGGAATAAATTAATAGTGAGTTACAATAGCAACTTTACCTGGAAAAGTGTATCTGGAAGGGAGTAAGGAGCTCTGTTTGGGTATGGCTGTTGTTGGTTGTCACCCTCAGTATCGCTAAAAACTATGATTCAAAGCAAGACAAATATTTATTACACTGAATTATACAATACATGTATTCGCATCAACCATGTTTTAGAAATTCATCTGCAATAGTTTTTAGATAGATAATGTTTTTACACTTTACGAATAGTACCCCCCAGCCAGGGCCAGCTTATACCACTGGCCTCTAAAGCGAAAGTCAGAGGCACTAACCACTGTTCAATAATATTATAATCATAGTTCAATAACTATCTTTGCAAAAGTGACCATAAACAATAGTTCCAGGTGAGGTTTAGACGTAATCTAACACAGAACTACCGGCAAGCAAATGAAAGCACTATAAGTTCACCCTCGCTTTGAGCCATTGATTTGCAATCACTTATATTACATATTGAAGTAAAGATGGAAGACATCTATCAATGATGTTTACTAGCCTGGCTGTCTCTCCTCTTCTGTGCTGTCATCCTCACAAGGCATAGGAAGACCTATTGGATGAAATAATAGCCAGTCAGTCCCCATTATGAATCAGCCAACAGAAGTAGCTTTAGCTTGGTCATATTTCTTTTCTAGCAAAACGTTACTTAAAATTAGCAAGGCTGAGATTTGATTGTACAAGTTCTAATCCTGACTGGCCGATATTTAAGCCTTGTGGCATTAGGTGGTGGTCTCTCCAAAAAAATCAACTTCTAAATTATGATTACTAAATGCTAAGTCATTCGTGACAGACAGTAAGAATAAATTTCATTTAGCACGTAGCGTCATACTGAAACCTTTTTGCGTGACAAGAAAATCATATCTCGGAAGTGGGCTATAGGGTTGTAAAACCTGTTATGCATTAAGACTTCCACCAAGGAGAGGCAAACACATTAGATTACAGGTAATCAAAGGTGTTGAATCACACATTCAGACTCACCAATGTCGGCAGGTGAAGGAACCAGACAAAAGAAGACTATAATACCCCCAGCAAACAGAATGACGGAGGGTAACATCATGGCATACTACAAAATAACAAAACAGTAAACAACAGTAATTTATTGTAAATTATCATCAACAACAACAACAAAATTAACAGATACTAATAAATTTATCATGTCATGTTCAATGAATTTTCTCAGTCTATCAAAGGCAAAATAGTTAAATGTGTAATAAGAAAGTTTTACTATAATAGGTAATAAGAAGTTAACTATAGTACAAAGTATGATGGTACAGTAGCTGTGATTCTCGGCATTTGAATACAGTTATTAGACATCCTTACCTCATAACCATAATTCAGGACTGACGCAGCCTAATGATCACAAAAACAAAGACATTTATGTTAGAAAAGGTTTATCATTACTTAAAAAGGAATTTGACAAAACAGGCTTAATGCAAGCACAAACACAAGTGCAAATGCTAGTAAGAGCACAGGCATCAGCATTTTTTTTCTTGCTCTGGCATTTGCGCTTAGGCTACTAGTGAAAACTAGGCTTAATGAATGCAAGATGTGTTTGGAGTTGTCTGCAAGCAATTGTAACACGTACCTCAAATGCACCAATAATGTTGCCAACTGATGCGCAAGCACTCCAAAGTCCAAAAACAAAACCACGACTGAAAAATAAATTGAGTTTGATGAGGGAAGATATCAAATGCAGGACCAGAGAAGGAAACCCTTGTGTCCATGCCCGTTAAACCCTAGTGTCCCTGACAAACATTTTACATGATTGTATTTAACCCTTGCAATATGTTAAATGACAATAACCCTTGTGTAAGAAAGAATATTGGCTCTTTCTGCTGCTAAGACTTTTTGCCTCTGCTTTATTTAAGTTCATTCAAACACATTTACTTCCAACAATATAATATGAACTGGAAGTGAAATGAATGGAAGGTAATTTTAAGACCCAAGTCCTCCTGCTACCCAAGGGAAGGTGTGTTTTTTATCAGGGGAGGGGAGGGGGATTATCAGTAAACGTTTTTTTAGATGGTCGCAGCCCTGATTCCCCTTTTACTCTGTAAGAAGTACAGTACCCTCCTACATGTATTAAGTCAGCTTTCTTCAAAATAAAAAGGTTTAAACCTCCACAAAAGTTCAATTTGTAAACAGTGACCCTGATCTCCTTCACTAAGAGATGTACCTTCCCTTAATTTTGAGAGCAAAATATTGATCAGATAATACATATATTAAAAAAATTTCCAGAATAGCCCATTTTTAAATTAGAGAAATACCACATTTTCTTGATTGCATTGTCAAAAATACAAAACTTCAACAATACAAACACTTTGAAATTCCAAAGGCCTTCACTGAAATGCTAATATTCAAAATAATTTTGGTATACAAAGTGAACTCAGAATAAGCCTGAAGCAAGATGACGTTTTACCCCTGACTCAATACCATAATAGTTTTTGAAATTCTTATCATATTAAAATTTTTGATTCCTTAGAGAATACAGGAACAATAGTCATAATTAAAGAACAAAAGCAATGTGAAAAGGATTATGGTCTAGAGATGTGGGGTAAAACGTCATCTCGCTTCAGGCTTATTCTCTGTAGCTAACCTTGAGCAATAGAGAGTTCAAAACTGGAGTATCTGATTTCACCTTTGACTTTTATCTAAATTGGGCTCCCTGTGTCTAGTTTATGTCTACTAACCTTGACTTTCCAAACCAGTTCCCCATTATAGCAACAGATGATGGCCAACCAGCAGATTGAAAAAATCCTGAACATTGTAAAGGTTTTAAATCATATCAAAATATTACTCCAGAAGAAACATTTGTTAGTAAGATTCTACAGGGCCCCTCATTTTTATTATTATACGGTCTTGCTTGAATTAGCTTATAGATATTATATTACCATTAGAGATTATAGATTGTTATAGACTTTTTATTAATGATAATTTGAATATATTGAACATATAATTCAGTTGGAAGCTAGACTGAGATGTGTTCAATGTAAAAAATAAAACAATAGCGCAGCGCAACCATGACGTCATAAAAACGAAGACAAAGGCAAAATTCGGACAAACAAACTTACAAGTTTACTTTCAGCAGTTAATTTTCACAGCCGATCGCAGTTGATTTTAGTTTACATGGGTTATTATTGTAACTTTAAGTAAAGATAATAAAATCGGTTCGTATAATCCTTGCAGCGGTTAAACAGAATGCAATATTTGTCCGAATCTTTAAGCTATTTTTAGAATTAGTGCGCTGTGCTATTTATCTGTCAAAAGGATTACAGTAGAATTTGTTTCATATTCATTCCCTTGTACAATCATCCTCCACTTTTTATGTTTGTAATGTAGAAAAGACAGACTCATACCCAGTTGCTTCTCTTCTCTTAATGATCTCACACTGTGTTTGATGGGAAGGATTTAGTGAGTTCACAGTGCATCAAGGGAAGGAAGAAAGAGAAAAGCAAAGCATCATCACTTTTTATCTCTCCTTCCCAAAAGCCTGTCGCACATATTGAAAAAGCATGAATGTTGACTGGGTAGGAGTGTGAAGAAGAGAGAGAGAGAGAGAGAGAGGGTTCATTGACACCTTTGAACCATGTTCACTGATTATTTACCATTTAGGGCCATAAATACGCCATAATACCAGATGTTATAGATGCCGAGCCACTTGCTTGCAGTTCCAAACATGAAAACCTCAAATAAATGAAAGAAAAATATGTCAACTTGAAGATCAGTAATCAGGGAATACAGAAAGAGGGGGCCCTACAGTACATGTACATTTTCAAGTCTCATATACAGCCCCCAACTTTGTTCTTATACATATAGGGTGTGTACTGTACTATGAGCTAGTCTGTTATATTTTCCAATCTCATTACCCCTTTTTAGGGTGCTACTCAGTCCTTGGTAGTTTAAGTTATTACAGTAGGGCTCACATTTTTCGCACAATTTTCATTGTTTTCTCCCATAACTTTCTTCTAATTGACTCGTATGAGTGTTCTTGATGTAAAGGAAACATGCAGCTCCATCCATGCATATGAACGAAGGAAAATTACACACATACAAAGAAATTACACACAGTTCCACGCAGTTTCGTTTGCTCAGTCTACACTCACTGTTTGGACAAAACCTATTGTAATACACTCAAATAAATTTTTACACTATGCAATGTTACAATACACATCTGAGCTGCATTGTATGTACCTTAATTCAGTAATTCTCCTAACACTTAGAATACTGACAAATACTTACCATAATGGCAGATAAACACATCCCCAGAGAAAGAACCTTCCTCAGATTAAATCTGATTAAAAAAAGATATCATAAAATATCATAGTCACACAAAAATGTTGGTTTTTTAAAAATCAGTTTAGTCACAATATTAGCATTAGGATAGTGTTCCTGAGAATCTGAAAAACCAACACTGTGGTACGATAATTTATTACCTATCGCCCAGAGCTCCACTGATATACAGGCCCTGATAGAAAAAGAAGAAAAAGGCAAAATTATAAGTTTGCCTATGTTACACATGAATCAGCAATTATATAAACTTATTAACTATTCCAACACAGATATGTAATAGAAACTGACATTGACTGTGAATATATTAATTATAATAATAGTCTTTTATTTTTACACTTATATTTTATTTCTTTTTTAGATTGAGATTAACAGAGACTGCTAATATCTCCAAACTACTCCACGCACTACCACAACATTTGAATATTTTATACACACAACGCTGAACTCACGTGGTGATATTCACGAAGGGAGGAAACTCAGAGAACTCTGAGGAAAACCCTTGTGACATGGGTGCAAACAACACATTAAACAAACTCAGTTCAAATGTGGTTTTGCAGGGCTCAACCAGCCACCCAACCTGTTTGACTCACAGCAGTGAAAGACGTACGATTTGTTAGCAGCGTACATACGTCACCCATGCCACCCTAAACACTTAAAGTTTCTTCAGCTTATTATTTCCTAATAATCTCTAATAATCTTATTTCCGATTGATTGGCTCAAGGGATTATTTACAGCTGTTTGCATTTTTTAAAGTGACAAAAAATTGAACTGTTCACGGTTCAAGTGTCCTCGCTGTAATTTCATTGTAAAATTATATATTCAAAACTTTATAAATGGTAGAAATATATTGAGGTTAAAAAGATAAATTCTGTTTATTACCAAGGCATATGTAGAAAGGAAGGTCGTATCCATCGCACCAAGAAATAATGCAGCACTATCCTGTAATCAAGTACAAAACAAATTTTAAAAAGTTTCTCTTTGTGGTCATTGCATGTAATGACCACGAAGCGAAAAAACAAAATGACATTATATTTATAACAAATTCTCCATAGTCCCTTTCACAATACCTTGGCCATCTTGAAAGGTAGCCGTGCCTTTGCACAGTGAGCTTGTAATGATAGAGACGTGAATAATTGTCCCAGGTGTAAAAAAAAGGTCTTAAACATTGCAAGCTTATGGTTTGCCTCACTTCGATGAAAGGCACAGATACCTTTCAAATAGCACATGGAACTGTGAAAGGGACTATTATATTATAGTGAAGATACAAAAACCATGAACAATGCTTCATTTTAGTGGTTAAATAGTAGAAAGTTTAGAAAATAATGAACTCAAAAAAATTTAGACTAGAAGTGTTTATGGTTAGAGTGTCCTTACTCTAAGTAAACTCTATTGTTGTGATCTATCTACATTAGAATTATTTTGGTTTTTCACTATCACCAATCAGAATAAATTATCAGTCAGTACCTTTTACATTTTCGACTGGCAGCAGTGAAAAAACAAATTCAGTGAGTAGCTAGCAGCCACAGAGTTTACTTTCATTGAAAATTGACGTAAAACATATTGGAGGACTTCATAGATAAAATTTATCTATCAAGTCTTGTTTTTCGAATATCTTATCATATAATGATAAAATACAAAACATAATATATAGTGTGCATCGTTCATACTTCTTACTAAACAAATCAAGGCATCTGTGACAGTTTTCATATGACTGTGAAAAGCTCAGTGCCGTAAGCGTGACCTGCCATGACCGTGATACTATCTAGAATTTTAATTAGCTGATTTTTTTTCATGTGCAATATGATTGGTCTAAAAGTGCCGTGATCTTGGCGTGACCATGTCCGCACCATGTTTATGCCGTGTTCCGGGTATTTGATTGGATGGAGAGTAAATTCTTGTGCAACTGTGATTTGTCTGGCGTATCCCTTGCTGTGTCATGACCGTGTTCGTGCCGTGAACTTTTCACAGTCATACGAAAACTGCACTATACTGTAGGATGGAGTGGATGGTGAGTGGATAAGTGATGATAAATCATGCAAAAAATTACAATAAACTTTATACTGTTTGTAAAGGATGGCAATTAACTTACCTTGTTCTTAAAAAAATGGACTGAATTCCATTTCTATAACAAAGAGAGAAAAAATCAAATTATTATATTAACCAAGGTCTGAATACTACATTTTACAGTTCCATTCAGTGACCACGAATAATAGTTCCAAGCCGAGGTTGGAGTTTCTGCAAATGATAAACTGTAGTTTTGCTATGCACGGAAACTCCAGCCTCGGCTAGGAACTATTATTCTTGGTCACTGAATGGAACTGTAAAATGGAGTATTAGTACTTTTTTGGTTGAGAGAAGCTCAGAAAAAGGGATCTGGAAGTTGTACAGGTACAGTAGTAAACTTTTCTTTTCAAGCAGAAGCAACAGATTACTTAGTACCTGGATGGCCTAAAAAGATATAAATACATTTATATAGTTTCTAACAACTAATTGCAACAGATTACTTAGTACTTGGATGGCCTAAAAAGATATAAATACATTTATATAGTTTCTAACAACTAATTGCTTACGGTGAATGGTTTTAAATCATATGTATTGTTGTGTGGCGTCCATTCTTTTTGTAACGTGTCCTTGACATTACTAAATGCTTTTCTCGTTGCATGGAAAAAGGCATAGCTGAAAGTTAAAATTAAAAAAATAGTCATTAAGATGTCAAACTTGGAAATATCGTTTCATGGACATTCAAGCGAACCAATGAGAAAGGCCTAGTCTTGAATTATGGGTATCTAAAGACCTCTTTTGCGTAATGTTTTCCCAATCACAGACCAAAATGACATAATAAAAGAAAATAAATGAGATTTAACAGTGGCATTTTCACAGAATGGCTTTTTATCCACTAAATTCCAATTGGAATTAATTGGGGCTTAACATAGATGGGTGTATCATTCTCTGTTCCATAAGAAGTCATAGCTGCCATATTAGAAGGAATAGGGAAGCTTTTCGATGAATTTTTTTGTTGGATATCTTCTAATATGGCTCACATTTCATATACATCAGCTGGTTTTTTTTCCCTCACGATTCTCAACCCCCAAACCCATTAAAAAAGCCATTACATCATTAAAATCAGTCCTAAAGAACAGCACACACTCAATAAATAATCAAAGAGTCAAAAATCAGAATGTAGGCTAATAGCTTTAAAAGGCCTTAGAACATTATAAATCACATCAAAATTTAACAGAAATGCCCCATTGGTTAAGTAAGAAGTATGATGTATACATGTATAATAATCCAGTCAATAAATACCACGACATACCTCATAAAAGTGAGAATAAAGACAAGCAAGTGATACCCTGTCCACTTCTGAGACGCCATCTTGTCGCGTGACCCAAGCCACAGGGAGCCCAAAATACAGTCAATTCAAAAAATGTTGTCGTCGACCAACTCAAGCCTACGCGACTGGACCGAAAGGAACTCTGGGTAGTAATCATTGTAGCCAAGTTGACTCTATAATTTTATCTGATTAGTTATGCCTGGTTTACAGCACGAACCTTCGTAGGCGAGCGGGAAGTGTTGAAGGAGACGTTGTTTTAATGCCTTCATATTTTCGAAATTGTGAACTGAATCATAACTACTTTGTTTTTCTTTCCCTAAACCCAAAGACATGCATTTGATGGATTGTTTCTCGCCATTATTATCTTATTACTAGCGGAAACAATTAATTCAGAACGAATATTTAACCGCTTCAGTGATTTTTACCCATATTCCTTTCGGTCCAGTCGCGTAGGCTTGAGCCGGTCGACGACAACGTTTTTTGAATCGACTGTATGATTTTTGACCAACGCTAAAAAACCTTGTAGTCTGCACTCTGAATTTTTCTACCTTTGTGAAGCCTGACTTAAACCCTGGTTAAGTATAATCTTTCTGTTAAGAAGTCTTATTTCCAAAATTAACACATTTTCTTAACGTTGCGAGAAAAAGTCTACCTCTCGGGCTTCCTGTGGTTGATCTTTTGGTTAAAGGTCGGTATGTACTCGTAAACTGGTCGGATGGATGAAATCATCACTCGTTCTTCACGAGCTCCTCACGTACATACTTTCAATGTCTTCGAAAACTTCTATTCATCATAAATAGACTTCAAATATGTCCCAGAGCGTTCAAAGCAGTGATGAAGAACTCAGAATACCAAGTACTGTACTTTCTTCAGAACGCGAAGTCTTGATTCAACGAGATTTACCCAAACATGGCGCCCCTGCCAAAGCCACCCACACCATCTACGTTTATCTACTCACCATGTTCGCTGCGTTGGGTGGGTTTCTATTTGGATATGACACAGGGGTAGTATCAGGGGCGATGTTGCCTCTAGCTAAAGAATTCTCGCTATCAGACTTGTGGAAAGAGTTCGTGGTCAGTATCACTATTGCAGCAGCCATTATAGGAACCTTGGTAGGAGGATTTCTCAACGATAAGTTTGGACGTAAACCTGTTTTATTGATTTGTTCTGCTGTGTTTACTGCTGGTGCTTTAGTCATGGGAGTATCGAGATCTAAAGAAGTACTTCTCCTAGGAAGAGGCATCGTTGGTCTTGGGATTGGTAAATCAGTTTTATTTTGCTAATTAAATTTAATAACTTCATGACTCAAAAAGTTAATAGCATTTTAAACCTGAAAATCAGGCCCCCAACCCCTCCCCAGCCAGGCCTGATACTCAGGTTAATAGCATATGGCATATTTTTCGAACTATATATAATTCATTGAGACGAAAATTTCTTTGTGAAGACTTAAGAGAGCACCCCAAAATGTAATAAAAAATGCTGAGAAGGCAAAAATTTTAACTGCTATTATAAATAGGGCTTGAAGTGTTTTGTAATGGGGTCATGAAGCTAGCTACCACTAGTGATAAGTGAGGGTCCACAATAGGGGTTCCCAGATCCTGACTGCTCATTTTTGCTGGCAAACCCGCCAACCTAAAAATCTAGGGAGGGAGGGGAAGGTAAGATTGGAAAATATAAGAGGAGACTAGTAATACAATTATTGGGGGGAAAAGGGAAAAAGTGGGGATAAGGGGCATTAGCCCTCCAGCCCCCATCTCCGTGGTCCCTTATATAAAAACCCTGATCCTACCATTTCTTGTTCTATGACTTGATATTGGTTTCTTCTGACATAAAAATTGAATTTATACATCTTACGAATTCACAAAAAGAACTGTAATCCCATATCCTGCTGCAAACCCTTGCAATTCCCGAAACCTCAAAAACATGAAATCCTGCTCCAGTTCCAGATATTATACCCCCACAGATGATTTTTTTCAGACCCCCTTCCTACCCCGGGAAATTCCAATTTTCTTCCATTAAACTCTGTAATTTTGTTCTTTCTCTTATACCCCCACAGATGATTTTTTTCAGACCCCCACTCCTACCCCATGGAAATTCCAAATTCCTCAGTGGGGGGGGGGGGGGATATCCTGCTTCTTTCTTTTTTTTTCTTTTTTTCTGAATTGTGATTGGCTGTATTTTCAAAGTTATGGTCTAAATGGAATTATGCAATCATGATGACTCCACATGTATGTGTCTGAGATTTTGGCTTCTATCAGTGAAGCAATGACAGTGTTTTTTAAATCCTCTATTATAACTTTTCCTTGAAGGAGGTGCATCCATGACAGTACCACTATATATTGCCGAGTCCACACCAACGTCTATCAGGGGTCAACTTATCACGATGAATAATATATTTATCACTGGTGGGCAGTTTATCGCATGTGTTATTGATGGACTTTTTAGTAAACATCCAGAAGGGTGGAGGTAAGTGCTGAACAACTTTATCAACAGCTCACTTTTTTTCTTTTTTTTAATGGGAAGCACGGGTGGCGGAGTGGTGAGAGCGCTCGCCTCTCACCAATGCGACCCGGGTTCGAGTCCCGCTGAGCTCAGTGTCATATGTGAGTAGAGTTGTTTGTTGGTTCTCTCCTGTGCTTCGAGGGTTTTCCGGGTTCCCCGGCTTTCCTCCCTCCCCAAAAATCAACTCCTAAATTCCAATTGGAATTACAGTGGATGAATAGCTACTCTGTAGAAATGCCACTGCTAAATCCCATTTATTTATTTTATTTTATCTATTTTATTTATTTTTTCTTTAAACGTATTTAATCACACATTAACCCCAAGAGCAAAGACTCATCGAGGAGGTCTATATATCTATTTACACATGACATTTTATCAACAAAATATAAAATGAATTAGGCAGCTAGTCATATTTCATTGTCGGATCTATTAACGGTCTCTTAATGCAAGTTCAACTCAGTACTCACCTGAGCATCATCGATCAGTGCATTACTGCATCAAAATTTTCTCTTGACTTTTCCACCCTTCACAAAAATCAACTTCTCAATTTCAATTTGATCATGAAAATAATTATTATGAGGGCAGCAGGTTTGCTTGCCACTGCTTGCTATTAGTGTTACACTCATAAAACGAGTACAAGGATGATTTTAGATATTAAGCATTGCTAACCAAATGATGTTTTTTCTCAAGGTACATGTTAGGTCTGGCAGGAATACCATCCATTATCATGTTTTTTGGTTGTTTAGCTCTACCTGAAAGTCCACGCTGGCTGGTCAAAAAGAAAAAGATGGACCAGGCTAGGCAAGTTGTAGAGAAGCTCTTTGGAACACATAATGTTGAAGAAGAAATACAATCTGTTCTTACGATATGCCAAGAAGAAGAGGAAAATGAAAAAGGTAGAGCATTTTGAAAGAGACCTTTTTAGGCTACAATGTACAGGTCATATTTTTTCCCCTTGCTATGCCAATTACATCACTATTTCAGATCAGCAAAAAGTGCTTAATAATTATTGATATTCTAAGAATTTAAAAAAAAATTTCTTAGCAGCACAAGGAGAGGGTGTTTGCATGCGTATGTTGATGGATCCCAACACGAGACGAGCTTTACTTGTTGGCTGTATGCTTCAAGCTGTACAACAACTAAGTGGAATTAACACAGTGATGTAAGTTTTGTATTTTGTATTTGAAATCCATTTAGGTGGTTTTTGACTATTAAATTTCACTGAAACATGCATAAAACGAGCTCTGGTATCATCAAAGTCAGAGCATGGCTATATCTCGCAGATCGAACCCAGAAACAACAATGATCTGGGCAAATCAAAGTAACGGCACAGCTAACTCACAGAACAAACCCTGAAACAACCTCTGGGCTGATCAAAGTCAGGGCATGGCTAAACTCACAGATCAAACCCTGAAACAACCTCTGGGCTAATCAAAGTCAGGGCATGGCTAACTCACAGAATGAACCCTGAAACAACCTCTGGGCTGATCAAAGTCAGGGCACGGCTAACACACACTAAATCAAATTGTGAAATTATTAGGTTTTGCAGAGGGAAAAAAACATACTAGTAAAGCCAGAAAAAAAATGAGGGATCAAGAAAAGACCTGACAAATGCTGCTCACACGTGATGTTAAAAAGTAATGTCATAATCATGTTTTTCCTTATAAAATCATTCTAATGTTTCAGGTATTACAGTGCAACAATAATCTTTATGTCTGGTATTGGGACAGAGGACATGGCCATCTGGCTTGCAGCTGCCATTGGATTCGGAAACTTCATTTTCACTGTTGTTGGATTGCTTCTCGTTGAAAAAGTAGGACGCCGCAAGCTTCTTCTCGGCAGCCTTGCTGGTGTTATATTGAGTTTATTTGTTATTGGAGGTGCATTTTATCTTGCGGAGATAAATGATACTCAAGTGACATTCACTGAGGCAGGGCCAGCACAATTTTCACATTGTGTGAGTGTAAAGGATTGCCTGGACTGTATAGCAAAAGAGGACTGTGGATTCTGTTACCAGGAGGACACAAGGGGTAACTTTATGAATGGCTCTTGTGTTTTTACAAATGTATCAGATCATAGCCCATTAAATGGAAGATGCAGCAGCGATAAATCAAGTGCTATCTGGACATTTGGTTCATGCCCTTCAAAATATGCTTGGCTAGCAGTGCTTGGTCTCATTCTCTACATCGCTACATTTGCTCCAGGAATTGGCCCAATGCCGTGGACACTTAACTCAGAAATTTTTCCTCTGTGGGCCAGAAGCAAGGGAAATTCATGTACAACAGCTGTGAATTGGACTTGTAATCTCATTATTGCAATATCTTTTCTCCATCTCATGAAATTGATAACTCGGCCAGGAGCATTCTGGCTTTATGGTTCTATTGCTTTCGCTGGTTGGATATTCTTTTATATTTTTGTTCCAGAGACAAAGGGAAAATCACTGGAAGAATTAGAAACTATAATGATTTCATCTTCAAGAAAATAATTGCAGAATATACCAAAAGTAACACTTTTACTTTTGCCTCAATATATATTTTGAAAAATTCCTTATCAGCACATTTTTATAACAAAATAATTGTACTTTATTATTAAGGTATGTTTTACAAGGATTTTCACTGCAAACAAAAAATATTATTGATTGCTTTTAATTGCTGTTAAATTACGTTTTTCTTTTATATACTGAGCTGCACCACTGCTGTATATAAGTAAGTGGAAGTGACTGGTGATAGTCAGACTAAAGTTGTGAATAATGTACAGCAGAAAATTGCTTGTAAAACATCAAGCACATCATTTTACTTACTGAAAAATACTGAAATTTTGTAACAAATGACAATCACATTCATTCCACAGTTCATTATTTCTTTAAAAAACTTTATAAACATATATTCCAAAAACCAAGGGGTTTTGAAAAACTATTTAAAAACAATAATATGGGAACTGTATAGTTACAACTATGACAAATACTTGAAATTTTGGTTTACAAATGGCCAAAATGGGAGATTTCTGACTCTTACTTGGTGTTGCAAGGCACTTGAGCCATGAAGACAATAAAACAATAGCTGAGAACGATGAGATTGGAGCAAAACAATATCCTGCAATGTGTAGTTCCAGAAATCATCCATACCCACCCCACAGAGGAATTTGGAATTTCCTAAGAGTAGGGGGGTCAGAGAAAGAACAAAAATTACAGAGTTTGTATGGAAGAAAATTGGGATTTTTGGGGGGTAGGGGGTGTCTTTAAAAAATTCCTCCATGAGGGGGTAGGGATAACTTTTGAAACTACACAATACACAAAACAAAGGAACAGCAAACAGAATACAAACCATCTTGTAATACCAAGAAAGACCCAAGGTATACCAGGTTGGGAGTAAAAGGAATAATTAAAATAATGATATTTAGATAAAAGCAAGGATTGGAAAATGGAATTAAATATTTCTGTGGTGGAATTATTAAAAACAATTTTTGTTTATTGGTGTGGTTATATTTTTTGCTTATTTGAAGAAAGAATAATTTAATTGGAATATGCAGCAAAAATAAGGACAAAGTTATCCCTTCTGTATCCTTTCCTTTCAGTAGACAGCTCTGCACCATCATGTGATGGAAAGCAACAATAGAGTCTTACATAAGACTTTTGTAAACCAGATTGGACCAGATTTAATTGTTTCTGCCTTCTGTCAAGGCTGCTATCCCATGATTGTGCAAACCCTCTATTGCATGGGAAAATGACTTCCATATTCGAATTTAATATCAGTGCTATAAAGATTTTCCTTACTTTTTCTTCATTCTCTACTTTCGCATCCCCATAATGCCTTGCGTATTTGGGGGGTAACCAATCAAAAAACTGTCCCAAATTGAAAGGTTTCTTAATTGAATTTATTCTATACCTGCTTTTATCTGTAAAATATTGATTATCAGTTTATTCCAAGTTATTTTTGCATGTACAGATCATCAAGAGTTTTGGTCTTACAGAAAAAATTTTCCGTTTTTTACTTCATTTTATTTTTGGACATTAAACAAGGTATTGTCAACATTGTCTGATTGGCCTTCAGCAAAATAAGTTGGTTTTTACCCTCTGGTTGCCCCCCAAAGGTGCAAAGTTTTATGGGGATGTGAAAGTAGAGAATGGCAGCGATCTGAAAAGGATAAATTGTCCAAAGTTGTGATTTTAGCAGTTGGATCCGGAAATACGTCACAACTGTCTATGCGGATACTTACCCTCCCCATCCCCGCGAAGTTTTTTGTCACTTCCCAGTCCTCCTAAACTTTCCGTTCAAAACCAAAACTCCACGTATAGTACGAAAATCTCTAACAAAATGAGTAGAGTTTTTGGATACGTTAAAGCATTTTCAAAAGGATTAGTCCTAAGTCTTCCAGTTTATATCGCCCTAGTAGACAATATAGGAAACGTAGCTACTGTCCATGGAGCATCGATGAAGGTAAAAAAACTTATTCTCGGCTCAGTGAAGCTTAAATTTTCAAGCAAAGATCTATTTTGTGCCTATTTATTTACCATGCATCGTCGTATTTCCACAATATAGATGTTATTAATCCTCGATCTCGTAAAAATAATGCCGTGTGCCAAAAGAAAATGTTTTTTTGAATATTTTTTTCAGCCATGTTTTAACCCTGACCACAGATCACTAGATGTAGTGATGCTAAGCAAAATTGCTATACGAAACTTCCAAGGAATAAACAGAGGAGACGTTGTATCTATAGTGTAAGAAACAGAACGAGTTCTTTTTAACTATGCTACTTTAATGACTAAGCTGAGTGATTTGAAATTTGGTTTTGATTTTATCTTTATGGGATGCCTGTGGTTGGATGGTGTAACTACTATGTTTCTCTCATTTCTCTTTTCAGAGATCCTCATGACCCCAACATAGTATTGATAAAAAGGATAATAGGATTACAAGGTGATACCATCAAGTAAGTAATGAAGAATACTATAGAGAATGGTTTGTCACATGAGTGAGAACCATACGGTATTGACTCACAGCACTACACGGTACAAAATGCTGTAACATTCAAATGCCTTTGATTTCCATTGTCTTCCAGTAAAGCCCTGTAAATTTTCCAAGTTAGAAGTTGGATTGATACAATTGTTTATCCAAGCCAATCAAAATGCAGGGGGAAAATGTTTTGTAATTGACAATACCATTGCAATTTTTGACAGGACTTTAGGATATAAAAATAAGTACGTAAAGATTCCAAAAGGACATTGCTGGGTTGAAGGTGACAATAATGCACACAGTATGGACAGCAATACTTTTGGACCAGTAAGTCACTATGTATAAATACTTCTATCACAGGGGCTGCGGAGCACCTTGGGGGGTGGGGGCTAAGATAGGAAAATGTATGAGACTAGTGTGGGAAAAAGTGGGGGAGCTCGAGGCTAAGATTGAAAAATATAAGAGACTAGTATAAGAAAAGAGTAAATGTGGGGGCGGGGGCCTGTATCCCCATTGCCCCCTCCCCCTCTGCGGCCCCTGTATCATATATGTATATAGGTATCACATGTGAGTAGAGTGTGTTGGATATCTTTCTTGTCGAGTTGAGGGTTTTTGCCAGGCTCTCCAGCTTTTCTCTGTCCTGTCAGGGCATGGCTAGCTCATAGATTGAATATACCTTTCCCAAATTACAGTCTAATAGATGTACTATAGTAATGTGTTACTACTGAGTGTTGTGGTCACCTTACACTTACCATAAACGTTTATTTTATTAGATAATTTGAGATAAAGCAAGGCAGGATTTACTTATTTATTTATCAACTAAATCCTACTTTGATAAAAAATGTTACTGTTAAGTAAATTTAGATTCTTTGAGTGGCACTTACTGTATCTTGGGAAACGTCTATGAGCTAGCCATGCCCTGACTTAGATCAACCCAGAGGTTGTTTCAGGGTTCGATCTGTGAGTTAGCCATGCCCTGACTTTGATCAGCCCAGAGCTTGTTTCAGGGCATCAATTGATAGAATTTGAAGGTTTAAAAGTTTTTCCATTTCTCTCAGGTAGCAGTTGGTTTGATTCAAGCAAAAGCAACATACATATTATGGCCCATACATCGATGGGGGGAAATACATAGCATGATACCTGACAGTCGTGAACCTTTAACAAGTGAAGAATGTGAACAAATGAATAAACAAAAGACTGATAAAACAGCCATTATTGAAGACAGTGAGGAAGAAAGAATTTCCAAAGATGTGAATGGACTGAAGTTTGCTGATTATGAATCTATGAATGATTGTAGTTTAATACCAGGAAAATTTGGACCAGTCAGCTAAGGGATGAGGGCAAAACAATTGTCATCTCACGGGACCCAATTTAGGGGGGAGGGGTGGTGTTACCCAGCACCCACCGCCTCTGGAAGTGAAATTTTATATTTTGTCCCCAAATATCTCCAAAACTAAAAGCCAAATCACAGAAATGAATAGACTGTCTGTCTAAAAAGCATATTTGTGTACAGAAATTGCCACTACAGTCCCCCAGTATCGAGCATTTGAACAAGTCTCTAGGGGGGAGGGGGTATTAGTTCATAAAATCGGGTCCCTATTTTGGACCATTGTTTTGACCTCGCCCCTAGTATTTTTTTAAAAGCTCATTTTCTAGTGTGATAATTCATGGTGTGTGTGCCATGAACAAATGAAGCATCTTAAAATTGATTTTATCTCATACCATTCAGAAATTTTTATGTGATTGACAGGAAGAATGGTTGGAATACTGCATTTTCTATAACGTGATTAGCTGCATGTTTTATGGTGTGGAATAAAGTGCATGGACCTTAGTCATGCGGCAGCCTTGTCTACTGAAACAACAGAATCCTACACGTGTAAGCCTGGTATTCACATAAGAATAAAAAAACATGGCTGCCATGTAAGTAAGGCCCATTCTCATATCACAACCTTCAAAGCGCATGTCTTCATTAGACTAGACCATGTCACGAAAAAAATATAGCACTCCATATCACATGTGGATAATAAATGCACTCTTCTTCACTATCAGCTCACCTCACTTTTTCAAGCAAAAGTATACTAGTTTTCCCTCCCCTATAAGGCCCTCCGATAAACGAGGCCTTATGTTTGTATAACTTCATAATTTTACTGCTCGCATAAATAATAATAATAATAAATAATAATATTTTTTATTTTTTATTTTTTTTCATAATTATGATTTTCAAAAAGGACCTCATGCATGATGATAGAGAGTGGACAGCAGATGCATGGAATGGGCGCACCCAGGATTTTTCGAATGGTGGGGGAAAATTCTGCCATTTTGTTCGTGCCCCTGAAACGCCGAACCAAAAAAAAAACGGCCTTCCGTATTTCATTTTTACGAAAATATAAGAAACAGTATGATTTTTTTTTTTTTTTTTTCTACAAGCAAAATTGGAACTATATGAATAATTTTCTAAATAATTTTGTTGCCAGGAAGGGGGACCTGCCCCCTTTCCCCGCTTTGCCTTTGGGTGGGGCATTTTGGAAGGCCTAATTTGCTGCAGTTGATGTTGGAATAGCCTTTGTTGCATTTGGAATTTTCTTCGTTTAAGGCGGACTTCACGAAGAAAATTCCAGATGCAACGCAGGCTAATGTTGGAAGAGCATGAAACTATGTCAGACATCAGGCCCGTAGCTAGGATTTTTGTTGGGGGGGTGCTAATTTACAAAAAGTGGACCAACCATATACTTTATTTTTTTAAAGTCCCATAGGACGCATAGGTATAGATAAATTATTAAAGTAAAATTGATTTTTTTTACTTAGTTTTACGTGAAAATATCATACCAGCCAAAATCTCACTTGCTTAAAAAGCGGACCTTTAGCTCGCGTGGGGGGGGGGGGGGGGGGGTGCGAACGCACCCCCTGCACCCCCCCTAGCTACGGGCCTGGACATTGCTTACCTTTTATCAGCCCACCCTGACATACGAGACAAGTTGATAGTGGACCTTGATAAAGCGCACCGCCAGAACCGGGGAGCACGGACGAGTGTCCCAAAAAAAGATAGTACCTGGATCAGGTTTTATTGATGGTTTTCAACCATTCCCAAGAGAATTAAATAAAAAAAAGACACGGCGGCCATGTTGGAGGATATAACGAAAGAATTCATTGGCAATTCTTTTGTTAAGTTCCTCCAACATGGCCGCCGTGAAATTCCTGTCTGCAATCTTGCACGTGGCTGTGAAGATAAGATTGTGATCAAAGGATTCCTAAAAGAGTGGATGTGAATATTCCAAAAGTCGACTGACTCATTCGCGAGAAACTAGCGTAGTTTAATCAAAGGGACCAGACTATTTTCTCCTGTGGTTTGATATCGTCGTACTTCGACAGTGTATTGGAATATTCAACTTGCTATCAACGAGGTTGAGCTTTGTATGCTGAAAGTACAAGTTCTAACTTTCTTTCTTTCTTTTTTTCTTTCTTTCTCCATCTCAAGCTGCAATAAAGAATGGAGCTGAAAAGTCACCTTTTTTGGGCTGGAAAAAATGGGATTTTGTTCACTAGGAATGGCCCCGTTCACAAAAAAAAAAACCAAAAAACCAAAAAACAAAAAACAAAAACATTAAAAAAATGGTATTGAGATTTCAGCAAAACATATGCTGGGACTATATATACGATCTGGTCAAAATGGGAGTAGGACCCCCCTCCCCCTAATGAAGTTGCCGTCGAAAAGGATACATCAGTCAGTGCAAGCTATCTGCTGAGTCATTGCTCCAAACTCCAGTAAGGCCAGCATTACTTTGCACCATTTCCCCGGCTATAGTATATTCAGGATCGCTCATTAAGCAAGATGTGGCTGGTGATAGCTGCAGTAGTTGTGCTGTTAGCTCTTATCTACTGGAATGGAGTCAAAGACTTCTCCTTATTGGCAGAGATTCCTTTAAACGGGCCCAAACCTTGGCCGTATGTTGGTAACATTCTCGATGTGTTCAAATATGGAGGCCTGCACAAAACATATATGGCTTACTTCAAGGAATACGGCCGCGTTTACAAAATGGCCATCGGTAGGAAGCCAACTATTGTCGTCAACGATCCTGAAATGGTCAAACAAATCACTGTGAAAGAGTTCAGCAAATTTCGAAACCGAACACCACCTATACAGTTAAATCCACCGCTATCATCTGGAGTATTCTTTGCACGCGATGCTACTTGGAAGAGAATTCGCACGACTCTCAATCCAACGTTTAGTGCTGCCAAACTGAGGCAAGTCGTGCCTCTTATTGAGACGTCGTGTGATAAGTTGGCCAAGAAAATGCACAAGTTTGCAGAAACAGGTAAGGGCTGCGAAATTGGTAGCAAATTTAGACGATATCCTTGAACTGTTCTTCTCATCATAAGTAAACATAAAATTTCGTAGCCAGAATTAATGGTTGGGGATAAAGATGTTGAGTTCACCTGGGATGTATAAATATGTTTAAGCACGGCCATCGGTAATTTTTGTGGCCTCAGGGGAAAAGTCCTGCAGAAGACTTAAGCGTTATTTTTGTGGTTTGGAAGTTTATTTGGGCCATCTTTTTGGTAGCCTTTCGAGCTCTTCATCGTTAATGGTAATGTTTATTTTAATTCGTTGAGCAACTGTCACGCTTTAGAAATTCCTTTCACTGTGATCAGTCTACTGCAACGAAGTGCACTTGACCCTTGAACACTAACAAGATTTACATGATCGTATATACATGTGCAGGCGTTATAAAGAAAAATTATACAGTACGTCGATCATGAAACTATTACATATATTGCCTGCAATTTTAGCCTCTTTTTTGTTTCATTTTCTGTTCTCTTCAACGATTAATCATATTCTGCTAGACCTCCTCCATCCTTCTCTTTCTCCTTCTTCTTCTCCTTCTCTGCCTTCTTCTTCTCCTTCTCCTTAATTCTGCTTCTCTGCCTTCTTCTTCTCCTTCTCCTTAATTCTGCTTCTCATCCTCCTCCTCCTCCTCCTTTGACTTCTTCTTCTTCTTGATCTTCTTCTAGCTTGTTCTTTCTTCTTCCATTCGATCTCCTTATGTCCTCTTAGTTCTTTATTAGTTATTTCTTGTCATCTTTTGTTCATTCTTCGCCGGATTGTATACACAATGTTACGCTAATATTCTTTTAATTTTTACTCAGGTGAAAGCGTGAATTGCACGAAGCTTTTCAGTCTGTTTGCATTGGACGTCATTATGAAGGCAGCATTTGGATACGACGTAGACATTCAAAACGATGCCGAAGCAACTTTCATAAAACGTGCAAAAGAAGCTTTAAAAACACCAATCTGGATTCGCTTTTTCTCCATGTTTCCCTTTAACAAATACCTCAGCAAGCTCACAAACCCTATCGGACACCTCGAATATTTCGCTGGTATTGCTCGATCGATGATAGAGAGCCGAAAAAGTGTTGGACACGTCGAAACTGGAAGACGCGACCTGCTGCAGTTGATGCTGGATGCTCACGAGGAAGAGCTAGCTGAGGGTCTCACAAGATTAAGTGACGAAGAATTGGCAGCTCAGTCGGTGATATTTTTGCTTGGAGGCTTTGAGACCACGGGTACTACCCTGTCATGTGCGGCCCACGTGCTAGCGACAAGACCAGACATACAGGAAAAGCTGATACAAGAGATAGATAAAGCGCGCGAAAACAGGGAAAGTGAGTCTTTGTATGATTTTGTCCAAAAAATCGATTACCTTGATCAGTTTATTTCAGAAGTGCTTCGCATCTATAGCCCAGCCTTCAACCTCATTCGGGAGTGCAATGAGGAAGTTGTGATCGCAGGGGTCCGCTTTCCCAAAGGAATAGACGTGACTATTCCAAACTACTCTCTCCATCGCGATCCAGATTCATGGGAGAAACCAGAGGAGTTCAATCCAGGCCACTTCACAGCTGAGGCCAAGGCAAAGCGTCACCCTTACTCTTATCTCCCGTTTGGTATCGGACCTCGACAATGCATTGGAATGCGCTTTGCTATGAATGAGATCAAAATTGGCTTGTTCAATGTGCTTGAGAAATTCAAATTCGAAAAAGCACCGGAGACTGTTGAGATCGAGGGGAGGGCGGTCCTCCTGATGCGCCCAAAGGATGACATTACTCTCAGAATTGTTGAGCGCTAAAGTTCCTTCCAATAGACCCCCTCAATGTGACGTCAAAGGAGCTCAATTTCGAAGACAAAACAAAATATTTCTAATCTCCTGAGAATTGAAAACCTATTGTTTTGCCCTCCAAATTGAACTCCTTTGACGTAACATGCAAGGGGTAGTCTATTTGTGGTTTAGATTTCCCGATCAAATTTAATCGTTAATTTAATCGTTTTTATATCGTTTACAAAACGGCACTACCGAACAGTAGTACATGTCGACAAATGACGATATCCTTTGAACCAAAATCACAGCGCTCGAAATCATTGCTCCACCAATGATAATGCTCAGACACGTCACGTATCGTGACGTGTGGTCACGACACACTAACCAAAAAGCAAATTTATGATTGTCAATGAATCTCAAGGTGCCGTGCCGTGCCAAGGATGTAAAAATTGATTTTTGACATTGCGATTGGTTCAACAAAGAGTCGGTTCCGTGCCGTGACTTTTCACTGCCGTGATAAGAAATCAACTTCATCTACTCCGTCACCAGTGCGGAAGAGTGAAGGTCATTTATTTTTTGTCTAAATGCACTAACGATTCGGCTCCAAATAGGCATGATGACGCCATAGTACTACCACTACCAAAATGCTTAGCAAATTCTCTTTGTTATTCAAATTTGTATTTCCTTTTGAGAATAGTAAGACAATTGGTGCTTAACTTACAATCATAAAAAACTGATCAGCATGAGCAATATATATACCTTTGCATTTTTTGAAGGTATGAGCTGTGGTTTCCTCAAGCTCTCTCCTTTTGAGCTGCACTGGATGGACTTGAGAGAGGCATAGCTTCATCTTTCATTTTTTCCTTACTTTATATACTTTATTTTCATATCGTTATCATTATACTAGATTTAAAACACTCATTAATAATTCTTAAGCTTATGGTCCAATTGGAGCCACCATACACGTCACGTGCATGAACCTTTATACCCGATAAAGTCCTCTTCATTAGTATTCAAGTGATTTTATATAAAGACACATGTGATCTTTATATAAAGACCACTCGAATACTATGAGGATGACTTCATCAGGGATGAAGTATGCATCCAAGTTTAGATGAAGACATAGAGCTTAGGTCATAGTCAACCCTAATGATCTTTGACTAACGTGCCTGTCTTTGCCTTGGCACGCAATATCCAACGTGTGGGAGCTTCTATTGAATCTGGTTGCGCATGCCCATGACGTCAAATCTCTATCGAAGTATAAAATTCCATGTTCGTGACGTGTATGGTGGCTCCAGTTGAACCAAAATCTTATAAATTGTTCATGAGTGTCTTAAGCAGTTCAAAAAACTCGTAGATCGTGTTTTATCAGGTATAAAAACACTTGTGCTTTTATACCTGATAAAACACTCCTACTCGTTTTTTAAACACTACATATATACACCTGTGTTTCTTTATCTTTATGTGCATGCAGTATGTATATACATGTGCATATATTTACGTATGTGTATGTCGCTACATATATGTAAGTAATATGTATGTGCATGCATGTACAGAGCGTTTTCACGTGACGTCACAGCGGCCATTATGGGGTACCAAAACAATACATTTTCTATCCTCCGGGAATTGAACTCTATTTTTATGCAAATACTGTACAGAATTAAAGTTTCTATTGTTTATGGCTGCCTTCTCACGTGAGTGAAAACGCTCTACGTTTTTCTTTTTATTGTGCGAGTTGTGTGTGTTAGCTTGTGTTCGTATATATTTCTCAGTATTAGTTAATATTTATAGATATTAATTTTTGCTTTTATGATCTTACTGTAAAGCGCATCGAGGCTCTCAGGATGCGCTATACAAATACTCTTTTATTATTATTGTTATCATCATCATCATCATCATTATGTTTAGCGTGTACGACTGACATGTGCGAAATAAATCATGTATTGGGGCTTGTTCATATTATGTGGTATACTTGCTTTTCTACTTTAGCTTTCATGAAAGCTAAATTAATTTACCGTGTTTTTTTTTTTTGTTTTGTTTTGTTTTGTTTATTCATTTTGAAAGCGTTAATAGTGTATTTTCCGCGCATCATCATTTCGCTCGAGAAGGCGCGCGTAACTGGAGCGATGGCGTCTACTCAGTCGAAAAACCTAAGCGCTCGAATAATAACGAATAACTTATCATACCTTTTAGTCGATATTTCTGTTTGTTTGTATTAATGGCCGAGTATATTTTTACCTTGGGGTTTTCTTTTTAGACTATTTCCTCATTTTATATTTCAGAGTGTATATCTCGTCATTTGTTCGAAGTCGGCTCCCTTTGATTGAGACTGTCATTTCCCGCCTTTTTTCTGTGTAGCCGCGTTTCATTTTCCCGCCTTTACCTCTAACGCCATAACAAACATAAAATAACTCTTAATTAGTCACTGAAAGAAAAAAAAAATACCTAAAACTAAAAGGAATTATAAAAAATAAATCGCAAATGGGAAAATTAATTAGATCTCAATGTTTGCCAAAATAAATTGTCTTGAATACTTTTTTTTCCCCAAAAAGCATTAAAAACCATTTAAATTCGTCCCTGAACTATAGTACATAAAAAAGGTTAAAGGACAACTGACCCCAAAAATTGCCGTTTTTCATATAAAACTACAACGTACATAGATCACATAAATTCAACTTTGAACTCTGATACAGCTTCTATGTCGCCGAAAAGAAATAATCAATTCGCGAAAAATAGCAATAGAAGAGCGCCATATTTGAGCCCGCAATAAATTACCGCATTAATGCCGTGACGTCACAACGTGAAGCTTGCATTCCAAACTTGTTGAGTTTGTATATTTCGAGTGCTAGTCGATCTTTTAATAGTCTAAGTTAGAGTAAGTTTCTTAATCCAGATGGTCCATTGTTGTGTGCCAGAATGCACCAACCATTCTTCCAAAACTGAGTCTGTTAGCTACCACAAAATTCCTAACAAAATAGCTCTTCAGAAGGCATGGATAGCGCGGATAAAGAGAGAACCTGCCGCCTTTGAAGAACTGCTACGTTTGCAGCGATCACTTCGAGGATTCATGCTTTGAAGTGGATCTGATGGAGCAGTTAACCGGGATAAAAAGGAAGAGGAGATTAAAGAGCGATGCTGTTCCGTCAGTATTCAATTTTTGCAAGCCAGCTAAAAGAAGAGCTACATCAGAGAACCGGCTCAAACGCAAACAAAACGAAGAGGTGAGATAACATGTCATTTATACATAACATAGTTTACATTGTTTTTCGAAATAATCACTCATGAAAAAGACTTATTAATGCATACCGAAGCGAGTCATCAATCATTAGCTATTTATGCTTTCATAGATGAAATGTTGCTTAAAATCATAAGTATAGCTAGTAATATTTGATCGATACTTGAAATTTTCAAAATGGTTATTTGCACGTGTTTAGTTTACATTTGATATTTATTCGTAAACCATAACAATGTTGCCGTAATATTCCAAATTTGCTTGGATAAATGACCACGGAAGAATAATTTATAGCATTGTTGGTTAATATGTTTATTTTGTATTATTTAAGGTAAAGTAGGCCTCGAAGAATGGTTTATAGTATTGTTGAAAACATTGTTTATTTTTGTATTTTCAAAGAATGTGGAGCAGCTATGTGCCACAATAAATCCCTCGTGTGAAGATCCACCAAGTATGGAAACACCAGAGTTCTCTCCTGAACCACTTTGTAAGGAGATTGGTGTTCAGTGTTGCCTTGGTTGTAGATATGTTGTAACATCCACTGCATCAACTCAGACAGAGCCTGGATACTATAAAGATGCCGACACAACAACAGTTTACAATCCCTCCCCTTCACCAAACATCAGTAGAGATGAAATACTCAGTGTGAGCTTCCACGACCACAGCTACAGTACTAGCTATCACCCCTCACCAGTAAAGTCAATGCTAACAGTGTCTCCACAAAAGTCAGAAAAGTCTTTGTTTTCAGAGGAAGAGGGACTCCCACTAAGTGACGATGATGATGGTTTCATTGTTTCATCGCAAGAGACAGTTTCAACAACGGACAGTGAATTAGAGCCAGAAAACAAAGACTGCAATAAAACTCTTGAAAACCATATCAAAGAACCTAAATATTTGGTATTTAACTCTTGTTTGCAGCAGTTATTCAAGTTTTGTAGAAGCTGTGGAGCACCTATCGCTGATGTCAACTTTGTATGTCAAGGCAGCCTACTTATTGTGACAACTATATGTATGAAACATCATGCTTTGACATGGTACTCACAGCCAATGTTAAATCGCTTAGCTATTGGGAACTTGTTGATTTCCTCATCAATATTATTTACTGGTAATACTTTTACCAGACTTCAAAACTTTGCATCCTGTCTTGGCCTAAAATTTCTGAGTGAGAGGGTCTTTTACAGACATCAGGAAAGTTACCTATTTCCTGTTGTTAATGATGCTTGGAAGAGAGAGGAGGCTGCTGTAATTGAAGAGCTGTCAAATAAGGACATAGTAAATCTCAATGGTGATGGCCAAAGTGACAGTCCTGGCCATAGTGCTAAATATGGCACATATACTATGATGGAGACAAGCACAGGGAAAATTGCCACCTTCAGCATTGTTCAAGTCTCTGAAGTAACCAGCTCCAATGCTATGGAGAAAGAGGGGTTTCTAAGGTGTTTGAACACTTATAGAAGACACGGTCAGTATAAAATGTATCACAACTGACAGACACACATCCATCACCAGCACTATGGCAAAAGATTTTAGCCACATCAAACACCAGTATGATGTGTGGCATCTTTCCAAGTCAATTGTAAAAAAGCTGAACAAGAAAGCAAAATTGAAGAAAAACCAAGAGCTGGCACCCTGGATACAATCCATTTCAAACCATCTTTGGTGGTGTGCTGCTACATGTAATGGGGATGTACAACTTTTGAGAGAGAAGTGGAAATCTGTTGTTCACCATTGCATGAACAAGCATTCCTGGAAGGATGCAGAGGTATTCAAAAAGTGTGCCCATCCTCCCCTAACCCGCAGACAAGTGCGCACCACACACTGGATCAAGCCGGGGTCACCAGCTCATGTGGCCCTAGAAGAGGTTGTCCTTCAACCAAAGTTACTTAATGACTTGGCAAGATTGACCGACTTTTGTCACACAGGAGGGCTTGAAGTTTATCATTCGATGATGCTGAAGTATTGCTCAAAAAGAGAGCACTTCTCTTACAAGGGAATGGTTGCTCGTACTCAACTTGCTGCCATTGACAACAATTTCAATACAGCTAGAATTCAAGCAATTGTTCAAAAAGGCCCAAGGAGTGGAGAAGCTCGTTATCGCAAGTGCTTCCCTAAGATGCACAAGCGCTGGGTTGTTAAGCCAGTCTTACAAAGAAAAAGCTATGCTTTCCTCCCTGAGCTACAACTGAAAGTACTTGAAATTTGTGAGGGTGGCATGGAGGCTGCAGGGGTTGACCCAATTGAAGAGGTTGAATTACCAAGAAACATTGCTAGTGTTCCTGCCCCAGACAAACAGGAATTGATTGAACGACACCGGTCAAGATTTTCTAGGTAATTAATTTAAATGGAATGTAGTAGAGACTAAAAACACTGAAATGTGTAGTGTTAAGTGATGCTAATTCTAACCATTTCCTATTTTTAATTAACACTATTTAGTAGAAAATAATGCAAAGCATCATTGGCACTCTTTTAGTGATTGTACTCTAGTGAATAGCTGTTTTGAAAGAACTGTCAAGTAAGCCTGTCGTCCCAATCCCCCTCATCTTTGAACAGTTGTGTTCATTACTGGTAATAATTACAATGCTTCTACAAATGGGAAGGTACATGACAGACCCAAGTAAAACTGCTATAAACAAAATATGTAATTAATGTGAAGGGGACCTGATTAAAGTGGTAGATAAGTTTGCAGTTTTTAGATGTTCAGATGAAAATTGTATTAAAATATCATTACCACTTAGGAAACGATTGACTTTTAAATGAAATCTTAAAAGAGGTCTTTTCTTTAACTATCTACGCTCCATTATATATGGGGTCTCTCCCAGTATGAATGTAGTATAGAAAAAATTCCAGCTGAATAGTGACTTTCGCTTTCACTCATGGGAATCAAGATGTTCATTCATTTGCTCTCAGTGAATTAATCAGCACATGATTACTGAGCTGCAAAGGGCCTATTTGCCTGGAAAAAAAATATATGAGCAATAAATGGCTGACAAGCCTGGATGCCAAGATTTCCTAGTGCCAATTTGTCTGACAATGAGACTAGTCAGTACCGAGATTCTAAGATGGGGTGGGATTCTATCACCAAGAGAATTTTTTTTTCATTTAGCACAATTTTTGAATCCATTATAGCATGCTACTTCAAGGCAAATTCTTTATAAACAATACTGACTAGCCTTGTTTTCAGACAAATTGGTGCCCAGGAAATATTGGTTATCCATGTCTAGTATAACTGCAAAATTTGCTTGGTTAGCTCATGATTTTGTCCACTAGTGCTTTGTACACTAGGTTCTCTATTCAGCTGGATATTTTGTCTAGGTGTAGTTGTTTTTAAATAATAAAATATGCAAAACCTAGAAAACATTTATATAAACAACTTTCTATATGTACTTCATCTAAAAATAAATTCATGACTACTCTTATACATTTTGGTCTCAGCCTTTCCATGTTTTCCTTTTCAATTTATCAATTCAGAAATCCTGATAGAAAAAAATCCACTCTGTGTATATGAAATGAAGTAAGGAATAAATAAAATGTATATAATAACTCCATGTAACTTTAGGCCAAGCTAATCATCTGCATAGTGAAAACCTTCAAATTCAAAGTCCTCCTCTAGTCCAGGGGGAGGGAAGTGTGCTCTGATGCACATGACAGCACAAGAGGGCAGAACAACCCGAACTTCCTTTCCAAGAACTCCCCAGCACCATCTTGCTAGTTGCCTATATGCAATGTGTCTGTACTGCTTGTGCTCTGGGCCTTCATACGCATTACTGTACTGCTGTTTGTACTGAGCCCATGCGGTTCGAAGAACATACTTATTGGCACAAACAGGTAAGAATCCAGGATGTTGAGTAATGCATGGTGGTGGTTCATCAGCATCTCCATCTTCAACAACAGACTGGCATGTTGCAACCACTTTTTCGATTTCTTGGCAACAAATGCATTCAGATATTGAATCCATAATTTGGCAGCTACCACAGGTACACCTATTTAACAGAAATAAAACAATTCTTAGTATCTTTGAACATTATCAACGATTGTCCCAAGTGAGAATATACATACACAACTTGTGACACAACTATATCCCTGTATCTATATCCTGCAGTATATAACTTATTGACTATCAAGCGATGTTTTTAAACATGTTTTTAATTAAAATTGTGAAAGTTGGTATTGCTTTTGGTCGCAAACTGGATTCATGCATACCAATATCTAAAGAACAGATTGCAAGAACACGAGTGGCAAGATACGATTTTATATAAAATGGATATGT